>NW_012267236.1:3001232-3020960 GCF_000151885.1 Dipodomys ordii | reverse complement strand
TGAACAAGTTTACATTCCCACCAACAATGAAGTAAGGTTCCTTTCTGTCCACATCCCCTCCAGCATCTGTTGTTGTTAGAGTTCTTGATTTTTGAAAAGGCAGGCATTTTTAAAATTTGCTTTATCATTGTTCGAAACTTCTAAAGATAGCTAAGTGCTCATGCCTGTAATCTCAGTTACTTGGGAGGGAGAGATCAGGAGTATTTCAGTTCAAGGCCAGCCTGAGCAAAATGTTAGTGATGCTTCACTTTAACAATAAAGACTGAGAGTGCTCCTTTTTTGTTTGTTTTTGTCAGTCATGGGGCTTGCACTCCAGGCCTAGGCACTGTCCCTCAGTTCTTCAGCTCAAGGCTAGCACTCTACCACTTGGTTTCTGAGTGGTTTATTGAAGATAAATTGGAGTCTTCTGGACTTTGCTGCCTGGTCTGGCTCTGAACCGTGATCCTCAGATCTCAGCCTCCTGAGTAGCTAGGATTACAGGCGTGAGCCACAGGCACCTGGAGACACCTTGCTTCTTTTTGAGATATGGTCTCATTAACTTTTTACCTGGGCCAAACTTGAACCCTGAGTTTCCTTTTTTCACCTTGTTTGTGGTGACATTACAGGCATGCCCCACCCCATACCCAGTCCCCGTCCTGAATCATTGTTTTTGGGGGGGGACCTGGTCATGGGCCTGAACTCTGGGCCTGGGTGCTGTCTCTCAGCTCTTCAGCTGAAGGCTAGTGCTCTACCACTTGAGCCACGGTGCCATTTCCGGCTTTTTTTTTCCTGCTTAGTGGTGCTGAGGAATCAATCCCAGGGCCTCAAGCATGCAAGGCAAGCGCTCTACCACTGAGCCATCTTCCCAGCCCAGCTCCTCCTGAATCTTAAAAAAATAAAAATAAAAAATCAGGTACTAAATGGAAATGAAGGATTTTCAATTTCAAGCTCCTTTGTAACATTTTTTGTGGTTGTAGGCAATGGAGTTTGAACTTAAGACTCAACACTCACTAAGGCATGCTATGCTTGAGCCACAGTCTCTTCAATGGGCTCACTAATATCTAAACCATCATAAGGATGTACAATGACAATCTACCCATTTTTACTTAAAGATTAATGAGGTACTGTGTCTTCATATGTAGATGGTTTTTTCCCAGCAGATGAAGGGCCAGGGGATAATCAAAAAGACCCTCACTCACCCTGAGAGTTTACACTGCTACAGTCATTTCTTTATGCATGTCATATCATTTGGATGTCCTGCAAAAGCTAATTTGTTCCTCAGAGAGGAAAGAGGTTTTTAGCCCCATATTTCCCTGTACAAAGAGCATTTCATAATAGTTTTGTGTATATTTTAAAAAAATGATATCATGTTTTAGAAATATAAACAATCCAAGGGAAAAATCAGAAATTGGATCAGACTGTTAATACTCAACAGATTTGGCTTTTAGATTTTCTCAGAGACTACAGCATACTCTCTCTTTCTCCCAGGTACTTCTGTACTAAGATGTCAGCAGTAACACAGTGATTGCCAAAATGCTTTGCTTAGGTCCAGCCAGGCAGGATTCAGGGGGGGAAATGTCTTGAAAGATTTAGAAGGGGTCCAAAGTCACAGAGGTTTAGAACTGAAAAGGCCTCAGAGCCGGAGCAGGAGGACATGTAGGTTACTTAAATGCTTCAGAGGGCAGAGTGATAGAGAAATAACTCAATTCTCTCCTGTGGCAGGAAGTTCTCCCTACTGAGCTGAAGGAGGAAGCACTGGGTTGTTTTGTCTACTCTCCTTTTGGGTAGCACCTTTAACTGTCTTTAAATTCATTCAGAATCACCTGGACTTGTTTCTTCCTTCTAGGTTGGTTATCCACAGGTACCGAGCATCTGGCAGTGCAGTGATCTTCCTCTGATCCCTCCTCTTGAGAACGGAAAGGACCTCTAACTTGCTTTTAGCCAATAGAAGGCAGCAAAGGTGACACAAGGTACATAGCCCCAGGAAAACGATTGCTTTATGCAACATTGCAAACCACATTACTAGGACATCTCTCTAGGCATGTGTCTCTGTATCATGGATCTAGACATGATCTCTCTAGCTGGAGCCACAGCTTCATACTCTTTAAAAGAGAAATTCTGGGCAAGGTGGTACATGCCTGTAACAGTGCTTGGGAGGCAGAAGCAGGAAGATTGTGAGTTCCAAGCCAGCCTGGGCTACATAGCAAGATCCTGGGGCTTTGGTTTCATGGAAGGCTCCATAAGGGTTGAGTATTTCTCCGTGTTTGTTGGTATTTGCAGCACCCTGTGACATAGGAGCTGTCAGGTGAAGCTAGCTGCTGCAGGGAAGGCATGGGGTGAGCGCGCATGCGGCTCACACCGTAGTGTCTTGCTTCTTCAAAGTCAGCAAGAGAGCGGGAGAATCTTTTGGTCATACTTGGCCCAACCAGAAATCTGGCCTCACTTCAATTTTCTGCATCTAGTCAGGATGAATTTACACCCCATGGTGTGTTCAAATTTTACACCTTACGGTTGTGTTCACCCTGCCACTCTTTACAAACTCAGCTTTTTAAAGATTTTTTTTTCACAAATCGCATAACGTTAAAGTTCAGGAACTATACTGTCTAGTGTAGCAACCATCCAAGCGATTCTATTGCTTTATAAGCAAGACCTAGATCAACTTTTAAATCAATAAGCAAACTACACAGTGGATTTTTCTTTCCTTTTTTTTTTAACTAGACAAGAGGGACCACCAAAACAATACAGTTTCATTATTGAGGGGCAAATCTATTTCACTGCCATGTTCTCTCCTCCGTCTTTCCCTCCTTCCCTCGCAATATCACACAAGGCAAGTTGCTGTAGAGGTTTTTGCTCTTGGAGCCTGTGGAATTCCCCTTTTGCCTTCACACATGTCCATGCACTGTCTCTCCACTCACATCTGTCTTCCTTCCTAAATGTTTTACTCTGTGATGGCTCTGCCTCTTCCTGGGGCCCACAAGCGATTAGCCTCACCGACCTTATGCCTGAGTCCAAAGGCTTTTCCCCAAAGACTCCCACAGCTGGCAAGAAGCAATGAAACCAGTGTCCATGTTTCAGGATTAATAGAGAAATGTTTTCCCACAGCACTGATTAGCATGTTCTGTAGCTCTTATGACATCAGGTTTGAGCTTTGACAAACAGAACGAGTTCTGGGCATTCCTTGTGCAAGAGTTTGAGATAATTTGTTGCTCTCGTTGCTACATAGAAACTCGTTGTGTTTTATTTTAGGTGCATGGCACAGTGACAGAAGAGCAACAGAAGCCAAAGGCAGCAGAGACAGTCTGCCTTAGTCCTGTTCGTCGGTGGTGCCGAGGCTACGCTTCTCCTGGGAGATACCATGGGGTCTTGTATTTGTGCCAGCTACAACAGTACCTATCTTGTAAAGGGAACGTAAACACTCCATTCGCTCTGATACTTTGTTTTAGTAAAGGCAACTTCCCTTTACTTTCCACCATCTTTTCAAGCATTCCTGCTACAGTGTAAAGGCCCGTCTCTAACCTAAATCCCCTGCACTAGTCATTGGTACAGCGCCCCTTGTTTTCATTACTTGCACCCAACAATCCAGTCAAGGGATCTCAATGTATCCCGCCATTTTGGTATTCCTCTTAGGGAATAGGCAATAGATTTGTGGGCAAAGATAACCATTATTCAAAAAAAAAATCCCAAAGGTTCTGGTACATACATGCAATGAATGCACTCAGCTCTTTTGAGCAATCACATGCAGATGTTCTGTGTTTTCTTTGAGGACTTTATCTGCAGTTGCTTCTAGACCTGTACACATTGAAATTCTCTTTAGGTGGCTCTAATAAGAAACATCTCCTTCAGTTAGCAGAGCCAAAATAGTTGAAGCAGGTCACACATTACTTTTCCCGACAAGGCCTTTAGACTTTTTCCTCCTCTGCCTTTTGAAAGATTCTGCTATTCATTATAGATTAAGGATAGAGCCGGTCTGTTTCTTTGAATGTCTTAATGCTTCATTGCTAGAGATGGGCTATAGAGAGAGAGTTATAAAGCTGCTCTTTTTGACCAGCAAAATAGTTCCCTGTGAAAAGACAAGGAACAAATCCAGAGGATATGAAAATCTGGTAAATAAATGTACTTGTATTCTCTTAGAAGCCTTCATTTTCCCCATATGGGATCCTAGCTTGCTCCTCCAAATATGGGATCCCATTGTCTCTCACTTCCATGCCAATATCAACTCCTGTATCTCCCCGCCAGCTCAGTCCTCTGCAGCTGCTACCCATGTCATTTCCTGACTGCTATCACTCCCTTTTTCCTTTCTGCTGCTACAAGGAGTGTATTCCTCCCTCTTCCTCTCTCCTCTCCCCACTCCCATCTGTACCAGGGTGAGGGATATGGAACTCTTGACTTCCTCTTACTAACCTCATAGCTCAACCTCTTGTTTCTATTATAAGGACTTTCCTTAAGGCTGAGAAAATGGCTGGTTAGCAAACAGTAATTCAACACTAAACCAACACAGGGCATAGGCTGAGCAATGGTGGCTCATGCCTGTAATCCTAGCTGCTCAAAAGGCTGAGATCGAAGGGTTACTCTTTGAAGCCAGCTTGGGCAGAGAAAAGTTTATAAGACACTCATCTCCAATTAAATAGCAAAAGGCTGGCAGTGGAGATTTGGCTCAAGTGGTAGCACTCTAGTCTCGAGGGAAAAAAGCCAAGTATAAAAGTATGAGGTTCTAAGTTCACTAGAAAGAAAAGATGCAGAGAGAGAGAGAGAGAGAGAGATGGTACATTTTGTTTCCAGGAGAGATTTGGTTTTGTCTCATTTCAGGAAACTCAGATTTCCCAGATGTATGTATCCATAAAGCTCATTCGAATTCCCTTTTACTTAGCGCAGTTACCTACCACGTGGGACCATTAGCTATTCTTTCCTCTGCATTATTGCCTTGATGCAGGTAGCTTTCCTGGGAATTGCTGGGAAGTCTGTGTCTCCTCTTATCAATATATATATGAGCTTTTTTAGTTTTTGAGAAAGGAGTAACTAGTGGAAAGAATTGTTGTTGTTGTTGTTTGAGTTTTTCCTCCCTGCTGCTAAAGTAGCAGCCATCATTATGAATGACACTTGCAATTATCCAGACCAGAAAGTTCATGAACATTTGCAATGGTCATCGATGTCCTCCACCCTGAGCAGGCAACAGTACCCAAGAGCAGCCTGGGAAGACATGAATTCAAGGGGAAAAATGAGCAACATGTACAAAGGCTAAAACTATCATTTTGATCCAGGCCCAAACTCCAGAAATTCCACATGTCAAGTCTGGCTACTCCCCTTTGTATGCCAAATAAAGAGTTGTGTGTTGAAAGGCAGAGAAAGGAGTACATTATCACACAGATGCACGGAACACTAGCACTTGTGTACATCTTCAGACATTTGCTTTAGGTTGGCACTCAGGGAGTTAAAACAGTCCTCATTCACAGGTGTGTCCAAAGGTGGACAGAGGTGGTATCAGGTGATCTGACATTCTCTAGTCTCAGGATTGCTCTGGTGGAGCCTGGTTATGTACAATAAGAGCCACTGATACCTGCCTGACACATGGTACAGTCTTTTCTGGATTCCAAGATGGCTGCAAAGTGACTGCTTTGGATGAAGGACATAGATAGAAAATGGAGGAGTCTGGTCTGTCTAGTCATTATCCTGCTCCCAGTTAAATCACCAGACCAAATCAGGAGTCAATATTTCTCAGTTAAAAAGAAAGAAAAGTTATTTTAAGTTGCTTCTTATATAATCATACCAAATATCATTTTCATATCTGAGTACTAAAACCATTTTGGTAGTGGCAGGACAGATGGCTTTCACATGATTTATGACTGCTTGGATTATACAAAGAAAAATGAGCCCAAACATAGACTTACAAGACATGGCCTGTGTCAGAAGAAAAGACCTGCAGGAAACAGCACAAGCACATCAGGGGACCGCAGAGGCCAATGTAAAGATTCTGCAAGCACTTTTTTGTTCATTTGTTTGTGTGCCTGTTCTGAGGCTTGAACTCAGCCCTGGCTGCTGAGCTGAACTTTTTGCTCAAGGCTAGTGCTCTACCACTTGATCCATAGTTCTACATGCAGCTTTTTGGTAGTTAATTGGAATTAAGGGTCTCATAGACATTCCTGCACAGGTTGGCTTTGACCTTTGATCCTCAGATCTTTGCTGCCTGAGTAGCTAGGATTACAGGCATGAGCCACTGATGCATGGCTCTTTTGCTGTGGTGAGCATCTGCATAAAGTGTAAAAACTTCAAACACAAAAAATAAGGTTTTCTTGTCTTGCAGTAAAAAAAAATCTACAGCCTCAAGTCCTGTTTAGAAGGCGAGTTATTAATAAGCAAGCACCCAGAATATTTCTGTAGACCTGTGTTTCTCATACTTCAGTGAGCAGCAGAAATTCCTGGCATTATCCACTTAAGAGATTCTGATGCCAGGTCCAGACTGGTCCTTGGAAGAAGAGGAAAAGAAAAGCACTGTACTATCCTTATACTGCTTCTCCAAGGGTTACCCTAATCTAAACAGCAGCTTGTTGTTTAGGAAGTAAGTGTAGAATGGTACTTAAAAAGATGGAGAGACAGAGAAAGACAGTGAGACAGTGAGAGACAGAGATAATAGCTACATTTATTCAGTAGAATTATATAAAGGTATTCGATAGAATCATCTAAAGGTCCCTAATTAATACAATTTAAAATTTTCTTTTTAAAATTAATAAAATTATTATTACTACTACTATTATTGTTGCTGTTATTTGCAATGATGGGAATTGAACTCAGTGCCTTCTAGACAAGAGCTCTCCCACAGAGCCACATCGCTAATCCCAAAATTAATAAACTTTTAAAGCATGGCACATATAATTGTAATCATTTAAAAAGCATGAGATAGGTAAGCCATAAATTATCTTCTCATTCCAGACCTACATTCTCATTTTGCCGAGTCAAACACATTTCTTTCCTTAGAGTATGTATACTGACTGAACATTTTGAAAGAGTTGAAAATTGACCTTGAAATAATATAGGCCAATTTATATTTCGACCTACTGTTATATGAATGGTTATTTCTCTATACTTCAACAGTATCAGACATTATCCAAAGTTTTATATGCCTCTCTGAAATGTAAAAAAAATGGTATCTAAAAAAAATGGTATCCAATTTTTACATTAGCTTACATTTCCTGTAGTTATGAGAGAAGTTGAAAAACTTTGAGTAGCAAGATGATGGAGCAGCTATTATCCTGGTGTAGACAAATGGATGACCACATTGTACTTTGTTTTAAGCAAAAGTATCTACTGTTTTTAATCTCCCTCATATTCAGATCATCTCTTCCTTTCATTTAACCCTACTGCAAAATGTGCTTCACCTCTTTTTGAATGAAAAGAATCAACCTGCTGGGTTTGGCAACCTATTCTTGTCATTCCAGCATTCAGAGGGCTGAAGGGGCTTGATCTGGGATACATAGCAAGACCCTGTTCAAAAAAGAGAGAATAAAAACAGGATGAAAAGGTGGAGGAAGAAGAGGAATAGGAAAGGGATAGGAGAAGGGAGGGGAAGAAGCAAAGGGGAAGGAGGGAAGGAGAAGAGAGGGGAGAAGGAAAGAAATAGGGTCCAGCCTCTCGTTGCTTTCGTTGCCCAACACACGCAATTTCCCACTGAAAACTCACTTTATACAGTGCTGCTATAAGAAACAAAGAGCAAGTTTTAGTCTTGGTATTTTATATAGAAAATGATACATCTCCAAAGTCAAGATTTATTTATGAGGCCAGGTGCTGGTGGCTCACACCTATAATTCTAGCTACTCAGAAGGCTGAGATAGATCTGAGGATCAAAGCTAACCCAGGCAGAAAAGTCCCTGAGACTCTTATCTCCAATGATCCATCAGAAAACAGGAAGTAGCGTGGTAGCTCAAAATGGTAAAGCACTAACCTTGAGTGAAAGAGCTCAGGGACAGTGCCTAAGCCCTGAGTTCAAGCCCCACGACCAACCAAAAAAAAAAAAAAGATTTACTTATGAGAAGTGACAACTTCTTGTCAGAACCTTTAGGGATGTGCATCTATGCAACACATACCAACGTTGAATTATTTGAGGGCAATTTTTCTTGTTTATTTACTGGTATTCACTTAAAACACACACACACACACACACACACACACACACACACACACGCACACACACACACACACACCCTCAGACTGCTTTTTGAAATCAAATCCATTTCCTGCTTCTTCTTTCCTTAGTACTCTTACGACTAGCCTATTTATAGCCCAGGAAAGGAAAAAGCTCCACTGGAGGCAGGAAAACTAAGTCGGGAAAGAATAGGAGGAAGTGTGCCTGCCATTTAGCTAAACAACCTTTAATTCATTGAGCTCAAAGCTTACTGGCTTCACAGTGGTTGTTAGGTATAAACAGCTTGCAAATTTCAATTTGTTTCCTCCTCACTATTGAACTGCATTTGGGCAACAGACGATCATGGCTTTACGTTAGAAGGGAAATCAGGAATTTCTAGGTGTTCAAATACATCGAAGAGACACTTGCAAGGAGCGGATCAGGCGGAAAAGACAAAGGCATGAGCTTTAAATGATTGCATGACTGCAAGTTAAGGTAAGGCATTTTTAAGCCTGTGTGTTGACATATCTTAATGCACTTCAGTAGTACGTGTCATTGGAAGCAGATCCTCATTTAACCTCTCAGTGAGATCTGCTTGAGTCTCTGAAGAAGTGTACAAGTCACCTTCCAGCTATGACATTTTTAGTTTCTAACAACAACTGTGTTTTAAAATAGTTGTTTCCTTAAGATGACTTTAATCTTCAGTTTCAATATTGTAAAGATATTAGATGTCATAATTATATGGATGATCATTTATGAAATCATCTTTTTCTTTTTTAAGCACTTTTTTATTCAGCTTTTTAAAACTGAAAATGGTTATACATGGGATTATAATTTAACATGTCCATGTGTGTGTGTGTGGTATATCTTGATCAGAGCTTGTTTTCTTGATATTGGTGCAATTTGAGTTCTAACCCATGATCCATCTGCCATTTCTTGGATCAATACTGGGTTAGAATGCATTTTAATACACAGGTCTCCAAACAAATTATGACAAAGCTATAGTAACTGAGTTTTGTGTAAAATTATGTGAAGATCAAGGTTTTTCTTAATGCAGTGATTTTTCTCTCCATCATTCCTTTTCAGGGGACAATCTTTGAAATCATAATTTTTAAAAAAAATCACTGAGCAGTTTCTGGTGAGAGAAACTGTTCATAGTAATTATTTACATTTAACTTAGGATTTCAAAACATTCTTTAAGCATCCATTTTCTGAGAGCCTTGAAAAAAAATGTCATTGGGCTTAGAAATGGAAAGGCCAAAAGGAAGCAGATGAAATTCAAGAACGGTGGCTGCTACCCACAGAAAGCTGGAACGTTTCTAGGGACATTCCAAATTCTTCAAACATTCCCAGCCGTCCAGCAAGCTGGTTTGTTTAAATGATGCCTCCTCTTGGCCTTACTGAGATAACATCCAGATTTGTGAGCTGGAGTAGCTTGCTTAATGTTACCAGAATGACTAACAAAGAAACAGGGCTCTGGTGGGTCATTGAAAAGGAAACCTGTTACTGTTATTCTGGCTTATCCCTGCTTGCCATTGATAGGTTTAGAATCTGTAGCAAGAAGATAGCAAAAGCTGGAGAGCAGAGAGTTGAGCCTGCAGAACCTGGTAAGAGGCCAGGACGTGGTGCAGGCACATTATGTGAATGGTTATTGGCTCTTTTCTTTCCTGGGAGAATTGAGAGGTTATTTTTTTCCTGATTATTTCTCATTCATTCCATAAAAATTGTAGGTGGGTCTCTTAGTGAATAGAAAGAGCATCGTTTCTTGCTTGGCCTTAAGTTGTAAGAAAAAGAGTACAGCAAAATGAACCTGAATAAACAGATCTGACTTTTCAGAGCTAACTCTGTGTGCCTAACTTCCCATTCACCCCAGGATTCCCAAGTCAGTTCTGAATCCATCTTATTCCCCATGAGAGTGAAATCTGCAATATCAATGGTCATTCCTTGGATTCTGATGATGGAGTTATGAGGGCTCATAATGATTCTACTTCTTGTTGAACTCATTCCCTTTACATCGACAATTGAACTTTTGCATTTGACACATTCATAAGTATTGTACAAGCATTGTTTTCATACTGAAGTGTAAGCAATAGACTAAATTAAGAGCTACATATTTTATTTAAAGCCTGGATTTCTTTTCATTTGCAGAAGTCTTATAGTTGCTTATTAATTTGTGAGTGTCCCTATGTACCTCAAAATGTATTCAATAAAGGCCAGTTTTACAAGCTACTTAGACATTTTCAGGTTCCCAGAGTAACTAGCTAGTTAGCTAATTTTCAAAAATGCATGTCAATGTCTCCTTTCCAGTATAGCTAATACAATCACTGCATGTTTGATTGATGTGGTATAGCAATACTTGGCCCTCACATGTAAATATAAGTGAAATCAGGTTACTGAAGAGATCATGTGTGTACTTGGACGTTACCAAATACAAGCTGTCACTCCTGGGATATGTAGAAGAGGGTGTAGGGAGAACAGTGCTAAGGTCAGGAAGCAGCTCCCATCTGCCATCTCGCCTGAGGCTGGAGAGGGGAGAGCGGATGTTGCATCCTGATTTTGTGCTTCTCAAATCACCTTACATTTTAGATCAGTGCCCTCAAAAGATGTCCGTTTATGCCCTTCTCTCCCCTCAAACTGTATCACCACATTGCTAAGTTCTCCTACTTATGCTAGAGACTCTACTCTTTATAAACTCAACATTAAGTTGGAGAACAGGAATTATATAGGACAGAACCAATTAATCATCTAGCTAATGAGTACCAGTAAGGAAGACCTGACCCAGGTAGGCTGCTTGGAGGTATATGGGTGGGTGGGATGAGTCTGGGAGACCAGATCTGATGTGTAACAGAGAGAGAGACAAGCAGTCAAGATAGGCTAGAGGCATGGCTCAAGTGGTAGCATGCCAACATGGGCAAAAAAAGCTTAGCACAAGGCTCTGAGTTTAAGTCCCAGTGCCAACACACACATGCACCAGAAAGCAGCCAAGGTAGGAATGAAGCTTTGAGCATGGGCAGTGATAGGGATGTCTGTGAAGTCCCCCCAGGAATGGGATTACCAATATTGGTAAGCAGAAGATGCCCAGGATAAAAATAATATATGTTAGCACAAGGGTGTTCTATTGCATGAATGTGTATGAGGCTTATTGCATGAGACATATTTATAAAAATATTATTTGTCATTTATCTAACATGCACATTTAACTAGGTGCTCTGTGTTATTTTTTATTTCCTGTGTCTGGCAAGCTTGCCTGGATTCTGAATCAAGCTTCTTGACAAGAAAAGGAGAAAGAGCATGTGCAGTGATTGAGAAGTGACTGAAGGGGACTGGGCAGCAGATGGCTGTAGGACTGTAATGCCAGACTAAGGATTTAAAGTTGCCACGGCACACTGAGAGATTTAGGGAAGTAACTCACAGTTGATGTGAGGCAGAAGTTTTGGAGGTAAAGAGAGCAGGTCACTGAGGCCTGGGTTCTGGGGAAAGCAGAGAAGATTCCAGAGCTGGCCACATCAGAGAACAAGCCGACCTGCTTCTCATACTAACCAGGATTGGCTGTTGGAAGGAGAGGACATGTTAGAGAAAGTGGTTAATTTTTAGGATCTGTTCAGAGCAATAGCCAATCAAAGACAGTAGCTGGTCAAGGAGTTAGTGGGGAAGATGGATTTTGGCTACCGACATAGTAAATTTGAGGTGATGGTGAAATAGGTAGAAATGAACAGTAGGCTAACAGCTGGAAATTGGAAGTAGCTTAGGAAGGAGATGAGGACTAGAAGTAATAGCAATGTACCTTCATTGAACACTAATACATCAAATCTTTTATCGGCACTGTCTCATTGAATGCTTACAGATCTTTGTGGGACTCTTATCACTAGCCACACTTGAGAAGTGAGAAATCAGAGGTTCAGAGAACATAAGTAACTTGTCTATGATTCTTGACTATATAGCTCCTGAGGGATTAAGGGAAACAGAACTTTTCTTGCTAATTCCCCAGAGAATGTTTAATATCTTGCTCTGGGATTCTCTAGCTCCAGTGTCAAAAATATCTAAGGGAATAAGGTATTGGTGTTATAACCCATTTTTGGGGCCAGTCATGGGACTTGAACTTGGGGTCAGGGCTCTGTCCAAGAGCTTGTTTGCTTAAGGCTAGTACACTAATACTTTGAGCCACAACTCCACTTCCAGGTTTTAGGTGGTTAATTGGAGATAAGAGTCTCATGGCCTTTCCTGCCCAGGCTGGCTTCAAACCTTGATCCTCAGATCTCAGCCTCCTGAATAGGTAGAAATACAGACACAAGCCACCAATACCCAGCTATAATCCAATTTTAAACTAGATTTCTGATTGCATATCGCTCATTTGTTTAGCCCTCTCTGAAGGTTCTCTCTGAAGAAATGTTAATAGTTTATATGCATAGGCTTTACTCTTTATGTGCATACTACTTCTTGCTTATTTGCTTATTTATCCATTACCTATATTTTTTTCCCTTCACTGCCTTAACTTCCTTGGTTACATGCTCCCATAAAAAAAAAAAAATGAGCAAGAAGGGAGTTCTGGAAGGGTGTTCCTCTCTTCTGCCTGTCCCTGGCTGCCCTCTAGTGGAAATTTACACATTCAGCTCAGGCCGGAGACAGCAGCCAGAAAAGACCCTAGACAAAGCCAGCTCCTCAGGAATCCCTAGACTAGGGCCAAAGGTCACAGAATGTCTACATACTCAGCTGTGTGTTCCGTGAATCCAGAGGCTGCTTATGCCAAGGAATTCTGGAAATCACACCCACTCTTGAAGATGGCTGGCCCATAGGGGCATTTTGAATAGACCAACTTTAGATTTGTCTTTAACTTTTCAATTATTAAAATGTGTTTCCTTGTTGAGTGTTTTTAGAAGGTGGAGATGTAGCTCAGTGGTAGAACATTTGCTTAGCATGTCCAAGGCCCTGGAATCCACCCCAACACTGTCAAAAGAAAAAAAAAAGTATATATGTTATGATTCGTTAATAAATTTTTGATGCATGCACAATGTTAAGATAATTTCCTAGAAATCTTTTGTTGTTGTTGTTGTTGTTTTGGGGCTTGAATTCAGGGCCTGGATGCTGTCTCTGAGCTTTTTTACTCAAGGGTAGTGCTCTACCACTTTGAACCACAGCACTGCTTTTGATTTTCTGGTGGTTATTTGGAAATCATCTCACTGACTTTCCTGCCCAGGCTGGCTTCAAATAACAATCCTTAGATATCAATTAGGATTACAGGCATGAGCCACTGGCACCCAGCTAGAACTGTCATTCTATATGTTTACTTCAGAATTCACAATAAATATGTTTAAGTGAAAAGTTTGTCTTTTAGAAATCTATCCTAAGGAAAGAGTCATGGATTCAGACCAAAATGCATGTAAAAGACCCGATCTGCAGGGTCTACCTATATTCCCAGCTACTTGGGGGTAGAGATAGGGACTATCACGTTTTGAGGCCAAACCAGGGGGAGTGGGGGGGGAGAATTGAGACCCTAGCTGAGAAATAACTAAAGCAAAAAAGGACTGAGAGCATGGCTCAAGTGGTAGAGCATCTGCTAGCAAGTTTGAAACCCTGAATTCAAGCACCTATGAAAAACAAAGGGTCTTGACTTTTAACAGATACATTTTACGAACATCAGTGAATTAATTATTAGATAATGTCCTACAAGTTAGAGTTTTATACGGTCATTAAATTACATTAAATGCTATAAAATTATGAGCATGATGTGATCTTATTTGCTCTGTAAGTGTGTGTATGTGTGTGTGTGAAGAGTTAAAAAAAATCAGAGCTGGGGGCTCAAACCCTAGTACTACCAAGAAGAAAAAAAACAGTTAAAAATTCATATACCAAAACATTAGTAGTAGGAATTTCTGGTCCATAAGGGTGAATGTCCTTTTCTAACTAGTTTCCAGAATAAACATGGACTGCTTTATAATCAAGAACAAAACCCAGAATACTTAGTAAGATCTCGAGAGCCAGGTGTCTGTTCCACTTCTTTGTTGTTGTGGCTGCCAATAGGTTTGTGCTAATTCAGCGCCATTTTCAGCCTCCTTGATCAGTGAAGGGCAATATCCTGTTTGGGACAAGCATAATTTATTGTAATGGAAAAGATTCTGATGTGCTGGCCCGGTCTATGACTTCACTGCATTCACTGGCAACAGGAAACAAAGACACACACACTTTTTTTTCATAATTGTTTTCCTAATAATTGACAATTGGAGGAAATGAATGGCAGAAAACAATTCTAGGCAGACGAGATGGTCAGCAAATCCGACTGGGAAATGTAGTGGAACTAACCTCAGCTCTATTCAAGCAACGATTTCAGAAGGTTACAACGATGTTATTGTTTTCCTCTTAGCATATCCCTGAAATCACTATTGTTTCTGCCAGCAGTTGCCTAATTCTTTACTGGCACAATGACCCCCAGTATGTCTTTGATTGGGGTGGGCCCCCATCAGGGATTTGTGGCTGTTTTATCTGTATTACCATTCAGGATCCATGTTCACACACCCAGAAACAATGATGTACAAAACCACGGTCTCCAATTAGCTGCCTATGGCCCAGACACTGAATCTGTCCCTTCTTTAAAACTTGAAGCCATCAAATTCCTGATCTTTACCCTTCATTTTAGTAGCAGTGGACAAAAAGAAAAGAATAATAAAGAAAAAAATCAAGTCAAATCAATTCATGATTCAGAATCCAATTCCCATGTCATGGAATGAGCATAATTAATAACTTTGATGAAAATAAGGACTGTATTATCAACCAACAGTTCAGAAAGGCCAGTACTGTGGTAGAGTACCATCATTCTCCCCTATGGATTGTTGTTGCCATGCTGGGTATTTTAAAGAGTCCATGGATGGGGATTTAAACATGCACAGGCGGTTAACCGCCTTTGCTCCAAGACACATTCATTTCAGATTCACCTGATTTGGAGAAAAATTCTGCACATACTCAGCTTTTCAAAGACTACTGACTGCTCACTGTGGGAAACCTAGAGCAGAACATGGAAATAGAAGTAGAAGGTGAGCTGGACATCTGTAATCCTAGCTACTCAGAAGGCTGACATCTGAGGATCACAGTTTGAAGCCAGCCTGGATAGAAAAATCTATGAGACTCTTATTTCAGTTAACCAGCACAAAGTTGGAAGTGGAGCTATGGCGCTAATGGTAGAGTGCTAGCCTTGAGCACAAAAGTTCAGGAATAATGTCGAGGCTCTGAGTTCAAACCCCAGTAGTGGCAAAACAAACGAACAAGCAACAACAACAAAAAAGAAATGTAAAGTGAACCAAAAGCATGGCTACATGGTTCATTTATATTGGTCAACAATCACTCCAAAAAATAAAAAAGCAGGTAAAATGAATTTTACTAATAAAGTTTATTTAACTAAACACATATAGAGTATTATTGTTTCAATAAGTAATCAGAATAACATTTTTAGTATTTTATATTCTCTTTTTTGATATCTGGTGCATAATTGAAGTTCTCAGTTCACATTATCTTTGCACACAAAGCTACTAAGCACTGGTTTGTACTGGTTTGTGTAAATATGAGCAGAACTGTGATGCTCACCCATACATACATCTATAACATTTGAAATTTGAGCTGTGAGGATTCAGTCTCTTCTATTCTGACATAGGGAAATGACAATTCTTTTTTTGTGTTCCTTGTGGTACTGGGTTTGAATTCAGGGCTTTATACTTGCTAGGCTGGTGTTATACCACTTAATCCATGCCCTCAGCCATTTTGGGTAAGTATTTTCAAATAGGGTCTCATGTATTTTTTGAAGCTTGTCTGGACTGTGATCCTCTTGTTTACATTTCCACATAGCTGGAATAAGATGTGCACTACAGGATTTTTATTAATTGAGATGGGGACGTCTCACCTTTCTACCTGGGCTGGTCTGGAATCATGAATTGCCTGAGTAACTAGGATTATATGTATGAGCCATCAGGCCTAGGTGAGCTGGCAACTCTTACAGGTGTCAACTAAAACTGAATATTAAGCCAAGGTTTATCTGTTTTTGAGATTTGGCCTTAGAACAATCTAACTGTTCGTTTAGGCCACTAGCTATAGCCTCCTCAATTGAAATGAAAATAGTGGATGTTCAAAAAACAATTCCTAGCTGGGTGCTAGTGTCTCTCACCTGTAATCCTAGCTACTCAGGAGGCTGAGATCTGAGGATCACAGTTCAAAACCATCCCAGGCAGGAAAGTCTGTGAGACTCTTATCTTCAATTAACTACCAGAAAACTAGAAGTGGCGCTGTGGCTCAAGTAGTAGAGCACTAGCCTTGAGCTGAAGAGCTGAGGGACAGTGCCCAGGCCCAGAGATCAAGCCCCAGGACCAAAAATAAATAAATTAATTAAAATTCCTCAGCTTTGAATGCTATGCTTATAAAAACTTCACTTTATCATCCTATTTTTTAAGTGAATTTAAGTCTAGAAATAGATTTGGTGGAAGAACTTAAGACTAATTTCCAGAAAGTCTCTGAGGTATCTTGTTTTTATATGGCATAAAATTATTCAATGAAAGAAAACTTTAGCAATTAAAATACACACACACACACACACACACACACACACACACACACACACTTGCAACATTGTGACTGCTTGCTGATGTGAACTGTACATTTCACATTGTTGTATTTGAAGGCTAGGAAGCATGCTCAATGGTCTCCTGTAATACTATGCCCTGGGGACTCTTATGCCAGTCAGCTGGGTGATGAACATAGCTCTGTGTGCTAAATGTGGAGACACGAAAATAGAACTGGTGGAAGTGGATGAAACACAAGAGCCTGTGGCTTCCATGCTTCAGCCAATGGAACCAACCTGAAAGTACGGCCCTCTGAGGCCTGGCTTGAGTGTCTCCCAGCGGGAACAACCATCTCTGGGTTCCATTTCTTATCCCACGAGTGCTTGATTGTAAAGCTAGAGTTAACACAATCAATATGAAAGCTAAAAACATTTTAAAATATAAATAATGACCATTCATTGCATGATTTACAGATTGGTAATGCTCCAAACCCTTAGAAGTTTTCTTGGCCTGTCTGAATTCACTTTCCATTCTCCCCCACAGAAACCTAGCCAGAAATAGAGACTGGGTCTGTGTATCTAGAATGCCATATGTCTATAAGAAAGCTATTACAATGCTATATGTGTTTACAATGTATTAGATTCTTGCTTAGTAAGTTATTCCTTATTAAATACATATTAGTAAATTCTTACAAAGCATTTACAATGAAATGATTAATGTATTATTCTACATTATTCAATATATCATACTCAATTGATGTTAACTGTATTAGATCAATCATATATTAAACTTATGATCATCTTGCAGCCAAAATAACAAGTACTAGTAGAGACCCCAGGAAGTCCCCAGTAATAGGCTTGGTATAGGGACAAGTCTAATAGATAAATCAAAATATTTTGTCCATGCGTGCTGATAGGATAGCAAATTCACAAAAGAGGAAGGAGGAAATAGATGGAATTCTTTTGTAAAAGAATGTGACTCATAGGGGAGAAGGCTTTTTAGCTTTTCTTTCTTTATTTATTTTTCTTTTTATTTTTTTATTGTGAAAAATACTGTACAGAGGGGTTACAGCTTTTTAGTTTTTCATGTCTAATTTTACTTCCAAACTTTATTGTTGATTTTTCTTTAAGGGAGTAACCCTAATACTGTTGTTAATATGTAGCTATGCTTAAGATCTTTTTGATTTCCAATAGGGAAAGATTTTCTGGAAATAATAATTAGTGGCTGAGAGATAGGAGGAAACAAGGAAAGGGAAAAGGTTAGAATGTTAGTGATGTAAGAAAGAGGTTTCTGCAGAACTGCCCAGGTCTCCTGAGGGAAGGTGGGGAAGACTAGGGAACCTGGCTTAGAGAAAAGAACTAGGTTTTATACTTAATTTATAATCCGTCATTCTGTATCTCAGTACCTCTCTCTCTCTCTCTCTCTATATATATATATATATATGTATGTATATATATATATATATATACACACACACATGGAGAGTTTGGTTGTTTTATTTTTTGTGCTGGCACAAAGACTCTCACTGGCCTTTTCGCTCAAGGCTGGCACTCTACCACTTGAGTTCACACCTCCACTTCTAGTCATTAGCTTTTATTTGGTGCATTTTCTTTACAGCCGTCCACATTCCTTTGACATGAAAATCCCCACCCAGCTGCCTCATCCAGTTACCCATTTGGCCTCTGGTTTCTCTGCCTGAATCCGAATCCTCCCTATTCATTCTGTCACCGGCCTCCTTGATTTCCCCTTCTCTTGCTCAGATTTTAAATACAGAAAACCTGCCTTTGGCCCTCCATGCCACCTACTAAACTAGAATATCAGAAATTCTAAGTGATCAAGTGAACAACCCCTTTTTGGTCCCTGAAATTTTCCTCTGTTGAATTCTGAGACACTACATCATTCTTGTGTTCTATGAACCATTACAAGAATTTCTCCCCGCTCTGTCCACAAAAGTAGCCATTTACCAATAGTTATTGTTTAACATTTCTCTCTAAATCCTTTCTCCAGAGAGAAACATGTCCCTTGACATCCTTCTATAAATTGCCTGAACCTTGCTTATATTGCTCTGAAGCCATTTTAGGATGCTCACTCATCTCCTCAAGACAAGAATCCCAACCCAATGAATCAAGAGGCATGGTCCAGATGAAAGGAGTAAGAGTAAGCTGCAAAGAGATGGAAACTTGCTTTAGGTGTAAACCATGAGGCCAATCCTGAATCTGTTTCTCCAGAGAGAAAACTTACCTTCCAACAACCAGTTAAGAGACCACAGTGCAAACTTCGCAGACTAGACTTTGTTACTCAATCCCTGACAATAAACTCAAGTGAAGAATTTAGGATTCCCAGTAGGCTCTGTGTGAAGTTCTATACCTGTTAATATGGTTCTACTTTTCTTTTTTGTCGTTTGTTTTTTGGAGGGAAGGATAGGGAGGTGGTACTGGGGATCAAACTCAAGACTTCTCATTGTTGAGCCAAGGGCTCTGCTATTTGCATGACTTTAGTCCTTTTTGCTTTTAATTTGATTTTTAGATAGGGTATTAAGTAAACTTTGCTTGGGCAGGCTTCTGACTGGGATTCTCCTTCCTCCACATCTTGAGTAGCTGGCACTACAGACATGAGCTACAGGGCCTGGACAATATGGTTCAGAAGAGCAGAGGCAAGAAGGAAAGATCAGCATTAAGAAAAAGTACTGGAAAGAAATGGTGAGAAGGCAGGAGGGCTGCTCGCAGTTTTCCCAGGCAACACGTCACGATTTCCTATGTTCCAGAGGTGACTTCTTCCTGTGTGAACCTCGGAGACAACAACCTCACAGTGCCTTGATATAAGAAAAGAAACCTCAGAGAAATAATCCCTGGGCAGCCCAGTGCAAGCAGGACCTCCAGGCTCTCTTCTCAAAGCAAATCTTTGGAACAAGTTTATACATTTACCCCTTTGAGCAACTGATGGGGATAGATTCCTGAGACACAATATCCTCAGGGTCATTGTCTTCATCGTCTTCTTCATCATCGTCTTCATCGCCTTCTTCTTCTTCTTCTTCTTCTTCTTCTTCTTCTTCTTCTTCTTCTTCTTCTTCTTCTTCTTCTTCTTCTTCTTCTTCTTCTT
>NW_012267236.1:2988909-3001182 GCF_000151885.1 Dipodomys ordii | reverse complement strand
ATCGCCTTCTTCTTCTTCTTCTTCTTCTTCTTCTTCTTCTTCTTCTTCTTCTTCTTCTTCTTCTTCTTCTTCTTCTTCTTCTTCTTCTTTTCTTCCCTCCTCCTCCTCCTCCTCCTCCTCCTCCTCCTCCTTCTTCTTCTTCAGTACTGGGTTTGAATTCAGTCCCTTATACTTGCTAGACAGGTGCTTAACTCTGGGCCACCCCTGTAGCCCTTTTCTTGTGTTGATTACTTTTGAGGTAGGGTCTCACTTCCAGTCTGAAGGTACAATTGGACCACAGGATTCCAATTATTGGATTCCCTCTGTAGCTGTGATGACAGGCTGATGCCGTTATGCCCAACTTCTTTCTGCTGAGATGGAGTGTAGTATACTTTTCCGCTCAAGCTGGCCTCAAATCATGATGCTCCCAATCTCCATCTCCCAAATAGCTAAGATGGAGAGGCTTACATCACTGCCCCCAGCTTAGACACCATTCCAATTATTACAGGGCAAAGTACTTGACTGCTTTCTCTTCCTCCTCCTCCTCTCTCTCTCTTCTTTTTCTTTCTCTTCCTTCTCCTCCTTTCCCTGTCCTCTTTCTTTTCTTCTTCCCCTACTCCTCCTTTTGTTCATTTTCTCCCCTTGCCCTTTCCTTGTTGTTCTCCTCTTTTCCTCCTCCCCTCCTATCCCTCCTCTTCTTTGTCTTTGGCAGCACTGAAGTGTTGAAACCAGAGTTTTATGTTTATTAGGCAGGTGCTTTACTGCTTGATTCATCCCGTATTTCCCCCTCCCTTGGTTAACAAAACTAATCTCTTTAGCAACTGTAACCTCCTTGGCAGCCACTCTAATCCCCCCCTTAAATATTTTTCTACTCTGCTCACTTCAATGAAGTATCCCCGAAGAGGGCTCAGGGAGCTTCTGGATCGGTGCATGGTACCTAGAGGTGCATGCACACTCGGTACCTCTTCCCCGTAGCTTTCCACATTCATCTCTCCCTTTGTATTCTTAGCAATATCCTTCATAATAATAGGGTAAATGGGTTTCCAAGCATAACAACAACAACAAAGCAAAGAATGCTATCCTCTTCCTGTGTCAACCCTGCTGGGTGTTCCCTACAATGGCGTCACTGAGCCTTCTATCATCTTCTAGGTGTCCTTCACCTCCCGTTAACCTTCTTGCTGGTCCATCCTTCTTCCTGTCAACTGTGGCTCATGTCCATTCCCATCACTGCTGCTTCCCTTCCTGCTCCTTCTCGCCTTACTCCTGGACTCTGTTCAGCAGTCCTCCAGCTGGTTTCCTTCCCTCAGGGACTCCTCTTTCTCTCCACACACTCAATGTTCTACATGCTGGAGGAAAAATCTGAGAAAGGCTATAAATTGCCTGGGTCTTAGCCAAATTGCAAAGAAGAGTAAAACAGTCAAAATGCTAGTCTTTGCTATGGGGGCGGGGTAGGGGTGGGGGAGTAACTCATGGGAGTGCAAGAAGTGAAGGTCATTTCTGCAGAGACTAGCCAATCAGGGCCAGGGGCTGCACCTGCTGGAACCTAGAGCCCACCATCTTTCATTCTCCTCCTCCTTCTCCTCCCCCTCCTCCTCCCTCTTCCCTTCTCTTGCTTCCCTCCTTCTTCTCTGCTCTGTCTTCCTCTTTCTCTCTCTCCCCACATGCCACCATGCACAAAAAGTAGAAGAATGCCCATTAGCTCCTAGAGTGTCCCTTGTATAAATATGGAAATCTCTTGCTCTTGATTTCAAACACTTGAACACAATCTGCATACCTAAATGGCCTAAACTGGCCTTAGGCTATAATTCCTTATCCACCATTTAGGTGTGTAGAAGTGGGATAACCAGACTACTCTTGATGAGGGGAAGTTTTGTTTTTTTTGTTTTGTTTTGTTTTTGGCGAAGAGGAGAGTGAGTTGGGACCTTGAAAGCTGACTATTACACTCAGGAACAATAGTTTTTCATTCTTCCTTTTGTATTGATTTTTATTCACTTGGGAACTACAACACGTTCATCTGACATGGATGAAACTTTGATCAAATCTTTTCCATTCCCCCATCCACCACCTACCTATGACTAGTCTTGTCTCCGATTTTATGAGTTGGCCATTTTTAAATTCCACATATAAACAAGATCATGCAGGACTTGGTTTCTTTCACACCATAGAATAGCCTCAGGTTCATACATACCCTACACAATTAATTTGATCTCTGAATGTACTATTGATCTCTTTAGATTTCCTGTTTCATCATGATTCGGTCTTGTGAGGGTTTTATAGTTTTAGGAATTGATCTATTTCTTGTAGCTCAATATAGTGTGTATAATTGTGCACACTAGCTTTGGTAGGGAAAGTCCTCAGCCCATCCAGAGATCTGGGTAGCTTTCCCGGTGGAGTCTGTCAGCGGCTTGGCTCAGACCAGGGGCATACCAGACAGGTGTCCATGTCGGAGGGTAGGCAGGCCAGGAGCTTGATCTGCAGGGGTGGATTTGCATTCTGGATCGAAAGGGTCCAACCTGGTAGTGGGGTTGGCCTTAAATCTAAGTCTTTGTAGGCAGTCATCTGGCCCTGGGATGGGTCTGGTGACAAACTATGGGCTTGATTCCACAGGGCTGGCCTGATGCTGGGCTTGGTCTGGAGCCTGCATCCATGGAGACTGGGCCTAGCAGCTAGGCTAGGGTGGAGCCTGGTTGTGTATGGGGCCTGGAGTTTGTCCTAGTACTACAGTGAGTCTTAAATCTGAGGCTGTGCCAGTCTTGAGCCATGGAGGCTGGCCTGGTGGAGGTGGAGTTGGAGGCTTGGTCCTTGGTGCTCTTCTGAAGCCTGAGCTTTCTTGGTTCTGGGCTTCACTGGGACAGGGCCCATGCTGAGGTCTGCAATAAAGTCAGGAACTCAGTCATGTGGAGGACATCTCTCCACATACTGCAGATGCCTGGGTTTGGCAGAGCAGCGATGCAAGTAATAGGTCTTTTTCCCACCTCGTCTCTTCAGTGTCTTTCCTTACTTCTGTCTCTCGTTGGGATTCCTTAGTCTATGTAAAGTCATTTTCATGCATGAATAGTTGTTCGAGGTAATGTTTCTACAAGGAAATGTGCTCTGGAAAGTACTGTTCTACCAATCTTTGACATTTGCCTTTGAGGCCCTTCACTTCTATGGCTAGAAAGTTGGTGTTGGCCACTGGCCAGGGGCTGCTGCTGTTCTCTCGGTGAGCTTCTTCTTTTGTAAAGTCATCATGGCATAGTGTCTGACTCCTTTCAGAGTCAGAGACCCGATCAACAAGGTAAAAGCATCAATGGCAGGAAGTTAAACATTCTCACTTTTCATGTACACTTTTACACGATCAGCTCTGGTTCAGTGTGGATGGTATCACTGGGGGACTATTGATAGGTTACCATATACATATGCCCACAATAAAAAGGAAGGTGATATTAGAGTATATTTTATTTTTCTTCTTTGTACTTAAATAAACACAAAGATTTTTTTGGTGAATATGTCTTATTTTTGAAATCACAAGCATGCAAAGATGAACAAAAGTTACACTTTGAAAATAATATTCCAGAGCAGAATAGACTTATTCGCTAATACTTTGACATGAAGTTGGATGATCACTTTTTTCTCTCTTTGTTATGAATCTGTACTAAGGAAAAAGGAATTAGTATGGGCAGAGGGATGGTCTTCGATATAAAACACAGGCAGGAATTGGCCAAGTAGACAGCCTACAGTAAGAATAGAGTGAATATAACCCATGGATCAGAGACATCAACATGGTTTAAGAGTTTATAAAGAGCATCTTGCTAACCACACAGGTCCATATACTTATGTCTCCTTCTAAAGTCCCATCAAAGTTAGGAGTGATGGGTGACAATGTTGTCAGATACCTTGTATTCATATACTGTTTTGTAGAATGGGAATTTCTTTGTACAACTACTTAAAGATAATAATAATAAAAATATTTTTAAAAGATACAAAAATAAAGTCCCATTAAAATGAGATCAAGTGGCTTTTGCATAAGTGGGAGAAGATCTCTCTCTCTCTCTCAATTCTAGCAGTTTATTCTCTTGAGGGTAAAGATGGGGTGTTTACACTGAGGGACCCTGTACTATGAATGATTCTCAGATGAAGGCAGACATATTTAAGACTTGGAAATTAATTGCAGTTGGACTAGCCCTTGTCTCCCTCTCACCTCTCAGAATGTTCTAGGCATTTTCTCAACTGCTAATAAGTTGTAGATTTATTTATTTTTTCTAAGTTGGCCATGGGAAAAGGATGCTGTGATTTGTGTCTTAAAAACTATGGGGAAGGAAAACGAGCTTTACAACGTCGGTGCGGGGGGGGGGGGGGGGGGAAGGAGAAGAATTGGGATGGGGGGAGGGGGGAGGCTGGGAAGGGATGGGAAGGGTAAACAAAGGAGGAGGCTGCAATGCTTGGTAAGAAATGTACGCATTATCCTGCCCATGCAATTGTAACCCTCTGTACAGTATGTTCACAAATAAAATAAAATAAAATTAAAAAAAAAGACTACAAAGTGAAAAAAAAAACTATGGGGAAGGGACCTTCAGGTTAGAAAATCCTCCATTTGAATCTAGAGCTTACTCTTACAGTGCTCAAATAAGGGCTGACACAAGACAGAGACCCTGATGGGTCCAATTTGGGGTGTTTTCCTGTTTTCAGGCCAAGGTAGGAAGGGCAGATGGGATTAGGGTTGAATGTGGTGGTGGAGAGTGGGAGTATCAAGGAGACCGTGTCCTAGATGACTACTGTGACCCTTCAGGTGCTTCTGGAGGAGAAGACACCACCATAGGCAGATGAAGATTCACGGATGTAAGACGTGCTCACACCTTACATTGCTACAACAGAGAATGGTTTTCCAGAGTACCATTTCTATATTATTCTTTCTTCTCAAAAACTCCATTGCCCTTGATGGGTTTCCAGGGTGGGCAGAGGTGGACCTGTGATGATGGTACAGATCCTTACTCATCATCCCTTCCATGGGGTAAGGCAGAGCTGGGATGAGAAGTCATGTATTTCGATCCTTAGTTCTATGCCATTTTCTATTTTGGCACCCCAGGGAGGAGGACAGAATCACAGCTCCCGAGATGATTGGGAGCAAGGAGGGGCTGGGGACATTTAGAGAGATACAATGTTCTGGCGGTATACTACATTCGTATTTGTAGTTTCTCAGTGTCTTTCCCACAATTCCCTGCAACAGCCCCTGCTATATGTAAAACCAATAGAGGTTGAGGGTGTCCTGCCAAATGAGACAGCATGCAGTTGCCACGTGTCCTCCTTTTGGCCTAAGACTAAAGAATTAACTTCTGGAAGGAATTTTCCATCTGTTTTCCTGATAAGATTGATTAGACCCATCTATCCAGTTTTGCAGAGTCCATGAAAGAACAGATGAATTGTACCATCTGGCCTAGTTAAATTTAGTTCAGATTTCTTAGAAGAGTTCTAGCTCTACCATTTAAGGAAGGACTTGACCTTCAGAGGTCCCAAGGAAAAGAAGAGTTTGAGGTGCCTATACTACCTCTCCCCCAGTTCCCCTGAAGGTCCCATTTGGTATAGGAATGGGTGCTTAATCTTCAGTACCCCAGCTGGGTGCTGTTAGACAATGTCATGGGAACTTCAACATGGAAACCACCTCTTTTTCCTTTTCCACTTCTCCACTCCCCAGTTCCTACTGAACCAGTTTTCTTTGTTATCTTTGGTCTACAGAGCTTGCCTTTAACTCATTACCAAAATAGTTGGGGAGAAATATGTGATCTTCTTGACCTATACTTGAATTTATTGCGACAAACTTGTATTTATAATTTAGTAATAGTATTTACATGTTAATGTGAGATTATACACTGTGACATATGAGTTACTGTGTTATTTTTCTATTACTATTCCTTTTCTCATCTTCTCTCCTTTTTCTGTCATGTTTAGGATTTTTCAAGTTTTCTTTATTCTAATTTTTCCCTTCTCATGGTTTGTTGTTATATAACTCTATTTCTTTTGTTCTAATAGTCATACTTAAATTTATCAAAATCTAATATTAAAATCTTCCACCTGAACCAGATGTGGTGGTACATGCCTATGATCCCAGCATTCAGAAGGCTGAGGCTGGAAGATTGCAGTTTGAGGCCAATTTCAGCTACATAGTGAGTTCAGCCAGCCCATGCTACCTAAAGAGACCCTGTTGCAAGAAGAAAGGGAGGAAGGGAGGAAGGGAGGGAGGGAGATAGGGAAAAAAGGAGAGAGGGAGGAAGGGAAGAAGGAAGGAAAAAAAGAAAGAAGGAAGGAAGGAAGGAAGGAAAAAGAGAGAGAAAGAAAGAAAGAGAAAGAAAGAGAGAGAGAAAGAGAGAAAGAAGAGATTGTTTCCTATATAATAAGACCCATGAAGGAAACCTATATAGTCATCCTTTGTACTGGGAATAAGCACTTTGACAAATTTTAGTCAACTGAGTTTAAGATACTTCGGGGGGGGGGGGAACCATCATTATGCTTGACAAAAAAAATAAGCAAACATCATTGTAGATGATTGCATAAATATACCTGGGTGGGATTCGATTCTTAATTGAAGTATCAGTGGTTCTCACACATTATCATTGAGACTCTCCAAGTTTTTCAGACTGTTGAAACCTATGACCTTTACACTTACATTAGTTTAGTCTGGAGAAAAATAATGGAATACATAGTGTTCAGCTAGTCATCTGTTATAGTGGTAAGAGCAGACTGTAGTCAGCAGAAAACATTGCAATACTCTCAAGTCCAACATGAATTGAACTCAACCTTGGTTTCCATAGGAGTGAACCAGAAGACTTGAAGGGAAGATGACAAGTCATGGACAGAGTAGGCCAAGGAGAGTCAGGAGGGAAAAGTTACAAAGAGGGTCAGGTCAGTACCAATCCACTCAGGCCAGCTGTGTCTGCTGACTGGCAGATCTCGGTTAAAATTCTATCCTTCCACAGAAACTGGAAGACAGAGGCCTGAAGTAGGGATTATCTGGAACAAAGAGTAGTTTTTTTTTCTTGGCAGCCTTGAGTGTTTTCAAGCAGACACTTTAAGGAGGGACTAGAGTCAACTTACAGATGGGGCCTTGAGCTGCTAGACCTGAGCTTAGGTTAGAATTTGTTCAGGTTTTTATTGGACAAGACTGGGGCCTCATTGAGAAGAGCTCAGAGGGGCCTTGTGGCAACCTGCCCTGTGCTCCTTAATCCGCAGCCACCTGTAGCAACACAGTAATGGAGACCGGACCATGGAACTGAGGTTTGGGGTAGCAGGGGACCTGTAGCCTTCCGCTGGCAACATATCCCAAGGTTCCATTAGCCAAGGTTTTTATTGATCTTGTGCAAAGAAGTAAAGTACAAACTTCAACATGTGACAACATTTTGTATACAAGTGGTAAGTGACCTTATTCTGGAAAGGAGAGCTGAACAATAAACAGCCTTCAATTTGCATAAACCTAAGTCTACCCCTAGGCTCCCACATGGTGTAGGGTGGAATCTGAGTTCCCATTAAGTCAGGACTAACCGACCTTTCCCGGAAAACTGTGTTCCGAAAGTGTGTTACAAGAAGGCATTCCTATTCTCAATCCTTTCGGGATCTCTCAGCTTGGATTTTTGGGCTCTTACAACTCCTCCTTTTCTATTATTTGAGAAAGCATAATTTTTGTATCTATTTGAACCAGCATATGCTGGTTGCTAAAAGATATACATTGAAATAGGCAGGGAGCCAACAGGATGATACCCAGAATAGAAACTATTGGGCCCAGAAGAAGCCAAAGCCAGGGAAGACATTCTGGGAGTCCCCAGTTATGACTATATTTTAATTTTCCCAACTCCTTTTTGAGCAGTTCTAATGGGTTCTGAATATTCTGGGAATTGTCAGTTATGTTAAAGCAGCACAATCCTTCAGATTGTTCACATCCTAAACGATTTTTTTAACAGCAAATAATCTATGGCATCTCGATTTTGTAAAATTCTTGTTCTTAACTCCTTCATTTCCTGATTTATTTCCTCCAAAATTATAGCTATGATATTTGTCACTTCGTTGAAAATACAAGCCAGCTTGCTGAGTTCCTTCTGGACACCTACTCCAAGTCCAGAGACAGGCAGAACAAAAGCTGTTGCTACAGCCATATCGACAGTGTTTAACAGCACAAGGTTATCATCACAATTTTGGGGGAGATCAAGTTTTATGTGTTCCTTTTTTTGGCAGGTCAAATTACCAAGTAAGAGAGGTATCACACTCCCAACATAACTGAATCCCAAATAATCTTTCTTTCTGGTCAGTTGTGGGGCTTGAAGTCTGGGCCCGGGCACTGTCCCTGAGCTCTTCAGCTCAAGGCTAGCGTTCTACCACTTGAGCCACACCATTTCCTGTTTTCTGGTGGTTAGTTGGAGATAAGAGTCTCACAGACTTTTCTTGCCCGAGCTGTCTTTGAACCATCATCCTTAGATCTCAGCTTCCTGAGTAGCTAGGATTATAGGTGTGAGCCACCAGCAACCGGCTCCGAATAACCTTTCTTTAGAATGCCAGTGTGCTCTAAAGACTAGCCAATGCCAAGCCTTTTTCCTTTAGACACACTGAGCTCCCATTTCTAAGTTGTTACATATCACAGTATAATTCAAGTACAATGGTTTACCCAGCATAGGAATCCCCCAAACAGAGGCTTGTACTGAGGGAGCGGCACTAGCGGTATCAATGTGTGCCATCATCCTCACAAAGACATTGCATTAATTTCCTGTCCTCTCAGCTTCTCAGGAAAGCTTCTTCATCTGTCCCCAGGTGGGAATGATAGCAAGTCTGGTTCCCGTGTTCTCCCCTGGCTTTTAGCTACCCCTCATATTCTTGAGGGACTCCTCCAGGGGCTCCTAGATGTTGGATGATTTTCCCTTCATTTCTGGGTTTTAATTTCCGGCTGGTAGCCAGATGTCGGCTGAACCTGTGGATTGGCATAACCATGGCCCCATACTTTGCCGGTCTGGGTTTCCAGTTATTATCAGTGTCATCTTTCCACCATATAGGTTGACATGAAGATTGGCACTTTTCCAGCTCTTTCCAATGTTTATCTGCTGTTGAAGTGTTGGATGGAAAATTTAAATTTTCAAAATTGAGGGCATATAATGCTCTTGCTATCTGTTCTTTAGGGGTCTAGTGACACACCTCCCTCCCTTTTTTGTTTATTTAATTGGGACTTGAGTATAAAATTACTGTGCTCCACAATGGCTTGACCTTGTGGATTATAAGGATTCCTGTAATATGTTTAATTTGCCACTTACAGTAACTGTAATCCCTCTAAATATCACCTTTATAATAAGAATAAACTAAATTAATTTTTAAAAAATGAATAACTTATGATATGGCTATACTGTAAAGTTGATTTCAGCAATTAAAAAGAATAAATCAAGTCTATGTTACTGACTTTGGAACCAATATGTATAGCCATGATTCATTATTTAAAAAAATCAATTTAAAGAGAAAGTGATTGAGGGTGAATATGGTTGAAGTATTTTATTTGTATATGAAAATAAGACAATGAAATCTATTGAAATTAGTGTGTGTGTGTGTGTGTGTGTGTGTGTGTGTGTGTGTGTGTATGCTTGAATTCAGGGCCTTGAGTTCTCACTCTGTTTTTTTTTTCTGCTCGAAGCTAACATGCTATATCACTTGAGCCAGTTCTGACATTTTTCTTTTAGCTACTTACTGATAAGAGTCATGCAGATTTGTCTTCTGAACAGGTAGGATTACAGGTGTGAGCCACCAGTCCCCTACGTGTTGAAGTATCTTAAGAAGGGAGGAATAGAGGGAGAGTGATGAAGGGGCTGACGTTGACAGGGTACCTTGTATATATGTATGGAAATGCCACAATGAACCCTCCCTTTGTACAACTAGAATATGCTAATAGGAACCACTTTATAGCCAGGCACAGCGGGCTCATGTCTGTAATCCTCGCCACTGGGAAGACTCAGATGTGAGGATTGCAGTTCAAAGCCATCTTGTGAGACTTTTACCTCCAAATAACCAGCAAAAACATGCTAGCCTTGAGCAAAAAAGCTCAGGGACAATGTCCAGGCCCTGAGTTCATGCCCCAGGACTCACCAGAAAAAAAAAATCACTTTATAGTGGAATGGGCTTTTAAAAAATATATATATATGTGTGTGTGTGTGTGTGTGTGTGTGTGTGTGTGTGTGTATAGTCCTATATATGAAATATGGTTTTCCATCTTGATAGATTGATATGGGATATAGAAAATTATGTTATCTCACAGAGGTGCAACAGGATAGAATTGGGAGATACTAAATTCTTCCTATGTATGTTTTGCTAAACTGGGCATGTGATGCTTTTATATTTTAGGTATTTTGTAAAATATAAAGCACATGGGAATGCTTCTTCTAGGAATCCTTCAATGTGACCATGAGTATATTCCGATTACTTAGAATAAAAGCCCACAAAAAATGGACAGAAATCCATCTTCCCAGCAAAGATTCTTAGGTTGCAATTCTTGCAGTTACTTTAGCTCACATCCTTCAGCATGAATTTCTCATTATTCTGTATTCATTTCCATTAACTGAGAAGTTGATTGAAGATTGTTTAGGCCTCCTGTGGACTATAGTAAGAACACAATGCCTCTCCCTCAGTTCTTATCCCTCAATTTGAAATGTTCTACCCCAGCATAAATGGATCCGATTGCCTTTCACTAATAAGAAAGGAAAGCACAAAGCAGAGTCCTGAGAACACTCTTTTAAAATTAGATCATTAGGCAAAACCTGAAATTTTCCCTGCTACTTTCTGTTGATGTGTTGTTAAAAGTGTTTTCTTACTTTGTCCCCAGTGACCTCTAAATAAGAAAATTCTGCTACAGTAATATTATGTTCTCATTCTTCAGTGGGCACCCACCCACTGGGCTCCGTTGTCTGTGTTCTCCCAGGAAGTGAATGCTAAGAATCTTAGATCTGAGTAACACTGAGGCGACAGCCCAAAGGTGGGGTAAACACAGTGTACATTGTGGCTGGGTTTAATGAAGTGACTGATAAAAGGGGAAAGGATATTAAAAATATGGAAATGAGGTCTAATAACCCAGGCTCACAGATTCATAAGCTAGAAGCTGTAGGAGTTGGATTAAAACTTAAGCAAGTCCTTTGGCATTAAGGCTGGAAAATAGGACTTGTAGTTAGTTAGCTGGGTTTGTATAATAATTAAAGTGAAGAGCAAAAGCAATTGACTGGAACATTGAAGTTGTTTAGCATTATCCGCATTTTTGAGCAGATGGATTTGCTATCAAATTAATATCATACCAAAATAACAATGGCATCAAAATTAAATACAGTTTTGTGGTTATGGCTTTCAGGTAAAAAACTATTCAGCCTTTAATTCACTCATGAATTTTTTCACTCATTCATTCATTGGATCATTCATTCAGTCACTAGATTTATTCACTCATTTGTTCTTTCATTCACTCACTAATCCATTCGTCCTTTGATTCATCTTGTTCATTTATGTACTTATTTGTTCATTTGTTCACTAATTCAGCCATTCACTCATTTGTTTCTTATTTGTGCCTTCATGCAATCATTCATTTATTCACTCATTCTTTTATTCATTTAGAAAGTGTGCACAGGCATCATCTTACAATTTAGGCCAGAGGGCCCCAGTGTGAACCCAGAAAGGCTGGGAGGACTTGGGGGCACCCTGTGTCCTCTGAAAATGAGCTGTGATTGTGGGTGGCAGTTGATGGGGCAGAAGGAGATTGGAGGTCGCGCATGAGAACCAGAAGAGGAGGAATCTCTAACTGCCCCTTCCCTACGATTCTGCTGAACTCAGATCACCCCACCTCATGCTCTGCACAACGGGGAAAATCCGTTTAAATATTTACTTTTCCTCATTCATCCTTGAGTCAGATGTGTATTCTCTGTTCTGAAATCCAACTCAATAGATAAAGAATAGAGAGGAAATCAGATGTGACAATTGACCTTGTATTATTCTTTGCGCCCTAAGTGATTCTCTAAAAAATACTCAGAGGCAGCCTCAGATTTTGTTTTTTAATTTAAGCAATTTCCTTTCAAGAACTAAAAGAGTCCCGGGAAACAGCAGTGATCTTTTAAAAGATTCAGATTCAGATGAACTTAGTCACCAGTCTAAGGTTTATAGCAGCAAGAGCATCACAGGTGAAAGTTGTTGTCTGTTTCTTTGGGCCTGACTTACTTCACTTAGTATAATTTTTTCCAAGTCTTTCCATTTCCTAACAAATGGGGCAATGTCATTCTTTCTGATGGAGGCATAGAATTCCATTGTGTATATATACCACATTTT
>NW_012267236.1:2947694-2986004 GCF_000151885.1 Dipodomys ordii | reverse complement strand
AAAAAAAAAAAAATTATTACAGATGTGTAGCTAGCACAACTCAACACATTCTCTGGCCATAACTGGGTATTTGGCTTTGTCAGTTTAAAAGGAAGAAGAAGGAAGAGGAAAAGAAAATTCCTCATGATACTTAGACAAATGTTAGACCATTAAACAGAGAGAGAGACAGATAGAGAGAGAGAAAGAGAGACAGAAAGAAAGTTTCAAAAAGTGTGTGTGTGCGCAGGACACTGGTGGCTTACACCTATAATCCTAGCTACTCAGGAGGCTGAGATCTGAGGATCACAGTTCGAAGCCAGCCCAGGCAGGAGAGTCCATGAAACTGATCTCCAAAAAAACTACTCAGAAAAAGCTGGAGGTGGCACTATGGCTCACATGGTAGTGCTAGCCTGGAGCATACAGAGGGCCTGAGTTCAAGCCCCCAGGACTGGTTAAAAAAAAAGAAAGTGTGTGACTGAGAGATCACAGGAGGTAGAAGGGACAGAGCTGGAAGCTGTAATGTGTTGCGTACAAGTGAAAAGGAAGAGGCCAGTTAAGGCATGATGTATGCTTGTCCCTCAGGCTGTCCTGGAGGTGGTATGTCACCACCTTGGGAGTCTAGTAGCTAATACAGGGTTTCATACAAGGCTTAGAGTTCTGCAGCTTCAGGGGCAAGTGTAGGTTACAAAGGAAAATGATGTTGTTTGACACTGTAGGGGATGGGTACCGTTTTGAATTTCCACCAAAGGGAATGCTTCAGTCACAGAAATGTCTCCGAGGAACACAATGCCTGGTGCACAGGCATCTTCCTGCATCCTTGGTCTGGTAGTTTCACTATTTCCAGTAAATGGGTATCAAATACTGGGTCCAGGACTAGACAGTGAGGGGAGTCAGGTGTAGATATGTCTGCTTGTTTATGCGTGATGAAGCTGTTTGAGCTCCCCAGCCTGGCTTCACCTTTTCTTATTGGTGGTTTTTTCTTCTTTGTGTGGATGGCTAAGGAGCTTAAGCATCTTTGTAGGTCCACTTTCTTTCTTCTTAATTTAAAAGCACACATTTAAAAGTGAGTATAGTCATGTCACGTTTTATATTCAGAAGTACTACATTTGTTTTCTTTATGGCGTCTACTTTTTGTAATCATGATTAAAATATTTTCACAATACAAAGCTGTACTATGACCCAACATAATTTCAAAGTAATGAAAATCATCCTGCAAGTTAATTTAAGTTCACAGTTACATTTAATGCCGTTTTCCTCTACAATTTTTAAGCCTTTTCAGTGTTCTATACTTTTAAATAAAAATTTGATTTTGCTTATGCAATTTGGTTACATATATAAATTAAAACATTGAGTTTCAGTGTAGAAAAATTACATATCTTTATTGTATTGCATTGTAAAAATGTTTGTGTAGGTAGTTTTGTCTGTTTCTATTCCTAGAAATTTTGTTGTTGCTATTTTATACTGCTGTATAAAAAGTTTTTGCTAATTTTATGCTTTTATTTCATAACCGTTAGATTCACTCAATTTGCCACTTAAAACTTTTAAAATTTGAGTAAGTATTAACTTAGTGTTTTTATCATTTGCTAAAGGAATAATTTTGTCTGCGGATTTATCAATAGTTCTTCAGTTTCTTTCTTTTGCTTGCTTACAATGGATCCACATGGAGAGCAGAGCCAAATGATAGTAATGATCGTGATATTTTCTTTTTTCTGATTTTGGTATGTCACTAAGTATTTTATTATGGAGTCTGATGTTCATGTTTGTTTTAAGAGAGATTACCATGATAAGAAAAACTCTTCTATCTCTATATTATTATTATTATTTTAATTGAGGTTAAAACCGAGTAGGGTAGCACATGCCTGTAATCCAGTTACTTGGGAAGCAGAGATAAGAAGATGTAATCTCAAGGCCTGCTGAGGTAAAATTTGGAGATCCAAACTAAACAAGCAAGTTAAGCAAAGAGGACTAAGATATTTGGCTCAAGTGGTAAAGACCTGGTTTAGAAAGCTTGAGTTCCATCCCCAGTAACATCAAATTAACAAAAATGAGAAGCTTATTTCTTAATCCAGCACATGGGAGACTCATTTTAGCTCATGTATTTTGTAATATTGAAGTATTTACATCTTTAGGGTCAACAGTTCATATATGAAGTTAGTCTTTAATTTTCCCTTATGCTATATTGGTTTTTTTTCAATTTAATAAATAAATTTCAGATACTTTTGATTTGAGAAAGTTATACAGCCTAAAGATTCTCTGTGGCTTAAAGCTCAGAGAGAATTTGACTATGCAAGTAATCTGGACTAAAATTGTTCTTGGAAATAAATTTCTTAATAACTTTAAAATTTCTTCATGTCTATTGTACTATTTTTTAACTCCCCTTAAGTTAATTTGCCTCTAATAACTATTTTGGCTTGGGCCACTATATTTGATAATATGGAAATATCATTCTGGAAAACTTCTTAGCGTTCTGTAATTACCATTTTGATTTCTTCCCCAATCAATAATATATATTTTTTTTATTTTCATTTTTTAAAATGTAAAATTGTTCTTGAGTGGTTAGCTTTTTTTAACTTACTTTTTGTAACTAGTTTTATTACAGTGTGGTCACAGTACATTGCAAGAATAATTGCTTTTGCGGGGGATAAGAAATAGTTAAGATTTTTGTAGCCTAATATTACCTCAAGGTTTGCTAACAGAATGACAGAAAGCCATTCTATTGAGTCACTCAGTTATTCATTAAGCTTGGTTTCAACCATGTGTCTCTCATGTCCCATATTGTATTGGGAATCACGAGCTATATGTGACCAAGTTTTAAGGCTTCCGAACAGTTGACCCGGGTTTGATGGACCAGAGACACATGAAAAAACAGAGTGAGAGATGCAGTAGCGGTGCAATGAATGAAAGGGAGCCACAGCAAAGAGTTTTAGTCAAGGCTTTACAGGTTATGGGAAACCAAAGTTACCCGGGATGCCAGTCTTAAATGTAAAAGATAAATTGAAGTCAGAGACAGGGATTTTGGAGATGAGTCACTAAGAAACCACAATAGTCATTCAGTAATCAGTTAGAATATGTGTGTGTGTGTGTTAGGGCGGGCGGGGGGGGGGGAGAGATGTAGAAGGCAGAAAGGGAAAGAGAGTTTTCATATTCAAGCTAAAAAACCATAATAGAACTTTCTAAGCACCATTTGTTTAGCTGGGTCAAAACTTTAAAAAGTCACATAAGGTAAAAGCAAAATAGTGCCCATTGCCCGTGGCTTTTGATGTCTTAGGGAAAGCATTTTCATTGAAGATGGGGAAGAAGCCAGGATGTGACTTGTTGCTACTTAAAAAGAAGGGAAAATGAGGAGAAAAGTATTTCTCCAGAAACTTGGGTTGTGAAGGGAGTTAGGATAGTGAAGGAGCAAAGGATAAAGAGATGGCTGTCAGGATGTAGATGCGCAAGCATGTGTTGATGAGGAAGAGAAGGTATGGTTGTCATGGAGACTGCGCAGGACCACAGGAGTGGGCAGAGGGTAGGATACAATCGCAGTGGGAGGGTGGCCAAGAGGAGAGTACCACATCTCCAGCTGAAGGAAATGGTGAGGATCTAGAGGCCAGAAAGGCTGGCTCTCTTCTCTTGGCAAGGCTGAAATAAAGTGACATGGTAGGATCTTCAGTCACATTCTGGTAACCACACAATACAAGAAGGGGCCACGCTTTGGGTTTGTTTCTTCAGCTCCTACCCCTCCCCCCCCATCTCCTGCCAAGAGAATTTGAAAAGAATTTCTATACTGTTTCCTGGGTTAGATTTCAGAGTTTCCAGAAGTCTCTCTTTCCCCAGAAACTACGTGACAAGTAAGGGCCTGTCAGGATAATTAACACAGTCAGTTGTAAATACAGTGAATAGTAATTAGGTCATCTGGTCACAGAAGTTTCCCTTACCATAAATGCATAGCATCAATAAATCAAACCAACATTTCAAGCCATCAGGATGCCTCCTTTTTTGTTTCTGATGGAAGATCATCACATCAACCTATGAGGGAAAATGACTATGAGGATAACATGTATTTTAAGGCATTGGATTTCGGTATCTGAAATGTATTTGTTATTAACTTGAAACTCAATTTTCTCACTTATACTTTGAGCTCTCACAAGTTAGTAACAAATTAGACCACAGAAAGTATGGTGAGGCTAGGTTTTAGGTTTACTTGTTTTTCTGTTATTCTACCAAACACTATCCTTTGTGGAAGGACATTTCAGGTTTAATTACCATGCGTATAATTATGAGACAAAGCCTAGGAAGAGAGGTGTGCTCCCACACACTCCCTATTGAGTATGATTTGACTTATTAAAAATCACAGTTGACAACCTACTAGGTTAATTATGGTTCAGAAATCCCCTAGGGGACTTTTACTATCATTTTTGGATCTTCAGTTGACCAAATCTGTCAATCCACTCCACCCTGAAGGGCAAGCTTAGGCTCTGACTATGAGAAATGTGACACTTACCATAGCACACAGTGAAGTCAGGTACTCACAGTCAGACCATCCAAGGTTTCATACTCCAAGGGATTGTGTGCATGCATGCGTGTGTGTGTGTGTGTGTGTGTGTGTGTGTGTATGTGAGTGTGTGCACTCTGGTCTTAAGGCTTGAACTCAGGATCTGGGTGGTACCCTCTTTTGCTTTTTCACTCTAGTGCTCTACCACTTGAACCACAGCCCCACTACCCTAAGGGATTTTCTTTAAGTAGAGGATGTCACCCATGGGTGGGAAGATCAGTTCAAAAGAGTAGTATGAACCCCACCCAACATCCAGGATGGCTTGCTACCTTGGTGAGCAGTGCCCTCTCCCCCGCAAATGGCAACTTGGCCCAACTTCCCAGCACACCTAAGAAAGTAGGAATCCATTTGCCAAGTTCTATGTTAATAGTGCTCATCTTTCCCACTAGCCTTCACTAATCACCTCTACTGCTCACCGTATCCCAAAATGTTGATGCCAAGCATCCGTTGGGGTGGAATATGGTCTTAGGCTTCCTGAAATCTTTTCCATTGTCTCTAGATAAAACGACATTTGACCTGATTCCTCGAATATCTGCCCTTTGGCATTTCTGGCTCTTGAAGCACTGGCTTTTGAAATCAAACCAGAGCAGTCACAGAGAGTTGATGCAAGTCTGTCTTCCCCAGGACGACCCCAGTAGTTAGTGAGGAGGCTGTCCTGGCAAACAGCAGCCTGAAATCTAAGAAAACAAAACTCAGCAGCTTGGACCTGCTTGCTGCATGAATCTCTGGCTCCTTTTCCTTGCTGTTGAAGAGCCCTAGTGACAATTTGAGTGAGACAGGACTGGAAAGAGACTGCTTTCCTCCCTCCTTCCCCTCCCCTCCTCCCTCTCCCACCCCCCACCCGCAGCATTACCTCCCCACCAGCAGTGACCCGCTCTCCCCAGTGACTTATCAGCTGTTGGGCAGGCGTCTGTCACTAAGAGAAAACAAATTGTGGAATGTCCCGCTCTGCATGCTAATGAGATGGGCTGAGCCAACCCCAGGGTTGTGAGGAGGTTTGAAGGAGGCAAATAAGGATCTTCAGTTCCTGACCTCCTGGCACAGTGTGGTATTTATCAGCGGCACATGTGACTGGTTAAGACACCGAGCCCCAGCTTGAAGGAAACGGCTGTTGGCGGCATGCTCCAGCTCTTGGCAGCTAGACAGGCTGGGTGCTGGTGTGAGGGTTCGGGCGACAAAACCACCCCAGTAAGTAACTGGAGACTGCTCTGTGTGTGTGTGTGTGTGTGTGTGTGTGTGTGTGTGTGTGTGTGTGTGGTGGCAAGCCACCCCTAACTTTTAAAATTCTGAAGTTGCTTGCCTCCTGACACTCTAAAAAGAGAGGTTTTATTTGTACTCATTAATCGCCTTTTTCATTGCCTTCTCCCATTAGGGTAGATGGCTTGATTCCTGTCCACAAAAGAAGTTTGTTTCTATGTGTCTAGGACCTGTATGATTCTTAAAGTTTAGGTTCAGCACCAAGATTCAGGTGATCAAGTAGTGAGCCCCTGGAGGAGAGCTGATGACCAGATTTGATGTTGATCAGTGTTACCATGGAAACCTGAAGATCTAGTTCCTTTAAAAAAAAAATCACTTGTGAAGTTATTGTCCATCTGACCCGACCACCCTTAGTCCATTCTGAAGAGTATTCATGCATGCTTTCTGACTCAGTAAAAGTGGCATGTTGTATGTAGTTCTTTGCTTCAGCAAGCTGGTTCTCCTCTGTTGCGTTAAAGCTGAAATGTTCAGTTGACCCTGTCCTGCCTTCTTTTGGTGTTTTCATGATGCTTAAGGTCTTTTCTTCTTTGTTTGTGACATGAATTATAAAAATATTGCCTGAGCTGCTTATCAGCCTGGGCAAGGGTAGGGCAAAGGTGTGAGAGGATCATTCTTTCCCAAGTTTACAGCCCTAAATAGCTTGCTTGCCAAGTGCTAGAACCAAGTTGTAGTTTCAGAGACTTTTGTCCTTCTGTGATGGTTACCAGACAGAATGCTGTACAGAAAAGTGGAAAGAGAGGGGCAGAGTGCAGGATGGCTGATGGACCCTCTGCCCCAGAGACTCGTGGGAGATGAGCAGGCAGCTTCCTCCGCAGGACCACTTGGACATGCAGAGAGAGCAGAGAGTAGCAGTTCCCATTTCAGGTCATACAAGGCAGTGTTTTGCTTGTGATAAACTTAGGACACTTGGAAAGGTGCAGCTTCTTGAGTGATGGATGGGTTGTCCTATAGGGAGTGGAGTTGTATGATGTGTTTGCAACTTCGTCCACTGTCCTCAAGGGACACTGCTCTCTCTCATCACCCCTTGCTATTGGTGGAGACTGGAATAAAAATGGTTGAGGAGTAACTGGTTCTTCTTCAGTTTCCTCCATGCCATTGTTTGTTTGCTTGTTTATTTGTGTGTTCAAGAAGTACTGGAGATCTTGAACTCCAAGTGCTGCCCTTTAGCTTTTTCTGCTCAAGACTCGAGCTCTACCCCTTGAGCCACTGCTTCATTTCCATCTTTTTGCTGGCTGGAAATAAGAGCACAGGCTGGCTTTGAACTGTGATCCTCAGATCTCAGCCTCATGCTAAGTAGGTAGGATTACAGGCATGAGCTAGCAACATAATTGTTTTGAGCAGCTCATTAGCCGAAGATCTTTGATGGAATCAGCTTTGGATACCTCCTGGGGAAGAATGGCTCATCTGGCATCAGAGGATTTTCCCCCTCTTCACCACCTCCCCCCCTTAAAAATGTACAAGAAAATCTACAGTGTGTGTTCTTTGAGAAAAAAATAATAGTTCCAAGTGTGATGGTTCCTCTTTGAGCTATTTGTGTGAGGTCTATCTGTGAGCCTCAGCCAGGGTCCCTGGCCCAGTGTCCAGTCATCCAGTGACTTCCCTGTCTGACTGCAGGGGGGGAGGGAGGAGGGATGGGGGAGGGGGAGGGGTGGCTGCCCTGCTGGGCCATTCTTTAGAGAGTTTGTTTCTGGTATGATTTCACTTTTTCCACAAGTTAATAGTGGAAAAGAACTTTCCAGAGAAATTGTGTTTCCAGAATAATAGATCCTCCCACAATAAAAGGCAAGGTCTAATTGAATCTAAACGGAGGACTATTCTCTGATAATGATAATAAATTTATAACCCTATAACTACAGGGCTGTGGGTATATCTCAGTGATGAGAGTACTTGCCTGGTATGCTCAAGGTCCTGGATTTGATCCCCAGACACACACACACACACACACACACACACACACACACACACACACAGAGCCAGTAAAATGGAATGTTTAACTGGATATCCTTTGAAGTTATCCAACCACTGAATTTTTGAGAGCTCACAGATTTTGATCAGCCTTGACTTTTTAAAATACAGCTAGCAAAGTAATAAAAAAGGATACTTTTTTCCCCCAAGAAGATACTATAGTCATAGAGTCAAGAATGTTCAGATCTTAGATAGGAACTACAGAATGTTTGGTTTAATGCCTTCCTTCTGAATCTGAGGACACTGTAATAAGTTTATTTGGGCCACAATGCCTAGCCAGGAAAGAGTACTCAAGAATTCTACTACTATAGGATAATGCTAACACTAAGTAATAATAATAATAATGATTACAAAATGCATTCATCAATCTTTTACTATGCTACGTGATACACACCAGTGCAGCAACCTTCCCAGAACTCTCAAGATACCTGTTTTCAGTGACTCAGTTTAATTTCCAGCTTCTCACAGCTGTGAAAGCAACAGGCTTTCCATCCCCTAGCTAACAGCATGCTGTAGGGAAAGCTTCTTGAGGTTCAGGGAAGCAGGTGAATGTGCACAGCTCCTGGTCAAACCTTAGCAGAGTCTACAGAGCACCAGGTGTTAAGATGCTCACTAGGTTGAACGGGTTGACAGTGATTATCATCCTAACTACTCAGCATGAAGATCGAAGCAGACAAATCTGAAGGATTCTTATTTCCAATTAGCTAGCAAAAAGCCAGAAGTAGAGGTATGGCTTAAATAGTAGCACACCAACCTTGAGCGAAAAGAGCTAAGCAAGAGCACAAGACCCTGAGTTCAAGCCCTAGTACTGGCATAAAACAATAACAACCACAAGTGTGTTGACTAAACTACCAACTAACAATATTTTCAACTTACGAAGGATTTATCATATGTCACCTCCTTGAAAGTGGGTAAAGCATTTGTATTTATTATCCTATTATTATTATTATTATTATTATTTTGTCAGTCTTGGGGCTTGAACTCAGGTCCTGGGCACTGTCCTTGAGCTCTTATTCTCAAGGCTAGTGCTCTACTACTTGAACCACAGCTCCATTTCTGGCTTTTGGGTAGTTAATTGGCGATAAGAGTCTCACAGACTTTCCTGCCTAGGCTATCTTCAAACCATGATTCTCAGGTCTCAGCCTCCTGAGTAGCTAGAATTATACGTATGAGCCATGGGTGCCTGGCCTACCCTAGTTTTATAGATGGAAGAACTGAGATACCATCACACACACACACACACACACACACACACACACACTCTCTCTCTCTCTCTCTCGCTCACTCTCTCTCTCTCTCACTCTAGAACTCAGAGACATATTTAAACTTACAAGCCCATGAATCACAGAGGAGAGTGCTTACCACAGTACAAGTAGATTCATAGTGCATGGCTTTTCTATTCTCCTTGGCAGGAGGAGCTAGGATCCCCCTATTCCAGTGCAGTGGAGGGGTGCTGATCGGCCACAGACCTTTTTTCATCCATTTATGCTGTCATCTTAGAGAAAGACCCACTTCAGCTAGCTGCTTGGTGACCAGTCTCTTATGTTATGCACAATCTATGGACTTATCCTTAAAGAGAGGGCTATAACTTGTTTTATACTCTTCAAATAGGCCCAGGGTAAGTGGGTGGCTGATCTGCTCTGTGCAGCTCCCTGTGTGTTGATGGTGGGGTCGCTGAAGCCGATGGGCAGCTGACCTCAGGCAGGCCATTAGCATGATTGCAGAGACAGTCCTGATGCTTAGGATCACATTTTTAGAGAAAGTTAGTGACCGCTCTCCGCCCACATATAGTTGAGTCAGAGTTGGGTTAACTGTGTTGGGGGCAAAGGGGAGGGGAGCGGCACTCAGTTTTGAGGGGATCTGGTTGATCTGTCATTGTTCTTGCATAGATTGTCCCTCTACACTGGAACTATAAGCATTCCTGGAAGTTCTGCCTGGTTCTAGCCCCTCCCAGAGGGGCAAAGAGGAAGAGTACACCCTGCTGTCATTTCCCTCCATCCAGGGTCAGCCCTAGAGAGGAGGGCCTTCGGTTGCTAGCATGACAGAGTCTTTACTGTCTGCTATGGAAACCCAGTGTGCTGGCAGGTCCTGAAAACAGCAGCAGGTGATGTTGGAAGACATGAAGTGCAAACTACCTATTGTAACAGCCAGGGAAAAGTAAACGAGACGCTTTGTGACCACAAGAGGCATTTGAATATTTCTTTCTTGACTTTTGGTGGTACTAGGGTTTGAATTCAGGGTGTTATGCTTGCTAGGCAAGCACAACTTGTAGAGGGCTGGCCTCAGACCAAAAGCCTGCTGTCTATACCTCTCACATTGCTGGGACCATAAACATGACTCATCATGCCCAACTTATTGGTTGAGATGGGGTTCTTACTAACATTTTGTCCAGGCTGGAGTTGAATTGTAATCTTCCTTCTGTTACCTTCCTGGTAGTTAAGATTTGACCTATGGGCTTCTTTGAATTAAAAATAATTCTGAAAACCATCTGATTCATGAACTGACTCCAAGAACAGTTTTCCTTAGCAATTATGGTAACAATAAAATTTTACTTTCCAGCTAGGCGCTGGTGACTTACATTTGTAATCCTAGCTACTCAGGAGGCTGAAATCTGAGGATCATAGTTCAAAGCCAGCCCAGGTAGGAAAGTCTGTGAGACTCTTATCTCCAATAAACCACTCAGAAAACTGGAAGTGGCGCAGTGGCTCAAGTGTTAGTCTTGAGCTGAAGAGCTCAGAGACAGCGCCAAGGCCCAGAGTTCAAACCCCATGAACAAAAAAAAAAAAAAATTACTTTTCAAGGACAAAAAGTAAATAAAATCTGAAAATGAAAAGAAAGAAATACCTTCTTAGATGATAGTCTATAGAATTTGAGGTAACATAAATATTATTTTTTAAGACAAGATCTTATTCTGTAGCTCAGGCTGGCCTTGAACGAGTTATCTTTCTGTCTCAGCCTCTCTAGAACTGAGATTACAAGAGTAAATCACCACACCCAGCTCAAGTAACACAAATCCTGACAACCCTTTGGTAAGTGTAGCATATACATGATTTAAGTAATTGCAGATTTCCTAGAATCACTTACATTTGTATTTTGTCAGATTAATAATTTTATTTTTCTAAAGGTTTCTCCAGTTGGCAATACTGTGCAATCTTTTCATTTAATTTAGTGTTGGTTCAAATGGAACCAACCTTACTCCATCAAATGATGTAAGACTCTCTTATAGATCATTATATCATTGACACCCAGAGTGTCAATTTTGAAATGTGTTTCTGGTACAATCTTTGACAAAGAACTAGTAATGAGGTGAAAATAATGGGAAACTAAAAAAAAAAAAAACACATTTCTAATCCTAGAACTTCATATATTCACGCTTTCCCATTGTTTAATTTTTTTTTAAAGTCACAGAGAAACAACTACATTGAAGAGTGTCTACGTGATTTTAATGGCCTCTCTGTTTTCCTTATGAGACATTTGCTCTGTGGTAGAGACCCAAGCGATTCACAAATTGGCCAAAATGAAGAGCAATGGGGCCAATGAACCGTTCAGAAAGACTACCATCTGTGATGGAATCCAACTCCAATGAAAGCCTGTTTGGTTTGGGGAAAGTGAAGTATTTTTCCTTCCACCCAACAATTCAAAAGATCTGAAGCAAATTTCCTTGGAGCCTTCAACTGAAGTTAGCTTTGGGAAGGTAGGATGGAGGAATTTACATATGCAAATCAGTGACCCAGAAGGCTTTGGACCTGGGACCACGTCCTTGTCTGGCCACCTTGGAACAACTTACTCTGTGATCATCAGGGATGAATCTTCTTAAATCTCAAGTTCATTTCTATTTCTGCCACTCCTGAACTTCTAAAGAGTCTTAAACAGTTTCAGATGGAGGAACTGAGTGTATCTCCGTATTTGGCTCCGGAAAACTTATCATGAGTTCCATTTGACTGAACATTGAAATCTGCTCAACTTTCACTTCTGTTTTTTTCCAAAGCAGAAAGTATTTCAATTATGCATGGAATGCCTGTCATGCAAAATCATATGTGTTGACTGGACACTTTAGAAATCAGTATTAGTTTTCTTTTTATGGCCAGGACAGTGCCACAAATCTGAAGGATGATGCTGAGCATTTCTTTGTAGCCCATTACGCTCCCTAACCACTCTGGATTTTGAGATGAATCTGTCTTTCTTTTATAGTAGGCATTTCAACTGTCCTGTTCCTAGGAAAGGTAATGCATAGCATTTAGCTGATCCAGAGGTAGATATTATTGTGGATTCTCTTATGGAAGAGAGAAATAAATTTCAATCTGGGTACCATGGATTATGCTTGTAAACCCAGCCATGCAAGAGGCTGAGATCAGGATTTTAATTGTTCCAGCCATTAATAAAATTTGCACAGCACACAGAGCAGAGCATCTAAAACAAAAAAGGATACACAAAGAACCAATAGGGAAGTCTGAAAATTGAGACACATTGAATTTACAGATGATTCATGGTTATTAAATCATAAAAGCTAATAGATGTGACTTATTCATTAAACCCCAAACCACTAGAGATTTGAAAGAGATGAATTTAAAGCAATGAAAATAATTTTCTTCCCATTATAGAATGAATATATGTAAGCAGACAAAAAAGCTGAAATGACCTGACAGTAAATGCTCAAATACTACAATTTAACAATGGACCATTTACTGTATTTGCTTGTTTCCAGGACTGACATCCTCACTAGAGATGGCTCTACCACCTGAGCTATTCCCCCAGTCACTGTATTTGATTTTCAACAGATCTCTCCATTTATATTTTACTATTGGTCTTACTATTTACCGTTGGTCTTATTGATTTTATTTACAATAAATTGAAGACCACACTTTATTTCTAAGGAACTCATCAGTTCAAAATTCTTATCTCCAGTTAACTAGCAAAAAGCTGAAAGTGGAGGCGTGGCTTAAGTGGTAGAGTGCCTGCCTTGAGACGTAAAGCTAAGTGACAGTGTCCAAATCTGAGTTCAAGCCTCAGTGCTGGTGTGTACATGAACGTGCATGCACGTGCACACACACACACACACACACGTGCACACACACACACACACAATTGGTTGTGTCTAGATTTATTCTCTGACTTTCTCCAAAATGGAGGAATGGTAAAAGTAAGACATAATCAACAGTTAAAGTAAGATAAAATAAAACTGAAATGTGAATATAACGGGAGTCAAAGCATTTCAGTTAATCTGATGGAGAACAAATTTGGATTTAGAAAGCTAAGTGTGGTGACACTTGCCTATAATCCCAGCACCTAAAAGCAGGAGAATGGAGAGTTCGAGACCCTCCTGAGCTACATTTTGAGTTCTAGACTAGCCTGAACTATAGTGAAGCCTTTTCACAAAAAAACCAACAGCTAGAATATAGCTCAGATAGAACACTTGCCTTGCGTGTGCAAGGCCCTGGGTTTGAATCTCCTCACTGTAATAAAAATAAATAAATTAACCAAATATTCTTTATTATGTAAAGTAAAATCTTGCTGATTGGTTTAAAAATTAAAAATCAGACCAAAAGGTTAGAGATACACGTAGTTCAGTGGTACAGTGTAAGCAAACACACGCGTAAGACCCTCATGCCAGAAAACTCATTCTTTTTTTACACAGATGCAGTCCTAAGCCACATGTCAATGTCAGTCCTAAGCCACATGTAATTTTATGTCCCAGAAAACCAGTGGAATCTCACTTGTAAGGTATTTTCCTTTCGCCTATGTATTCACTTTTCAAACTTGGAAAAGGCTTGCTCTTACTGTGGTCTTTAACTTACCAACGACATCAAAGGATCTCTTGAAAACTGGGTCTTCCCTATGTCTCCTGCTATACAACCATTTCTCTATGAGATAGAGGTCTTCCATTTCGTTGACCAGAAACCCTCTCTGAAGACTTGAATGAGCAAAAAGATGGAATCCAGGTGTTGGGAGATCAATCCTGTAGCTGTACTGACCAGTAAAAAAACAAACAACAACAACAAAAAAGAAACCCTTTTGTGGTTTCTAGTTTCTTTTTTTAAAGCAATAAACAATCATGGAGGAAGAATCCCAGCTCAATTTGTATAGTGAGCAATTGTGTGTGACCCATTTTATCTAAGTATTAGAAATGATCCTGGAAAGTAACTCGAGGGAGTTACCCTGGAACGTCCATAGTGATGAGTAGCTGTGGTTTCTCATGAGTCTGACATGGAGACGTAAGGAGCAACAAGTAGCCAGACAATAACTTGCAGCAATAGAGCCAGGAAGTGTAGGTAGTCAAGCTCCATACTCACTGAAGTATGCAGAAACTGAAAGCATTTGACTCTAAGCATGAGTAGGTAACATTTTTTTTTTGAAGTTATCCCAATACTTTTGTGTGTGTGCTAGTACTGGGGCTTGAACTCAGGGTATCACACTCTTGCTTGGCTTTTCTACTGAAGGCTAGAGCTCTACTTCTTGAGCTAGCTCCACTTCCAGCTTGTTACTAGTTCAGAGATAATATTTTCATGAACTTTTCAGCCAGACTGGCTTGAAGCCTGGATTTTCAATTTCAGCCTCCTAAGTAGTTAGGTTTACAGGCATGAGCCACTGGCATTTAGTGTCAATCATTAATGTTATTTTGGTAGCTTTTTATCTTCCTTCCTTCCTTCCTTCCTTCCTTCCTTCCTTTCTTCCTTCCTTCTTTCCTCCTTTCTTTCTCTCTCTCTTTCTTTCTCTCTCTTTCTCTTTTTTTTTTCTTTCTTTCTTTTTTCCTCCCTCCCTCCCTTCCTCCCTCCTTCCCTCCCTCCCTCCCTTCCTCCCTCCCTCCCTCCTTCCCTTCCTCTCTCTCTCTCTTCCTTCCTTTCTTTCTTCCTTTCTTTCTTTCTCTCTCTGCAAAATTATGTAGTAACAAGTTAATGAGAGCTTTATTTGTATTTTTCCACTTTAACAATACCACTATAATTTGTGTTCCACTTAGTAGTGGGTACTTTCAGATTTTGTGTGATTAATCCTTAAGGAGTGCCAAGATAATTAAATAAATACATGCTCTGTTTCCTGGGCTAGAAATTGGAATCAAGTGAAGCCACTGGAAATGAGATCTTGTGGTATCATAAAGACTGGCATGGGTCTAAAATTGTGGGAACCTACAGACTTGTAAAATCCCCACAAATTACCACAGAAGCTGGTGATGAGGTTCTCATTCTAATTTTAGTGCTCAGCTCAGTTTCACTTACTGTTTCAACTTTCCAATACCTTTATTGTGACTTCTGTCTCCATTAATAAAATTTCTAGTGGAAATGTTTGTGCTTAACATTCACTCCCAAACATTGTTTCAGGGATTTTAATGACACAACATTTACTTCCATTCCACAAAGAATGAGTGTCAAATCCAGACTTGGATCTTACTCAAGACTCCTTGGTGCCCATGAGCTATTACTGACATTTGCATAGGCAGCTGTTAAAGTCTCTTGGCTTTTATTCTCCTTTCATATATATGTCTTTCTATGCCTTCAAATATTTATTTGTACATGGTTAAAAATTAGATTGAAACTTACCATGAAAATAGAATTGAATGGGTTGGATTTTATGTCTAGAGACAACTAGTAAAATAATACAAACTACAGAGTAAGAAGTAGATTATAGAAATTTTATTTAAGAACATATAGGCTGAGTGAAATGGCTCACACCTCTCTACTCAAGAGGTAGAAATTGGGAGGATCACAGTTTGAGGTCAGGTCAGTGGGCAGGAGTGGGGAGAGAGCTGTTGAAACCCCATCTCAACCAATAAACAACTTGAATGGTGACATCCTGTCATCCCAGCTATGCAGGAAAGGTAAACACTAGGATTGCGTCCATAAATGTGAAAAAAATAACTAGAGCAAAAGGGCTAATGGTGTGGCTCAAGGACTATACTGCCTGTCAATCACAAGTATCATAGTTCAAGCCCTAGTCCTACCAATAAAATAACAACCAAAAAGAGTGAGTCTAAATCACAGTGAAGGAAAAATGTCATGTGAACCAGTTCTCAGTTTATGACTTAAATTTCTAGCCTAGGATGCCTTCCTTTTCATCCATCACTCCTTTTCTGTGTTAAATGGGTACATGTAGGTCAAAATATATATGACTATCAATTTCAAACGTAAATAGGAAACATTTTCTTTCCTGGGGAAAGCCATTTCGATATTTTCTTGGAAAAGGTAACATTAGCTGATATTCATTGAAAATATAATATAGGTCAGTTAATAAATGTAGTACCTGTTATCAACTCATTGAATTCCTGTAACAGTTCTATCACATAGACACTCTTACTACCCCATTATTTAGATAAAGATACACAGTAGATTGGATAACATGGCCAAGGGCACACAGGTAGAAAGAGTTGACTTCATTGCCAGCTATGTGACTGTCAAGTGCAGCATCTTAACTAGGAAGCTGTACTCAGAGAACTCACTCAAGGCAGGGAAATGCGTGAGGCCTTCACAGACCCCGCAGGGCATGGCTCCCTTGACTCGCTTTGTGTTGATGTTCAGAACGTCATAGTTCTCCCTGTCTAGAAAAAGGTTTGGCAATGCTCACCATCATGTGAGAATCTCTGCTTTAGCACTGCAGGCTTTCTGAGCCTGCAGAATTTTCCTTCGTGACTCCATTCGATTCCACTCCCCTTGTGCTTCATGGTTCAGCTCAATTTCAGGAGCTTGCTTTTTCTCTCTCTCTCTCGCCATGCTTTCATGATGCCCTCAATCAACTTTGGTTCATATGTCCCCCTCACCCCCATATCTCCTAAGCATCACTATCCACTATTGTGTCAATCACAGAAATGTATTTATTAAGTAGAGGAAGACATGGCTGGGAGAAGAATTCAGTATATTTTTATCCAAGAAAATATGTCCACACAATATTAACATTCTGGAAGCATATCTTATAATCCTATTAAGGGCTTTGAAAGGAATAGTTTTGTTTAATAATCCAAAAAAAATTCAATGAAAGAATAAGCTCAGCGAAGAAACTAATTTGAAGTTAAAAGAACAGGTTGGAAATCTAAGATGGCAGAAAAAGATAAGCAGATCATTTCTGGGTTTGAGGTTCAAAAAATACACAGTCATGTTCTAAAGAAACTGCAGGGTTGTTGAGCGCCGGTGACTCATGCCTGTAATCCTACTTACTCAGGAGGCTGAGATCTGAGAATCCCAGTTTGAAGCCAACTTGGGCAGGAAGGTCCATGAGACTCTTAGCTCCAATTAGCTACGAGAAAACAGGAAGTGGTACTGTGGCTCAAAGTGGTAGGGTGCTAGCTTTGAGTACAAAAACTTAGGGACAGCACCCAGGCCCTGAGTTTAAGCCCCATGGCAAACAAACAAACAAAAAGAAAGAAAAGAAACTGCAGGGAAGTAGAACTATTTGCTAACCAGGATCATACAGAGCACAAAGAAAGTGTGTGTTGGACATCATTGCCTGGCTGGAAGATCCAAGGGGGAAGCAGAAAAATGTTAAAAAGTCAATGATGAAAGGGGTGGCATTGATCAAGATGAATTGTACTCATAAACGGACATGTTGAATTGAAACTGCTTTGTACAACTTTTTAAAGATATTTTTAAGCCGGACACTGGTGGCTCAGGCCTATAATCATAGCTACTTAGGAGGCTGAGATCTGAGGATCACAGTTCAAACCCAGCCTGGGCAGGAAAGTCCATGAGACTCTGATCTCCAATAAACCACTTAGAAAACCAGAAGTGGCGCTGTGGCTCAACCGGTAGAGTGCTAGCTTTGAGCTGAAGAGCTGAGGGACAGTACTCAGGCCCAGAGTTCAAACCCCACAACAGACCCCCCCCAAAAAAAAAGATTTTTAAAAAGTGAAAATTCAAACTGGGAAAAAAATATTTACCAGCAATATATCAGGCAAGGGGCTAATATCCAGTATATACAGGGAACTCAAGAAACTAATCCCTTCCAAACCCAACAAACCAATTACTAAATGGGCAAAGGAACTAAAGAGAGATTTCTCAGAAGAAACACATGAGGAAATGTTCACCATCCCTGGTTGTAAAGAAAATCCAATAAAGACAACCCTGAGATGCCACCTTACCCCAGTCAGAATGGCCCACATCCTAAACTCAGCCAACGACAAATGCTGGAGAGGATGCAGAGAAAGAAGAACCCTATTACACTGCTGGTGGGAATGTACACTTATACTACCACTTTGGAAAGCAGTCTGGAGGGTCCTCAGAAAGCTAAATATAGACAGACCTCTCCTATGACCCAGTCATACCACTCATAGGCATCGATCCTGAGAGACAGGAACCAGTATACAAGGACACATGCACCTCCATGTTTATTGCTGCACTGTTCACAATAGCCAGGATTTGGAAACAACCCAGATGTCCACTACAGATGAATGGATCCAAAAATTGTGGTACCTATATACAATGGAATATTTTGCAGCCATTAGAAAGGACAAAATAATGGCATTTGCAGGGAAATGAATGGAACTAGAAGAAATCATGTTGAGTGAGGTAAGCCAAGAGCAAAGAGACAAATGGCACATGGTCTCCCTGATAAGTAGATGTTAAATCCAAAATGTAAGGAGATATGACAAAGTAAACAAGACTCGAGAAACAAAGGACCTCCATTCATCTGGTCAAGTCATTACTAAATGACCACATGCTGCTGACCAAATATATGGTATATATGTGCACATTGGAGGGAAACTAGGAGGAGGCCACAGAAACAGAGGGAAACAGGAAAACATAGAACAGCGGGACCCATCAGCTGCACTGGTCATTGATCAAAACAAACTAAGCAACTCAATGGCAGTGATGGGAGGGAGGGAATGAGCGGGAAAGAGGGAACAGCTGACACTAAGAGGAAACACCTGACAAAGCAAAAGGAAAGAAATATACTTATCACCTGATGTGGAAGAAATTGCTGTATTGTCAAAGCTCATAGAACTCATAAAGTTTATAGACCACGATAAAGACAGTTTGCCCCATGAAAGTTAGAATGTGTTTGTGACTTTAACTAAGTATCACTATCCCATAATACTGTGAAGTTTGTGAAATTTATGGAATCACTTAATCACAATAAAAATTGCTATAAAATTTTTGAAAAAGTGAAAATTCAATTGCCAAGCAGACATAGTGAGACAGTTTTTAAAAAAAAATAGACAAGGAAATTCCTTTTTTTTTATGCCAGTCCTGGGACTTGAACTCAGGGCCTGGATGCTGTCTCTGAGCTTTTCTGCTTAAGGCTAATACTCTATCACTGGAGCCACAGCTTCATTTCTAGCTCTTTTGGTAGTTATTGGGAGATGAGAGTTCCATGGACTTTTCTGCCCAGGCAGGTTTCAAACTGCAATCCTCAGACTTTAGCCTTTATGAGTAGCTAGGATTACTACAGGTGTGAGCCACTGGTGCCCAGGTAGAAGTTGCTTTATACAGCAACATAACATGGGGTGAAGTAACTTGTTGAGGGTATAGGAAACAGGGAGTGAGGAACCATTTATGAAAGATTTCATAAACTGTGATAAGGCCTTACATTTATAGAAGGCAGTGGGGCACTGTGCAGGAATCTTGAATCAAGGAGTTATGTGGTCAGTCTAATTATTTGGAAAGATTGATTTGGCTCCAGGAGAGAAGCAAGAGAAATACAAGGAAAGAGTCATCCAGTGCCTTGCATGCATGAAGCCCTGGGTTCGATTCCTCAGCACCACATAAGCAGACAAAGCCGTAAGTGGTGCTGTGGCTCAAGCGGTACAGTGCTAGCCTTGAGCTGAAGAGCTGAGGGACAGCGCTCAGGCCCTGAGTTCAGGCCCCACAACTGACAAAAAAAAAAAAAAAGAGCCATCTAGAAGGCCTGCTTAAGCCATCGAGTGGGCCAGGAAATAGGTCTTGATAGCTTTTTTCATCTTAATCTGCTCACGTTTTAGGCAATTGCAATTCATTATTCTTTTATTATCCAACAACACAATTCTCAGTCCCATTACTTGGTCTCCTTTGATTCTTTGCTACAAAAAAACCTATTTCCTGTCCATCTTTCTCCTAAATCTAAACCAAAATCACTCACCTGATTTGGAATGTTAACCAGCCAGTGCTACCAATCCAAAGAACATTTGAAAATTCCCAGAATTGTTTGCAGCACTGTTGACAGATCTTCACTGGTCTTCTTGTCTCCTACCTGTAATGTGCTGTTAATCCATTCTAAAGGGGAACACTATGCTAAATTTCAGAGAAATACTTTGCAAATGTAGTTGGGACCATTTCCCAACAATAGGACTCTCTTGTGATTTATGATCATTAAAAACTTGTTCAAATGAATCTGAACAAGACAGAGGAAGCTCGTTTTGTTCTGACCAGCAAGACAGAGTGGCTCTATGTCTGTCATATCAGAGAGGATGAGAGTGATCCTAACAGACGTTAAATGGGACAAGACACTACTGAGTACTCCGTTCACTGATGCTTCCTTTTTCATCTGCATGCCTTGCCATTTCTTCCAGAAGTAAGGAGATTAGCGGCTATCCTTGGATGGGAGATGGAGAGTTAGCCCTGCCTCTTAAGATTTGTTCTCTCTTTTAGGGAATAGGAGAAGCATTTGCTGCAGAGCAGTATCTGGAATGAAAAATAGAATGGCTGTCACTGAGTGGAGTCTTCTTCTAATCATGGGCTTCGAGCTGGGTGGATGTAATTGAGAACACAGAAATCATTTTTAAGACTCCCCCCCCCTCTTTTTTGGTGGTTCCTACGCTTGACTTTTAATTGGTTCCAATAAAAAGTCTAGCTCCAAATCCCTGATTCCAGAAGTAATTTCAAGCTGGGAGTTTTACCATCCTATAAAAGGGTACTATAAACACTGGGTTTCTAAATAGAAACAGAATGCTTTTACTTATATGACAATGTAGTACAGTTTCAGTTAGAAAAAATGAATTCATACTACATCCTGAGGAGGGTCTCTCTGTATTAGTGTCAAAATAGTGTAAAAATTATTGTGTGTGTGTGTGTGTGTGTGTGTGTGTGTGTGCATGCCAGAAATGAGGCTTGAACCCAGGGCCTGGCTATTTTGCTCAAGCTTGGCACTCTACCATTTGAGTCATACGTCAGCTTCCAGCTTTTTAATGGGTTAAGGATAAAAGTAAGGATAAGAGTCCCACAGACTTTGCTGCTAGGCTGACCTTGAGCTGGGATCATCAGATCTCAACCTCCGGAGTAGCAAGGATTATAAACATGAGCCACCAGTGCCTGGCTAAAATTTATCTCTTCTTTTCTTTTTTCTGTTCTTTGTTCTTTTTTGCCAGTTCAGGGGCTTGAACTCTGGGCCTGGGCACTGTCCCTGAGCTTTTTAACTCAAAGCTAGAGCTCTACCACTTGAGCTACAGCTCCATTTTCAGTTTTTGGGTGATTAGTTGGAGTTATGAGTCTCACAGACTTTTCTTCCCAGGCAGGTTTTGAACCACGATCCTCAGATCTCAGCCTCCTGAGTAGTAGGATAACAGAGGTGAGCCACTGGAGATGGCTTTGAAATTTATCTTTAGAAGCTTATCATTGTCAATAGGGAAAGTCAATAATAATAATATAAAAAATATAGTATAAAGCATTTCTCTCCTTAGGTTTTCTTTTGGTAGCGCTTTCACTTGTTGTGTATTTGGGGGAGGTGGCGGGGGGGGTGTTGTTCTAGCTATGTTGCCCAGGTTTGTCTTGAACTTTTGGATTCAAGCTAGCCTCCCTGTTATTTGGGACTACAAGTACACGTTACTTCAGCTAGCTATATTTGTCTGTGCCTTTTGTAAGAGTCCAAAGACTGTGTAGGGGACATGGCTCAGTAGTGGAGCTCTTATCTTGCCTGGAATGCATGAGGGTCTGGGTTGTGTTTCTAGCAGCACTGGAAAAAAATTGAGCTCAGAGCTCATCTCAAAATAACTTACCATGGGGCTGTGAAGGTGGCTTAGTGGTAGAGCGCTTGCCTTGCATGCATGAAGCCCTGGGTTTGATTCCTCAGCACCACATAAGCAGAAAGAGCCTGAAGTAGCACTGTGGCTCAAGTGGTAAAGTGCTAGCCTTGAAGAGGTGAGGGACAGCACCCAGACCCAGAGTTCAAGCCCCACATCTGACAAAAAATAAAACAAAACAAAACAACAACAACAAAAAAAAACCTTACCATATTTTTTTTTGCAACAACTAAGTAGCAAGATTTAATCTCATTTTACTTATTGCTGGGTTGGGGCTAGGGATCTGACCTGACTGGGAAGGAGGTAAAAAGCTCATTGATCTAAGAAACACTTAAAAGGAGTTCTCTTGTTCCTTCCTTCTTTATCATCATCATCATCATCATCATCATCATCATCATCATCATCATCATCATCATCATCATCGTCATTATCAACTTCACTCTGATGTAAGTGGAATAATCAAGAAAGTTTAGGAATGCAACCATTAAAAAAAATCAAGGCCAGAGTTTTCCGGAGCAAGAGGGTCACAGAGCGGGTTCTTATGAATATAAATTGATATATTCAGAAGAAGAAAGCATCAACTTTTTTTTTTTGGTTGGTCGTGGGACCTGAACTCAGAGCCTGGGCGCTGTTCCTCAGTTCTTCAGCTCAAGGCTAGCGCTCTACCACTTGAGGCACAGCACCACTTCTGGCTCTTTTCTGTTTATGTGGTGCTGAGGAATCAAACCCAGGGCCTCATGCATACAAGGGAAGCGCTCTACCACTGAGCCACCTTCCCAGCCAACATCAACTTTTTTAATAAAGCCATTTTCCCCAATTCTAAAATTTTAATTTCCTTCATTCTTGACCTTGTTTGGCCTTCCTACCACAATGTGAGCACTGGAGTTGTCCTAGTCCACCTTTGCCTTCAATGTGGTGGAATGTGTCCATCTGGAAACCCTGGGCCCCTTACACCTGTCTAGAACAGGTAGATATTTGCTTCTCTTCCATGTTCAGTTCCAAGCAAGTTCTAGGAAAGTGATCCCTAGCTTGGACCTTATAATGTAATGGTATTTATTGGTAGAATTTTTTCCAGGATTTTCTCCTTTCCATTCAATGTATGTCAGGCAGCTATACATTTATTTGTTTGGTTGCCAATATTAAGAATAATAAATAAATAGATAAAATGCAGCTAAGCCTTGTTACTTCATTGTTACCAAAAAACAGCAATGAGGTGTTAGGAGATGAGCTCTGAGCTGTGCATTCACTCCTGTTTGGGACTTGGTACCAGAGATTTCCTACATTGTCAAGCTTGCTGTAATAATGAAGCCTATTCACTTTTAGACAATAGGGCCAGTGTTAGCTACTGAGAAGCTCAGCCCCAGGAAGAGTAAACATGTGTTCTAGACAATGCCCAGGAATTGTATCTAATGGACAAACCTTTTAATAACAGCTAAAAATTGTATGGGTAGGGGTAAAAAGAAGAAATGTTTGGAGTCAGAGTTGACTTTGCAATCTAACTAGTTACTATTGGACACTTAAAGTAACCTCTCTAGGCTCAATTTTCTTATCTTGGATTCCAGAGTTTTATAAGAATAACCATATATAGGTAACATCCTCCAGCATTGCGTCTTTCAAATGACATTGTCACCAACAAGTGGTATTTTTGCATGCTATTATTACTTTAGTTTTTAAAATCCAGGAGAGTATCAATGATTCACTCTCCATTCATTTAGTAAAAGCTCTTTTGGGGGAAAACAAATACCCCCTCCCCACAAAAAAATTAATAAGACACTGGAAAATCTTATTAAATAAGCCTATCAAAACATAGAATGGGAAACAATTACGTTTAGTGTTGAAAAATACAGTATTTTCCATAGCTACTCTATACTGTCATTATCAAATGACCTTTGGGAGATAAGCTCCACTATCCAGAAATGTGAGGTACTTTATTCGTTGTGACCTTGGTCCTGGTCTGCTTAGGATGACTTAACGTTGCTGTAAGCAGTGGGCCTGTTTCCTGTGTTCATCCTACTCCAGTATTTTTGTGATAGAACCGACAGTGACAAGAACAGAGCTGGTGAGCATCCTATGAAGGGCAGCAAATCAGAAGAAACAGAGTAGAAAGGAAAATTCAAAGAACTGAGGAGCTTAAACAAGGAAAGTGCAGATACAACCAAAGGATACCAGATACAAAATGTGAGCTGGGAAGAAAACAGAAATGATAACTTGAGAGACAAGTAATGAGTCTATTGGAGAGTATGATGGGGAGGCCAGAGGTAGAGAAAGCCTGGTTGGGAAGGCAGAGAACATGGCAAATGTAGCTAAGGTTGTAGTTGCCAGAATGCAAAACCCTGGACCTCTCAAAGGGCAGGACAGAAATAATTAGTTCATTTCCAATGGTGTCTTCATGCCTTCTTTGTCCTATCAGGCAAAAGTTGATGAACTATTGAATGAGATCTGTGCCCTGCTGATGGCACCTACTGAAGATACTACCTGTTCAATGCAAAGCCCTATTTTAGTTCTGACGCTCAACCGTATTTAGCAAGCACAACCAGGTAGGCTAGGTTTATGCATACCTGTAATAACATCTACTTAAGAGGCAAGAGAGAGTAGGATGGTGAGTTTGAGGCCAGCCCCAGAAAAGTTAGTAAGATGTTATTTTAAAAACAAAATGAACACGCTAAAAGGGGTAGGCACAAAGCGAGGTAGAGCAGCTGTGAGATCCTGAATCCAATTCCTAGTACCATCCAACAAAGCAAAACAAATTAAGCAACAACAGCAACAACTTATAGAGCGCATGAATAGATCACAACAGCATTTGCTCTTCAATACAATACAAGCTTCCTAATACACATTGTTTCCAGAAAGTTCATCCAAAAATAACTTCAGCAATTTGGCACAAGTGAGTATAATCACGGAACAAGGAACTTAAAATAAGCAGCAGCCTTCTACTCTAATGAAAATAATGCCAGTAATTCTGTTCTTCACAACATCTCTTGCATATTCTTTTCTCTTAATCCTCAGATCTGTACTCACCTTACCTTTCAGCATATGACCTTGTTTCCTTTTTTAGAGTAAATTCAAGTCTCCAGTCAAGAACTTCTTGACTTATTACCACCAAAATAATAACTTCACCGAGACTCATCTTTTCCTGTTCCCAGTGGGGAAACTTTTGCACTATTAAGATCAACCCATTCACCAGAACATGGAGCCATCTTTCCGTTCTCTTGGAGATCTTGCTATGGGGATTCACTTCTCACTGAGCTGTCCTTCCATTGAGATTTCCCTTTAATCTATCAGATTTCAGTTTTTATATATATATATATATATATATATATATATATATATATACTTGCATGCCGCTCAACATGTGTCCTTGTGGGTTTATAAGCGAAATCTAGCTTTCATCTGTACTGCTTTAGAGAACAATCATCTCTTGCTACAATGGTTATCATTAACAAGTAACCAGTCCTCTATCTTCAGTGTAGGTTTCTTCAGTCTTCCCCTTACTAAAGCTGGAAGAACTATTAAAAATTCAAAAGTGAGCCAGGTGCCAATGGCTCATGCCTGTAATCTTAGCTACTCAGAAGGCTGAGATCTGAGGATTCTGGTTCAAAGCCAGCCTAGGCAGAAAAGTCAGTGAGCTACTTAACTCCAATTAATTACAGAAAAAGCTGGAAGTGATGCTGTGGCTCAGGTGGTAGAGTGCAAGCCTTAAGCAAAAAGGAGATCAGGGACAGAGCCTAGACTCAGAGTTCAAACCCCAGGATCAGAAAAAAAAAAAAAGAAGAAGAAGAAAGAAAAGAAAAAAGAAAAAGAAAAAAAACAGGAAAGAAAAGAAAGGAAAAAAAAAGAAAAATCCAAGAGGTTATGCCCTTTTTATTTCTATTCATCTTTGGAACAATGAATGGTTTTCCATTGCCCCTCAGATCAAGCTCGTACTCACTCACAGCTTTATATTTATTAGGAATTGCGTCTCCTACCTCTTTGGTGTCATCACTTGCTACCTTCAACACTTCAGTCCTTCAAGGGCTTTCAATTTCTTTTCTTTTTCATCTTCTCACTGGGTCATTGCTTAGCTAAATTTCTTCTAACTTCTAGACTAAACTGCCCCCTCCCCCACTACCTCCTCTGTGGTACAGAGGACATTTTATTATCATTATCTCTCCACGTCTTTGGTCTTTGGTGTAGAATAAATGTAAGAATTGTGTCTTGTCAACAGACTACTCTTCCTCTTGACCACTCCAACACCCTCTAGCAGACACTCTAGTACCTTGCTTAGTGTCTCACACCTAATGTATTTATCAAATAAATATCTTTCACTTTCATGATAAATGCTTTTTTTTAATTGAATTCAAGACTTAAAGGTTTATACTAATTACCTCTTGTTTCACAAAGGATTTAGGCACTTAGAGACTCTTTGCCATATGAAGGCCAGATGACTGTAAAGAAACATGTACTGGGTCATTTAGGTATGAAGTTAGTTTCTACTGCTTACAGAGGAGAATCTTCAAGGGTCTTTGTTTTTCTTTTTCTGGGAATGGAGATAAAACTACACACAAGACAGTCTTTGGAAGTTCGAATACGACCAGTATCATTTACAAAGGGCTTCTTACATAGTTCCTAGAGCCAGCATTCTGCCTTATAAATCCTACAATCCCAGAGCCAGGAGAAACCTTCACTGTCAATTTGGCATGATTTCTAGACACCATCTGGAAACTTCATCTACAACTTGACAGTCTTTACCCAGCTTCCATTCCTGAAAGTTCATTGCTGTGGAGGCCACCTGCCCACTCCATAAAGCCCTAATGCAACAGTAATTTTTCCTTCAGGTTCTTTTTCCCTTCCCTACCATCTCTCTTTCTGACACTTCTATAAATGGCTTCTCTACTTCACCTTAAATACTCAACTTAAAAAGTCTTAAATATCTAAAGAGAAAAATAAAGCCTTAACTATCTAAAGATGAAGGAGATTCCCTTCCTTGAATGTAACATTCCACAGGCTCAAGTGTGTACATTTTATTTTACTTTACTAACCCTCTAAATAATCTACTAAAACATGCTGCATTGATGGTATTTTACTCCAATGCAATTTAAACTTTGCCCATGTGGCTATAATTCTGAAACTCATTTTTTTATTGTGAAAATACTGTACAATTACATGGGCAAGATAATGAGTACATTTCTTTTTTTTTTTTTTTGGTCCAGTCGTGGGCCTGAACTCTGGGCCTGGGTGCTGTCCCTCAGCTCTTCAGCTCAAGGCTAGTGCTCTACCACTTGAGCTACAGCGCCACTTCCGGCTTTTTTCTAATGTGGTGCTGAGGAATTGAACCCAGGGCCTCAGGCATGCAAGGCAGGCGCTCTACCACTGAGCCAACTTCCCAGCCCTACATTTCTTATCAAGCATTGTAGCCTCCTCCTTTGTTTCCCCTTCCCGTCCCATCCTCCTCCTCCTCCCCCCACCCCACACCAAAGTTATAAAGTTCGTTTTGGACATAACGACTTGTACGTCTCATTGTTGCAATGGATCCACCTGTATCCCTATTTAAACGATTTGTTTTTCCCCTTTCCCTCCAAAAATTATAACAACATCAAATACAGTGAAAGCAGGGGTTATACCGTGGGGGAGGGACATACAAAGCAACAAAGAAATAATCTTATAAATGTGTTAGAAACAATCCCATGAAAGAAAAAAACATTTGAATACATATCTTAGGGTTCATTTCCCTAACATCAACTTATCTGACCATTTGTGTTTGACTCAGATATATACTAGTTATTGCACTAAGTGAAACCCATTTTTTTAATTGAAAGTTTCCAAGCCAAAAGCCCTGGTGTTGAATTATAACTGTGAATGAATATTTGCATGGAATTGTTACCCTTCACCACTTCTAGAATTAGGATTGTGATTCTGATTTTTTTTTGAATGACTTTCTTCACACACCTTAATAAAAGTCTTTGTTACATGAACACATCACGCTTAATCATACCCTGTGGTTCCTTTAAATGGAGAGTGTCCCTCTTAGAAGTAATATGAGCAATCAACAATACAGTTAAGTCCTAAACTATGGGAGACTAAACAACCTGAATTAAAATAGCATTGACATTTATGTTGAGGCCATCAGGAGTGAACTAAAGTAGTATTTTACATTATGTACCTAAAAATTGGCTTTAGCACACATGTGTTTTTCAAAGACAATTTTATTCAAAAAATAAAGCTAACTGATTAAAAATATGTCACCAAATTTCTACTTTGACTATTTTCTATTGTTTATTGATTTTATGGGAAAGTTTGGACCCAGTCCCAAACACCTTAAGAAATGCTTTTGAGAATACTGTAACACAGTACAGATTCTTCGTTTAACATATGTGGGTTCTTGATTTCTATTCTTTTGTTTTTCTTTCAGGTTTTCCAAAGTACTTATGGTTGAAATTGAACAATCCATTTCTGTAGACTTCTCTCTCCTCATACTTCCCAGTGATGGTAACTGCCCCTCACTTCCTTCTAAACCTAGAAATCTATTTGTGTGAAAACAACAGGTAAATATTTTTAACCACTGTAAATTATTTTTAAAATATTCATACAAAATTTAAAATAAGCATACTCTGATATTAATAAGGATTATTTTTCTAGATGATGAGTTGCTAGGCAACTTTTTTCCTTTCCTGGTCCATTTTAAATATTAAATGCAGGCTGCTTTCACAATGAAGAAGCTTTGTTTTTGAAAAGGCAGCTGTAGACACAATAAAGTCCACACCTATGCAATATGATCTCAGGTAACTACAAGGCAACAGATTGTCAAGGGAGCTCCTGATGGCAGAAGCATCAGGTTACTGTTGGCAACCTAATAGCCTACCCCACCTGGCTCATCACAAACAGAACCCCAAACTCTGATCAGGTCTTTAATACTGGCTTATCTCTAACCTCTTGTGGGAAGGTCAACTTCTTCCCAAAACAGCTCAGAGGAATCATTTTTGTTTTGCCTTGAAAAGCCAAATGAACTAACCCAGGCTTTACAATGAATACATTTATTCTTCAATGGGCGACAACATTTTAGGGTTTGTATACTTAGAAAAATAACAAAACTTGTTCATTGTTCAGTCTTGACCTTTAAGTACATGGATAAAGTTTACAACAGTGAAAAACAGTGCTGCCTGAAATATCTTTTTTTTTTTTTGCCAGTCCCAGGATTTGAACTTGGGGCCTGGGCACTGTCCTTGAGGTTTTTTTTGCTCAAGGCTAGCACTCTACTGCTTGAGCCACAGCACCACTTCTGGCTTTTTCTGTTTATGTGGTACTGAGGAATCGAACCTAAGGCTTCATGCATGCTAGGCAAGCAATCTACCACTAAGCCACATTCCCAGCACCTGAGATATCTTGATGGCTCCCAAAGTTCTTATCACTGTGGACAGATCCTATTATAATCTAGAAAGCTGACAGAATGTCTGTTCTAAAGATACTTATTTAAAGCTGATTTAAATAAGTGAATCAAACTTAAAAAACCTTCGAAAAATTTATGGAACCTCTAGAACTCACACTAACATACCCATATTCAGAAACAAAATTGGACATGGTTTATTTTACTCATTTCTCCATCAATCCACTAGCCAATCCTTTTTTATTTTCTTCTGTGTGAAAAGCACAATCTTAGGCATTCAACATGCACCAGGGGAAACACCTTTTGATCACAGGTCTTAGGTTTACAGTTCTAGAAAGGTACAAATTAATAAATAAAATATAGAGTATGTCAGATGGTGATAAGTATTATGAAGAAAAATAAATCCAGGAAGAGAGGTTAGAGGGGGAACCTCTGGGAGGTAGGTGTGGTGGTCAGAAAATGCCCTGCCAATAAGGTAACTTACTGAGACATGTGAAAGAGTTGGCTCCAGGTGACTTTCAGAATTCTCTTTCACAAGTTTCAAATAAAAATAATAATTAAAAAAAGAATTCCCTTTCAAAAATCCAGTGGTTCTGTTATTGTGACTGAATGTTGGAAATAATCCTTCTTTTGTCTTTTAAGAATGGTACCTCAGACACAAAAATATATTTTGTATAGACTGAATTGCCAGGAAAAATATATTTTTTTTCAGAGTTGCATGCCTAGTACAGACTCACCAAAATTTCTCTTTCTCAGATCTCAGCCTCCTGAGTAGCGAGGCTTACAGGACAGAGCCACCTGTGCCCGGCTACACTTCTTTTTAAACAATGTCACCCCTTCCTTCACTCTCTTCCAGTTTTTCCCTTCCATCCCTGCCTACAAGTTGTGTAGGCATTTCAACATAATGTCTATTGAGTAATGATTTTTTTTATTATATATATATGATTTTTTAAAAATATAGTGCTAAATCTCTGTGAATCCTACCAGTTGAGGTGAAAGGGGAGTAAGAATTCCATGATAGCATTATTGTGAAGGTCAAGTTGGGTTATATATATATATAGAAAACATTGACCATAGTGTTTTATGTGGTTGTACAGTAAGTTATTGATAATTTTACTACTACTACTACTGTTACTTTTAGCAAATTGAGGCAAATATAATTTTTGTTTACATTTGTTGAACATTTAATAATCACTGAGGATACTGCTTATAAATATATCTGTATTAAAAAATTCATCTCCTCATACATCCATGTAATAATCTTGAACCAAATAACATTTATAATATTCTTGAATGCCATATTACTAAGACTATGAAGCAGTGGTTCAAGCCTATAATCCTAGTAACTCAGGAAGCTGAGAACTGAGGATATAGGTTTGCAAGCTAGCCTAGGCAGACAAATCTGAGAGACTGTTACTTTCCATTCACTAACAGAAAGCCAGAAGTAAAGGTGTAAATAAGTAGCAGAGAGCCAATTTTGAGTGGGAAAGTCTAAACAAGAGGGTTTGAGTTCAAGCGCCAGAATTAGTGTTGAAAAGGGGACAAGGGAAAACAATGAAGCAATTGTAAGATATTCTTTCAAAACCATTTCAGCTATGAGACAGGAAATGGGTGTGTCTCAAAACACACACACCCTTGGGGACAGTTTGTCATTTTACTCTCATGAGACTTAACACAATCTCAGCCCCTTAGGTTCTGTTCTTTTTGTATAGAAAGATACAGTAAGTGGAAGTCATTTTTTTTTTACAGGAGAGAAACAATGCTTCAATTTCCATTAGTCTGATAACTTTTTTTGTTTATTCAGAGTTTTCTTGAAGCACAACTAAGAACAAAAAGCTACCACTAGGCACAAAAGTCACTGGCACAAAAGTCACTGATTCATGGGATTATGAAGATGATCTCTCTGATGTTGAAAATGTCTCCAGTTTTTTGACAACAGGAAATAACCATGGGGTCCAGCGGCCTTGGGAAAGCAGCAACATTAGATGAACTGCTGAGCACCTGCATTGAGATGTTTGGTATGAACCTTTCCCCTTTCATACTGTTACAATTGCTTTTCTCAATTCAACTACAGGTTGTTTATGGGCATTGTATATTCTGGTGTGATCATTATATGTCTTCAGACTTAATCCTTCTGTATATGTCTTATAGCTCTTGTTGAATTATTTAACTTTGCAACTATGTACTTTTTATGTTGCTTATGTGTACCCCATTGTTAAAATAATCCTTGGATAAATAGAATCACACAAGAATTGTTCATTTAATTGATCCCTTAAATACTTTGACTTAAGGCTGGGTGATGATAGCTACACCTTTCATCCTAACCACTTAGGAGGCTGAGATCTGAGGATAACAGTTTGAAGGCAGCCCAGGCCAGAAAGTCCGTGAGACTCTTTGTGAGATTCTTTTTTGTTTTGTTTTGTTTTGGGTCCAGTCGTGGGACCTGAACTCTGAGCCTGGGCGCTGTCTTCAGCTCAAGGCTAGTGCTCTACCCCTTGAGCCATAGTGCTACTTCTGGCTTTTTTCTTTTTGTTTATGTGGTGCTGAGGAATCGAACCCAGGGCCTCAGGGATGCAAGGCAAGCACTCTACCCCTGAGCCACCTTCCCAGCCTTCTTTATGAGATTCTTATCTCCAATAAACTACTCACAAAAAGCCAGAAGTGGTGCTGTGGCTCAAGTGGTAGAGTGCTAACTTTGAGCCAAAGAAGCTCAGGGACAACACCCAGGCCCAGAGTTCAAGCTTCAGAACCACCAATAAAGAAACAAACAAACAAACAAATAAAATCTGATGTAAGCCAGCGCAATATTGCAGACCAATTATAGGGTGATCAATTAAGTTTTAATTATATATAAACATTTTAAAATATGTGCCCTAAATACCCAGGCCAGACTTACACTGACAAAAGCACTCATTCTTTAACATTATATTTAAATTTACCTGGGTATCCCCTACTGTTATTTGATGAACATAACAGCTACAAACAGCCCAGCCCACCTTATCGAGTAAAGGGAACTCACAGAAGTAGGAGATTAAAGCTAATTTAGTTTATGAAAATATTTTTGGAATGGGGTTGAGAGGGACATGAAGGAGAAGCATGAAAGGGGTGACATTGATCAGGATAATTGTGCTCATAACTAGACACATTGCCTTCAAACCCCTTTGTATGATTTTAAGACAATTTTAAAGGAAAAAGCTGGCATTTTTTTCTAGTGATATTAGCACTGTTGTCTTTTAATTCTCACTTTATTTTTCACAGATGACAATGGAGAGCTGAATAATAGCTATTTGCCAAGAATAGTTCTACTGATGCACCGATGGTATTTATCTTCCACCGAATTGGCAGGAAAACTTCTCTGCATATATCTTTTCAACTACTATGTAATTTTTATTGTTATAAATCAAGCTCTGTATTTTAGAGAGCCTATCCAAAGCCAGTGAGTTAAGATGAATAAAGTCTTTAGTCAGTTATCCAACTCTTTTGAGAATATATAGATGTCTAGATGAAACTTCTGGATGATGGCCCAAATAGCTGATTACCCACTGGATGTTTTGGCTGTACTTGAATATAATCAGGATAATGTGAAACAAAACAGGAGCTGCATGCTGAGTGTTTGGTAACTTGTCTTAAACATGTCAATTGTTAGTTCAAGGGAAGAATATTGGACACTGATCTAAGACCTAACTTACTCTTTCCATAATGACCAAACTGTGGGCACAGAGGACCCTGCCTATGTAGATGGAGATGCTGGCTAAAATAATATGCACTAGCTCAGACACAAGCACAAGTTTTGATCTTCCCTTGCTGGCAAGACTCCATAAATACTCTGCTACTTGTATTGTACTTTGTTGATTAATGCTGATTTTAGAATTTCTTCTGATATGAGAAGAAAAAATATCCACATGGAGTGGGAATGTAGCTCAGTGTCAGAACACTTGCTTGGCACAAATAACTCGCTGGGTTCCATTCTTAGTATGAGAATAAAATATAAGTGAAATAAGAGAAAAGACGAAGGGAAAAAAGGAAAAGGGAAAAGTGATTGAACATCTAATGGTTGCCAGTGCATGCAAAGTCTCACCTTTTCCCTTGAGATTTAATATTTATTGTACAATCTCTAATATTTACTTCCAGTGGTCTCTTCCTTCTTCAAGTCCAAGGGCTGTGTAGATGAGCAAAAATCCCTACAAGACAGGGGGAAGGAGAAGGTTCATTGACAGTTTTTAGGGCTTGTCTAGGCTTCCTGGGCTAAGTGGAGATCCGCCTGCTTTGGTTCAGGTTTCTCCACTCTCCACTTTCTATGTCTTCCTTCCTATCCTCCCTAGAACATCAGAGCAAGAGCAGATGTTCAGAAATATTGGCCTTGAACCCAGGTCCTCGAAGTGAGCATATCTCCAGTAGCACTTGCTGTTCAAAGTAGAGAGTAGGGAAAAATGGAAGGAATTGACCCACGTGGCCCCATCACTCCTCATGTTCCAAACCTAACCCCAAGATTTTTTTTTTTTTTTGTCAGTCATGGGGCTTGAACTCTGAGCCTGAGTGCTGTCCCTCAGCTCTTCAGGTCAAGGCTAGGGCTCTACCACTTGAGCTACAGCGCCACTTCCGGTTTTCTGGTGGTTTATTGGAGATAAGAGTCTCACAGAGTTTCCTGCCCAGGCTGGCTTTAAACCATGATCCTCAGATCTCAGCCTCCTGAGTAGCTAGGATTACAGGCGTGAGCCACCAACACCTGGCTCTTACCTCAAGAATTCTTACTCTTATTATGTCCACTGTTAATAGAGCATATTAAAATCTTCATATGGGAATGTTGGGGTTGTATAAAACTTGGAGAGAGCCCCTGAGTCAACATTCTTTACATTCTTTAAATTTTCCTCGCTTTAGAAGAAAACGTATACTTCATATCCATTGTGCTAGCATTTTGTAGGGGTTCAATAAATAATTATTAAAAAGATAATCAATATACAACTTGTGGGCAGGGGGAAAGTGAAGGAAGGAGTAATGTTGTCCAAATGAGAGGTGTACGGGTTACCTGAAATGGTAACCCCTCTGTGTTACACCTTAATAATAACAATACAATTATATATATATATATGAAGATAATAAGTAGTCTTAAGAATAAACCACAACTTTTATATTTATGTACCTGAAAATGACATTCTCATATATAAAACAAATTAGGTTACATAGGAAAGGTACTACTCCTAAATACAAAAAAAAAATCTTTTTTATTTGCTAAAATGGTGCTTCTGCATACTATCCATTTTCTTTTTTGTGGGGGGGGGGTCCGGTCATGGGGCCTGAACTCTGGGCCTGGGCACTGTCCCTTAGCTCTTCAGCTCAAGGCTAGCGCTCTACCACTTGAGCCACAGCGCCACTTCTGGCTTTTTTCTTTTTGCTTATGTGGTACTGAGGAATTGAACCCAGGGCCTCATGCATGCAAGGCAAGCACTCTACCACTGAGCCATCTTCCCAGCCCCTTACTATCCATTTTCAGTAGATAAAATTGGCAATGTACTTTTTAATTATAGTTGGCAGCTATGGGTTAGTGTTTAAGAAGGTAAAACCAACTCTCTAAGTAGCTTATCTTCCAGACACCAGCCCCCACCAAAATACATATAAGAGCACTAACAGTTCAAGTTTTAATTACTTCATGGTCAGAGCTCATTTCTTTCCCCATGTGAGGGTTTATGTACACATGATCACTTCTCCAAAATGTTTCAGATCAGTATACATCACAGCATGGATTTTTTTTGTAATTTTAGACCATCTGCATATGCATAATGAGATTGGACTCAATTCTTAAAATGAAATTCATTTGTACTTCAAATGCATTTTATGTATGTTGCCTGAGATCTTTTTTTCTTTTTTTTCCAGTCATGGAGGTTGAACTCAGGGCCTGGGCACTGTTCCTGAGCTTCTTTTGCTCAAGGCTAGCACTCTACCACTTGAACCACAGCACCACTTCTGGCTTTTTCTGTGTTTGTGGTACTGAGGAATTGAACCCAGGGCTTCACGAATGCTAGGCAAGCACTCTACCACTAAGCCACATTCCCAGGATGTGTTTTGACTGTTGCCCAGCATGTAGAGTGAGGAGAGTCATTGTTGGGCATGGGGACATTATTGGTGGCCCTAAAGTTTCAGAGGCCGAAACATTTTGAATTTCAAATGTTTGAATTAGAGGTTCTCCACCTGTAACCCAGATGTCAAGTATGTCCCCTGTGTGAGCAATGTGTGTATAGAAAAGCTGCAGGGATGGGCAAAGAGCAGTGTGCAGAACTTTTCCTTAACTTGTGCACGTATCGAAATGCCAGTGGAGAAAGCTGCGATGAGTTTCGATTAAAGATCTGCTACTTCATGAGGTAAATGGATGTACAGATTTCAATAGACTTACAGATTTTCATGGACTTGTAGCATTAACTGTACTCACTGATTCTGGAATTGTTGGCAATTTGCTCTTCTCCAAGCAGCAGGGATGCCTTCTTTGACCAACTTTGTTAAAAATTAGTCCTCCTTGATTCCTAGGGGTTAGGGATGGGTTAGAATTTACCTTCTGGACTAGAGATGAATGTAATCAGGGAACAAAAACACCTCTTAAAGAGGGTGAATGTAATTTTTTCCACTCCCTCTCCCCACACTCATTACTTGTCATGAATTGGGGAAGCAGTTCCTCTCAGCTGCCTGTCCTACACAGCATCAAGATGATTCTCAAAGTTGAAATGATGGATCCTGGCTCTGGGCTGAAGGAGGGCAGAGAGAGACTAGTATCTGGAATATCTGGCCATGGCTACTTGGACGTACAGTCAGTCCTGGATTCAGTGTCCATTGTTGTCCATAACATGGTACGGCAGTTTCTAAAGAGGTCCAGCTTGAAATCTTTCAGCTGTTCAAAAGCACTTTTATACCTTGCAGGTACTGGATTCTGACGTTTCCTGCAGAGTTTAATTTGGATCTGGGTTTGATTCGTATGACTGAGGAGTTCCGGGAAGTGGCTAGTCAACTAGGCTATGAAAAACACGTCAGCCTCATCGACATATCCAGCATGTAAGAGGGGCGACTCTTTCACACTTGATGAGTCCACAGCTTTTGAGGGATTGTGGTGGTGACCCTCACTTGGCTTGAGCTCATGTTATTCCAGAATTAGAGGACAGCCTGGCTGCAATGAACATAGCTGTTCTGGACATACTTATCTCTCCACGTGGCAGTTTGTTTGTCAAATGGGATAATGCCTTTCTTATGGGATTATTATAAGCGTCCCCAAAGTATAGCATGTGAAAGCACTTGGCAGATAATAGATGCTCAATGCTTAGTTAGTGAATCTGAATCTGGTTATGGTCTCCGTGCTGTGGAGACTCCATACCAGAACTGGCTCATTAAAAATGCAGAATCCTTGGCTCCACCCTTAACCTGCTGAATTGTAGTCTACATTTTAATGAGATGCCCAGGTGATTCTTATCTTCATTCAAATTAGAGAAGCACAGTACCCTGGAGCTTTTGAGGCTGGCTTGAGACTACACAAATATGGCTGGAGTTGTAACGTGAACTTGGTAGGTCAGTTATTGGGAACTGGTTTTCTGTCACTGATTAGACTTTTTTTTTTCAAATTTGCTATGTAACTTTGGGTTGAGAAACCAACTGGATGATCAAGTATGCTTATCAATCTTGTAAAATGTATGTTCTTATGCCTTAGGCATTCATATAATATTCCCTTTATTTCAAATATTTCTTTGAGTGATCACGCTAGAAGTGAAATCCCCAGCACAGCTCCCTTTTCCCTCCCCTCCTCCTCCCCCTGCCAAAAGAAATGATCAACAGTGTGTGATTTGATAACTGTTTACAGTATACACTATTCAGGTTCTTTCTTAGTGAATTAGAATCTCTGGCAAGGTAGGTCCAAACCTTTGCTTCTGTAACAAGTTTCTCAGGTAATTCCTATTATGCTGAAATCTGAGAACCATAACTTCTAGTAGTTTCCAATATGCCTTAAGTCACCATCTGCTGATCAACTCCCACATTTATATGACCTCTCCTTTATCATCCAGATCTTGTTTGGTCACCAGGAAAACCAAGTCAGAGATTTTGGGTGGATCAGTGCAAGCCTACCCTGTCTAGAAAAACAACTCCAAGTTTATGTTCTGTTGGCAATGGGGGTCAGTGGTTTTTCTCTTCAAATATGAAGGACAAGGGCATGTATTTTGTGCACAAGCCCCTGGCAGCGGACCAAGAGTTACAGAGTCAGTAGGTTAATAACTTCCATCGAGTGAAACAGATTTTCAGCACGCTGACCAACCTCCCTCTACTTTTACAGTCCTTCCTATGACTGGATGAGAAGAGTTACACAGAGGAAAAAAGTATCCAAAAAGGGAAAGGCCTGTCTGCTGTTTGACCATCTGGAGCCCATTGAGTTGGCTGAACACCTCACTTTTCTGGAGCATAAATCTTTTAGAAGGATCGCAGTAAGGAACTTGACATTTATTCTTCCAAGGACAACAACCTTCATGCCAACTTTCCCAAGAGCTGCATTTTCATACTCCGAAGTGTTGGCAGGCTCTGTCACTATGCTTTGCTAGAAAAGTGCCCTTAATTCACAGGAACAATCCCTTTTAACCAAAGATAAATATTAGCCTGCCTTTATTTTATGGCTCAGGAGCTATATTTCTGTCGCTGTTTTCAATGTGTCCTTTCATAGAATTAAAGCACGATTTTTTTTCTAAATACTCAATGGAGATTTAACCATTCAAGGTTTATTTAGCTCGTTGACTTTTCTCCCCAGTGAATGTGTCTAGTTGGGTGAGTTCATTTTGGAGGGAAGAAAAATGTGCTTATGTTGGATTTTGCATAAATGCCTAATTAGGAGTACAAGTAGAAATTTAGGAACTGTAGGTTTTGAGGAGGATCTCATCATGCAAGGAGAGAGATCTTAGACCTTTCTTCCCTCTTCATCTTGCTATTGCTTCATTCCTTTTCTACATCCCCTTTTTCCTCCTCCTTTCTTCCTGAATTGTGTTCCCAATTTTGTTGCCTTCTCCCTCTATATCAAGTATGTTATGATGATATTTTCACCTTGGTTCACAATCAGCCAGCTGTTTTGCTTTGCTTCATCCAGCTCTAGGGAAGGTATTTCTTGAAATGAATTGCTTTATTGGTGGCAAAGAAGGCCCTGTTGATGAGAAGCCTGAAGTTCTAAAAGGTTGATTCTTTCACTAAGTAGTTCTACTTGCACAGGATCCTGACCATTCCTTCCAAGCAGACCTGGGGCTGATGGTGGTGGTGGTGGTGGTGGTGGTGGTGGTGGTGGTGGTGGTG
>NW_012267236.1:2895507-2947124 GCF_000151885.1 Dipodomys ordii | reverse complement strand
GGAGGGAGGGAGGGAGGGAGGGAGGGAGGAAAAGGGAAAGAATGTCTCACATCTTCTATGAAAATGTAAAATTTCAAATTTTGCAAAAGCCCAATTATAACTCAGGATCTGTGAATTTTCCTTTACCAGTTTACTGATTATCAAAGCTATGTCATCCATGGCTGCCTGGAGAACAACCCAACCCTGGAGAGATCTATTGGTTTATTTAATGGAATCTCTAAGTGGGTCCAGTTGATGGTTCTTAGCAAACCAACACCCCAGCAAAGGGCAGAGGTCATCATAAAGTTTATCAATGTTGCAAAGGTATGTCTTAGAAACAGATGGGGATCTTGGGATTCTGAATAATCATTGACTTCATTGAAAAAATATTGAGGAAATCTGGTTAAACTATTCATAGATATCTAATGGACAAATCATACTTCTTGGGCTGGAGATGTAGTCCAAATGGCAGAGTGCTTGAGCAAGTACATAGCCCTAAGTTCAGACCTAGGACAGTCCAAAACAAATAAGAATATAAATATACAAAACAAAAAACCAAACTACAATAAATAATAACAAAAAATCATACTTCTCTTGAGTACCAAGATTGCTTTTTAAAATAAATACCCAGAGTGTTTAACATAGTTATTTTTCTAAAGGATTCTATTTGTGCCTTCAGTTTAAGACATATCAATGATATTTTTTTTAAGTTTTCATTTACAAAGTTATGCCTGCATTCATTTGTAGTTTGAAACATTCAGAGCAATTAAGAGATCCTTACAAAGTGTTGGTGTTAATATTTTTATTGCAGAAACTCCTTCAGCTCAAGAATTTTAATACACTGATGGCCGTGGTGGGAGGCCTCAGTCACAGCTCCATTTCACGCCTCAAAGAGACCCATTCTCATCTTTCCTCAGAGGTTACGAAGGTACTGTGAATTTTGGTCCTAATTCTAAGTAAATATTTGTAAATCGCTTAAAGTGTGCTCCTACCCAACATTCCTGGAGAGGGACTATTTTCCTCTTAAACAATGATAGGTTACACAAATAAGAATAGCCACCTCAATCTGGCCACAGTGGCTCATACCTATAGGTACTGCATTCTAGCTACTCAGGAGGCCGAGATCTGAAAATTTCATTTTGAAGCCAGCTTGGGCAGGAAAGCCATGCAACTCTTATCTCCAATTAACCCCCAGAGCTGTGGCTCAGAGTGGTAGAGCACTAGCCTTGAGCTTATTTGCTCAAGGACAGTACCCAGGCTCTGAGTTCAAGCCCCACAACCAACCACAAAAGAAAAAAGAAAAGCCACATCAGCTGAATCTAGCTAGAAAAGAAGCACATTTTTTTTTACATAAGATGAATGTATTTTAGTTGGAACTATTAACAAGTGTTTACTTAGTGCTTGCTCTGTAAGAGGGACTGCTCCCAGGCGATTAAAGACCTTGTTTTTAGACACATTTTGGGCCCTTTCAAGACTTTGGTCCATCCTGGACCAATAGCAGTTGCTAGAGAAAGATGGTATATAAATGGCTTAGTCCTTTGTTCCTGAACCAATCATAAACCAAAGGGAGGGAATTACTGGTCTTATAGAAACAACCAGCTCCATCTCCACCTCCACTGGGATCTATTAGGATGGCCTGGTTGCTGTTAAATAACCAACTAGGGCTTATGCATATAAACAAGAGGATGTTAGGCACAGAAGTACTACTGTTGAACCTCAAACTCTGTACTCATTCCAAGTATAATATGACTCATTATGTGTTCTGCTTTCTTTTAGCTTTGTACTAAATTTCAAATAAAAAAGCAAAAAAGAGAGTTTAAATGTTGTAAAGACTAAGACTCTGACAGAGGCTCACAAAAACTTGGAATTACTAGTTTGTCTTTCAAAATGATTTCCTTGAATTCCTCTTTCTGATAGAAAAGAAACTACGGTCCCCCCCACCTTATCAAGTGTGATTGATTTGTTCAAGTTCAGCCTTATAGTTAGTACAGAGTCAGAGCTACAGCTATCTCAAATCTTAGTGTGACTTTTCCTGCCCAATAGTGTTCTGTGCCAACCTTCAAGTAATATCTGAAATGCAATGTTCCTGGAATAACTAGGAAATTGTAACATGTTCCATGCTTAACTCTGTGGATTGTGATAGTCTCTTGAATTGCAAAGTTACTAAGTACACATGATACTTTTTAATATCCCAGCATCCCTACTGAGTAGACAGAGGTGGTGGTTAGTTCTGTTTTGTAGCAAGATAAAACAAGCTATCCAATTCATTAGGCAGACCTATTACATATTTCTAATTTTCTTTTTCCTGGTTAATATTTTCCTGCATCAACATTGGTGCAATTGATACTTCTCGCAGTAGCTGAGGAATTTGCTAGCCACACGTTGCAGGGCTGGTGGGATGGCAGGCGAAGCGGGAAGTGGGCAGAAGAGAAGGTTATTGGAAATGTCTACTTTTCCATCTGTTCCCAGAACTGGAATGAAATGACCGAGTTGGTCTCCTCCAATGGCAATTACTGCAATTACCGCAAGGCCTTTGCTGACTGTGATGGCTTCAAAATCCCTATCCTTGGAGTCCACTTGAAAGACTTGATAGCAGTCCATGTCATTTTCCCAGACTGGATGGAAGAAAACAAAGTAAACATTGTGAAAATGCACCAGCTTTCCGTGACCCTAAGTGAACTGGTCTCATTGCAGAATGCCTCTCACCACTTAGAGCCTAACATGGATTTGATCAACCTACTTACTGTGAGTTGGGGGGAGGGAGGGGGAGGAAGAGGAAGAGGCGGGGCTAAATGACCCTCCTGCATCTCACTTTCTAGGACATACAGGAAGACCTGTGCCAGCCATTCACCTTGGGGATGATTGATTTTGGGGGAGGAAGGGGGGTGATGGTCCGTCAATGGGAAAAAATTCTCAAAGAATGAGGAAAAAGAGAACTCACATCCATAACCAACATGACTTGAGACTATTATCATCTTGCAAACAAATTTCCATTTGTTTGGAGGTGCCAAGTCTTGACCCATATAGCTCTCCTTTCTGGATTTATTTTTTCTTTTGTGTTTTCATGGGCCTGGGTGCTGTCCCTCAGCTCTTCAGCTCAAGGCTAACGCTCTACCACTTGAACCACAGTGCCACTTCTGGTTTTCTGAGATAAGAGTCTCACGGACTTTCATGCCCAGGCTGGCTTGGACCTGTGATCTTCAGATCTCAGCCTTCTGAGTAGCTAAGATTATAGGCATGGGCCACCGGTATCCAGCTAAGTCCCTGGCTTGGAATTAGCACCATTTATTTATATTTATTTATTTTTGTTGGTCATGGGGCTTGAACTCTGGGCCTGGGTGCTGTCCCTCAGCTCTTCAGCTCAAGGCAAGCGCTCTACCACTTGAGCTACAGGGCCACTCCCTCTGGATTTCTTTGTTTTTTGCTTTTGTTTATTTTTGGGTCCGGTCGTGGGGCCTGAACTCTGGGCCTGGGCGCTGTTCCTCAGCTCTTCAGCTCAAGGCTAGTGCTCTACCACTTGAGCCACAGCACCACTTCCAGCTTTTTTCTTTTTGCTTATGTGGTGCTGAGGAATCAAACCCAGGGCCTCAGGCATGCAAGGCAAGTGCTCTACCACTGAGCCAACTTCCCAGCCCTCCCTCTAGATTTCTTAAGGAGCCCCCTTTTGCAATCCATCACTCTCCCATTCTCTCTGCACACTTACCTGCCCAGCTGATGCCAGTTTCTTTTATTTAATGTTTGTGCCAGTACCGGGACTTGAACTCAGGGCCTCTTATTCTCACCTGGCTTTTTTTTTTTTTTTTGCTCAAGGTTAAGCCACACTTCCACTTCCTTGTCATGAACGTCCACATGGCCTCAAATGCTCTGCTTCTCTCTATCCTCCTGACTGCTTTAGTGAAAGCTGGAGTGATGCAAGGCCCCCCCCCACTGTGATCTCCTGTCACTGCCACACACCAAACCAACAGGGTGTTGTTCCTAGGCTGGCCTTTGAGACCATTCAAGACCCCATCTCTGCATTTCAGCACAGCAGTGTTTCTCTTCCTCCTCTCCCACATCATAGCCACTGAGGAATATTGGACCTGTTCTTTCTGCTTGCTGCTTCCTGGCTTTAGCAAGTCTTTGGGTAATCTTGTCTCTGTCTATCCACATGGCTACTTCAAATTCCAAAGTCTTCATTTGTCTGGAGCAATCTCTGGCATCCTCTGTTCCCTTCCAAAAGCAGCAGCACATCAGTTCTCTGTATTTCCTTTGCTCTTCACACTTCCTTCAGGTCCAGGAGGTGTCACTTAGGATCTGATTTCCATTCTGTTTATGTGTCTTCTATGTCCCTCAGCACTTTCCATACCTGGCCCCTTTAAGAACTTGGAGGATGAAATGAATGCTAAGTTAAGGAGTGATGAGAGTCCACCAAAAGTATTTCTCTACCACTCATGTTTTTAAAAATGCATTAGCATATATTATTTGTACAGAAAAGTTTCATTGTGGTACTTCCATACCATGCCCCTCCCCCTTTTTGACATTTACGACATACTAGTTTATCAGATATTCAGGTCCTAGAACTTTTCTACCCCACAAGAATATAGACAAGAACAGTTTCCATTGGTTTTTCTTTGGGAAGAGGAGAAAGCATAATAAAGTGCACTGACCCTTGCCTTAACATACAGAAACATAACTTCCCCGTTTGGGTTTCTAACACTGTAACATCAGAAACAAGGCTGCAATGCAGGGCCATAAAGGATTGTATAAATGGATTTCCTAAGATTGTATAAAATGAAATTGATAACTCTTTTGTGACCCAGACTGCCTAAATCTCCTCTTAAACAGCAGCGTGGGAATTGGGTGAGAACAGACATCTCGCAAGCTGTTCCTAGAGCACACAGTCCAACAGACTCTTGAGTATAGTTGATTAAGGCTACCTTCACTCTTAGTACAAAGCAGAAGTGGTCAATGTACCTATCTCTTGGGAATAAGTTTGGGTGACGAATAGTAAACACTCAGACATTGTCTACCAGGGGAGAAAACGAACTTGTAATAATTTAACCACCTGCATTTATTAATCATTTGCCATGTAAATCTGTTTCCATGAATAAGCGACCAGTGTTGCAACCCCTGACCAGACAACAAACCCACAGGCACAGGTGATGTCTGAAGAGTAGACCCAGATCAGGGCCTCAGTTTCAAGTCTCTGTATCCAGGCCTGGATCATTGATATTGAGCAAAACTTCACAAAACAGGTGCCTATCCTTGGGCAAGGTCTCAACCAAATAAAAAAGACTAATGGAATAGGGAAATTAATTTTGAGTTACAAATACATCTAGCAGAAACTCTCAGTACTGGCAATGTTTACTAAGCATGTACAAAGCCCTGGGTTTAATCTCCAACAAGGCAAACAAAACAAAACCTAAATGCACCAAACATCATATGGGAAGCAAACACACATTTGGAGAAGTTTTGAATGACATTTTGGTAGTATCAATAAAAATTTTCAATCCCCAAAATAATGTGTTTTGGCTTGGGAAAGTAACATAAAAAAAGAAAAGGGTGTCAGAGCCTCTTTATCATCTCTTTGAGGTATTGAAGGGAACATTTAAAACTCCCAAACACCATAATTCTCAAATGCAATGGTGTGTTGCCTAGTATAATGGTAAAACGCCATACAGGAGAGCTTACTTTTAGCTCTGTCTCTACATATTCTTAGCATTAGTGCTTTTTTTCTTTTTTTAAATAAGGGATTTGTGCTCACTTGTGAGGTATCTTTCCAACTTTAAACAGCATAACTTTAGATTGATGGAATAGTTGAGGCATGATAATAAATCATTTCTCTAGTCCTGGCCTCATGACTTCTCAGGATAGCACCACCCTGTTAATCAATCACAGAATGTCAAGCCAGTTTGTACCTAAACCTAGGATCCTTTTTCTCTCCTCCAAACCAAGGTGAAAGTTCAACACATAGGAATATACGTTCATTCTTCCTGACCTTTGGGGAAATAATCTCTCCAGTATGAATGTTGAGACTAGCACTATATATTTCCCAGAACCTAGTGACCATTTACAAAGCACGTACACGTTCAGATTAGAACCATACGATGGAGCTGTCCGTAGGCATGTGAGCACGTTTCTGAGCACAGTGTTGTAGGGGTGACTCATTTTTGTCCAACACTCAGTCAAGTGTTTACTCGAAGTGGTTGCTTTTGTCTCAACATGGCCCCAGCTAAGATCATCTGAATGACACATTATTGTTGAGAGCTTTGGAGGAGAGAGAAAATAAGAATTCTTCCAGTAAACTGACAACTTCCAAAATGACTATTCCTGTGCAATAAGCTGTCTAGCCATGTTGAATGTTTGATAGTAACTGGATTACACAACCCCTTCACAGATATGTTCTTGGCAAACGCTCACAAATGCTCCGCGATACAGCCTGGGCGAGGCAGTCAGTGTAACACCAACACTGCCCCTTCTATTCTTCTAAATGAAGAAATTGAGATTTGGAAAGGACAGGAGGCATGGAAACGGAACCTTCTGTTTCCTAGCATGTTTCTTTTTTTCTTTTCCCCACTCCCTTGGATAGTGTCTTAGTCTGTTTTCCATTACTATGCCAAATAACTGCTATAAACCAATCTATAAAGAGAAAAGGCTTATTTTGGCTCGTGGTTGTAGGGGCTTCCGCCTAAGACGGATTGGCCCCATTACCCTGACTCTGTGGCAAAGCAGCACATTGTGGTGTATGGCAGAGTAGAACTATTGCCAGGAAGGGAGGGAGAAAGGAAGGAAGCAAGCAAGCAAGCAACAAGCAAGCAAGCAAGCAGAGAGAGAGCAGAGAAGGGTCTGGTACCTCACAATTGCCTTGAAAGGCATGCCGGGCCTACCCCTGGGCGTCTAAATAGGCCTAACCTCTTTATGCTTCTACCACTTCTCAATAGGACCAAACTGGAGACTCTAACACATGGTCTTTGGGGAATGTTTAAGGTTTAAACTGTAGCCGATGCTTTAGCTCAGAGGCACATTCACACCTCTAGTGTGAGCATGCTGCTAACATCTAATTTACTTCATTTTCTAATACTGAGCATTGAAGTCAGCCCCCCCCCCCTTGTCAGGCATGTGTTCTACCACTTGTATCAGTAAAAAATTAAATAATTACCCCCCTCCCCACGTCCTTTGTGGATGTGTAGTGAAGGAGGTGCGTGGAAAGCACAGTTTACGAGGGCCAGGAACTCAGTCACTTTTATCATTGTGTCCTTGGCCCCTGGAAGAGCACGGGGCATGTGCAGGAGGAGGAGCAGGACACCAAGCTGTGAGGGTCTAGAAAGTTCCTCCTTCTGGGGGAAGACCTGGAGAAGACATTTGTCCTCAGGATTCCACTTCACATACCTGATAGTTTTGGAAGCTGATGATTCAGTTCCATAATATGAGAAACAACCTAATTCTCTTCCTAGTATTTTTAGCTCCATCAGTTACTTTTACCATTTTGAGTATATGCAAATTACTGGAAAGCCCCCATATTTTCAGTCTTATTTCACAAATGAAGGAGGAGGAGGAGGAGGGGGAGGAGGAAGAGGAGAAGAAGATGATGACGGCAAAGGAGTTGAGATAGTCTGATGACCAAGTGTGTTTTATTTTACGACAAACCTCACCAGGGTGGATGAAGACTAACTACTACCATCCTTGCTGGCAGGATTGGCTAACAATTGCAATAGCCTGAGACAATGGAGAAGAACATTAGTCAGAAACATCTAGCCTCGAAATATGTGAGACAAAAGCAAATATTCTTAAAAGTGCCCACTGACCAGCTTCTCTTATTATTTTAAAGGTGTATAGGAAGTCAGTCACTCTTGGGCAGGTTTTTAAAGCCGGATGATATGTGAGAGGGGCCGTGGATTGTAGCTGGGAGTGCAGAGCGTGTAGCAGTGACTGGAGGGTGGATTTCTATCCATAGATAAGCAAGTGGCTGTGCTGTATTGGCTGAAAGCCAAGTCCACACCCATGAGTTTATTTGTTTATTTATGTATTTATGCCAGTACTTGGGTTTGAACTCAGGGCTGACACTCTGTGACTTGAGCTATACTTCCACTCCTGGCTTTTTTGCTGGTTAATTGTTATTTTTTTTTATTCCCTTGAATTTGTCTGTCTAGCCTGACTTTGGACTGCAATCCTCATATCTCAGCATTCTGAGTAGCTAGGATCAAAGGTATGAGCCATAAGCACCCAACTTCCTATATGACTTTTGAAGCAAAGCCAGTGGGACACATATTCACCCATTTAAAATGTTCACCACAGTCCTGGGACAGAACTTATCCTTCGTGATTCTCATTTTTGAAGATCAGGAGACTGAAACTCAAGATTGATTGATGGCCTACGATCGAGCCACTAAGTAGAAAGCAAACATTAGGGCAAAAGCAAAACCTGTCTACTACTAGATCCATATCCGATAGGAAAATACACAAGGAGGTTCTGCGTCTTCTGCACAAGTGTCTCTCTGACTTGGTGCATGGCTTGTGTGTTCCTTTAGGGTTGGATATCTTGTCACTGGCAGAGGTGGGAGTCAGTCATCAAAGGATTAGGGGCTGGGAGGGGCGAGTCTGGAGGAAAAGAACATGCTTACCAACGTCAGGATGCAAAACAAAGACATCATTCTGTTTTCTCTGTTTTTAGAGCTTCACAATGTAAGGCTGCCCACTGGGACCGAGGGTGCAGACCTCAGTGCTGTCCACTTTCATGAGCCCAAAGTTGACATCTGCCATGGCAGATGAGATACATTTGGTCCATGCAGAATTATCAAAATTGCTTATTGCTGATTGCTAGTATTGCCATCTGAGTCTGAAGGGTGTTGCCCTTCCTCCCCTCCCAGGCCACACCCCTCCCTACTGCTTCCCCAACAGGGAGCTGGTGTTATATCCCATCACAAGAGGAAAGATCCCTAAGTCAGTTGTTGTTGTTGGTCATGAACTCTGGGCCTGGGTGCTGTCCCTGAGCTCTTCAGATCAAAGCTAGCACTCTACCACTTGAGCCACAGCACCACTTCCAGCTTTTTCTGCTTATGTGGTACTGAGGAATCGAACCCAGGGCCTTGTGCATGCAAGGCAAGCATACTACTACTGAGCCACCTTCCCAGCCCCTGCAAAGTTTTTTTTTGTTATTGTTTTCCATATCAGTCTTTGTGGCACCAATGTCTCCACTGAAATAAACCTTTTGATCATCTATGTCAGTTATACATGATAAGATGGTTCCTAAAGGCCTTTGTTTGTTACATTTTGGTGATTCCTCTCCTTTAAGAAGCCAGAGTCCCTGAGCTTGGTGTTCAGGGAAAGGTGGAGACAATGTCTATTCTTTGGGAGCAAAATTTTCAAGATCTGAAAAGATGCTGGAACAATGTATGGCAAAAAGAAACTTTAGGTGACAAAGTATAGGCAAAATACCTTACGCATACATACCTATACAGATGTGTGTGTGCATATGTATGGATAAAGTCTTCTGCTCTTGTACATGCCCTAGCTGCTTCTCTGAACAATCCCTGTGTTGATTTTTTGTCACTCTAAGCCTGCATTGATATGGACATGTCATTTTTGTCCAAGTCCTGTTTATTCAAATATTTGTCAGGGGGTGGGGAACATTATATCATTTTGTATCATCAGGACATTTCACAATGGTCCAAAACAGGAACTGAGTTCATTTCTCCTTTATTTCTACAGTTCTTGAATCAAATCTCCAAAGTAGTATTCATTACATTTCCAGGTCTCATTCTACATATCTGTCCAGCTTCTGTCCTGGATATGTACAAATCTTTATTCATGATGACAAGCACATCAGGATTAACTTTGTCTTTTTATTTTTTTAACTTCTGCATGTTGGTTTTTTTTAATTGTTCTTCATTCATTAGATTATTGGCCATTGGACTTGAGATGTTCAATTTAAAATCTCTCCCAGCAATGTCAATAAAGAAATATAATCCCACAGAATTTTTTACCCCCTCTAATTCTGTTGTAGCTCTCTCTGGACCTCTATCACACAGAAGATGATATTTACAAACTGTCGCTGGTGCTGGAGCCTAGGAATTCTAAGTCGGTAGGTATTGTTTTCTTGTGGTGCTAAACACTGCTGTTTGTCTTCTGTTGTAATTGGCTATTAAGTGATGTACTGTGTTGTAAAGATTGAAGAGTTTTAGCTGGGCATGGGTGGCTCATGCCTATTATCCTAGCTCCTGAGGATGTTGCAATTTGGAGGATTAAAGTTTGAAACCAGCCTGGACAGAAAACTCTGAGAGACTGCATTTCTAATTACCAGCAAAAGGCTGGACTGGAGACATATCTCAAGTGGTAGAGTGCTCACTAAACAAGCAAGCTGAGCAAGCACAAGACCCTGAGTTCAAACTCTGGTACTAACAAAACAAAAAAAGGAATTATTCCCACTTTACTGGCACAGCAGTTTAGCTCTGATAGCTTGCAAATGATTTCTTCATATACCAGGCTAATAAAGAGGAAGAATATTTTGCCATCACTCCATTTTATTATCAATCTTCTATTTCTTATCATCCCTCTACCTAGGACCAAAGGGAATAAAAAAGAACTCATCTTACTGTTTAAAATCACTGTAACCTCCTAGGCCTTGTAAATCTCCATTCACTATAACACTAGATTTAAGAAATTTTAAATACTTTGATTTTAATTTATAATTCACAGAGTTCTCTATTAGTGATTGTAAAAGTTGACTCAGAATTCCAGCATCACATTGGATAGTGTCTTATTTAATTGATGGCTGGCCCATTATAAATCAACACTTGCAATGAGATTGAAGAATGTCTTCCCTAAATGTTTACTGCTATATTTAGAAATGTTTTACAGTGAAAGAAAACACCTGGATAGAAATTGGGTCAGCTAGGGTAGCTTCAGTAGTAGAGTGCTTGCCTAGTATGGGTGAGGCCCTGGATTCAAAACCCAACATCATTTTTTTAAAGCCAAAATGTGTTTTAAAGTTTACAATGTAGATGCAGTTTGCATATTGGAAGATAAAAGTGTCTGTGTTTTTTCCTTCTAGTCATAGCTCAAAATAATGGCCCTCTCTCTCCCCCTTTTCTCTCTCCCCTCCCCCCTTCTCCCCCTCCCCCCCCCACTCTGGGGTTTGAACTTTACACTTGGTAGGCAACTGCTCAACCTCTTAAGCTCCATTTCCAGCCCCAAGAGGAGTTTTCTTTCAGAAGTTTTCATCACAGCCTTTTAAATAGGTGGTTCTGTGGAAGGTTAGCAACGATGGCCACTAAATCTAGCAATAACTAAATCTAGTAATAACGAGTAACTAGTTCAATTCCAAACCGTTGGAGTGAGTGAAAGCAACTGACAGAGCTGGTAGAACTACCCTAGAGTCTAAGTTAACTGACCTCTCAGAACCTGTTCTTGGAATAATGTTCCCAGAGTTCCCTTCACCAGTCCCCAGAGGCCATCTCCTGGGAACACTGGAGAACAGAACCCCGTGGGAAGGTTCCACAGACTCAAAGGGAGGAGTGGGAACAAGGTTGTTCAAAGTTAGCCTGATGGAGGCACGAGAATTTGTAATCTTCCATCTCACCTGTGGGGTTAGTACAGAGAGCCTGGCTAGGGTGTGTTAGGATTGCACGGAGACAGATGTTCTACCTTGGGACACCTCCCTTCCCTTTCCCCATGTGCTGTTATTTGCTCCCTGTCACTGGAAGCCTGCAGGGCATCACATCCGAGTTATGCTATCTCTGTTTAGGAAACCAGGCCAGCAGAGTACAGATGCCCCTAAGCTGGCCCCAGGGATTCAGTCTCAGGCCTGTGTCTGTGCCTTCTCTGCTGTCTTTGCAGCAGGAACAGGGTAGGAAAGGGTCACAGGAACGTTACTTTATGCTTCATTTGATTTTCTGGGGTAAGTTTTTTTTTTGCTAATGTAAGAGACATTACTAACAAGCATAGAAAAGCCAATTTGCTATAAGAGTACAAGTTTTCAAAGCTGTTTTGAACAAGTGTTAAAATCCTAGGTCTCTTTCTGACTCTGCTGATGACCAAAGAGTAATTTCTAGACAGGATTCTGTTACTCAGAACAGGTGGCTTGAAGGTCTTAGAGGTGGCACTAGCTGACCTCACCTCAATAGGCAGTCCCAGAAGGTCTCTGTTTCTGTTCCCAGAGTCTTGCTAACTCTGTGTACCTACAGATTTTTTTAGGGTACCTTAAATCAAAGAAATACCCACCAGTGATACTTAGAGAATAGTGAGGCCCAATTGACTTAATGAATATTTGTGTTCTAACAATTTAGTGGCTATCTTCAAAAGAATGTATGTAAGCAGAAAGTCAGGTAAGTGTGTTTACCGCCTTCATAGAGAAACACAATTCTTACTAGTAGATGTGTGTGTCTGTTGCACACTAACTTATTGTCCTACATTCAAATTGGAGGTGAAAGCCCCCCGCTTTTTTTTTCTTGCTTTGCATTGATTTTTTTTTTCTTCACAAAGTTACGATACTATTGTAAGCTACCATTGTGGGACCTGGAAAAGAAACTGTGTGCGTTGCTTTGAGGTGGTTGTTTTGTGGCACCTGACAAATATGGAGGGTGGCTGGCTGAACTTCATTTGGAACTTTGAAATACCTTTGGGTGCTCTTGAGATATACCACAGTTCTCGGGCAGACTTTGCTGTACAGTATGGAACTCAGCTCTATATTCTACTAGATCCGTCAGCTCAGAGTGTGAATGGAAAGGGCCCCAAGCATGTGTGGGGAGGGGGAGGGGATCAGGTGAGTGAGTGAGTGTGTGTGTCCATGAATGGGTCCAAATGGGTAGGGTATTTTTGATCCTGTTAGTCATTGACATAGCACTAATCACACGCACACCTCACAGAATTGCTTGGGACTTGTGTCCTAGTGATTTCTCAGTTCCTCTTACAAACATGTGTAACCCCCAATTCATCACCACGCTGACTCTGCTGATAGAGGTTCACGCATACGTGTGACCAGTGTGTGGGTCGCAGGGTCAGGAAGGTATCCATGATGCATGAGGCTCCGGATAGGATAGGCTGGGCGTCATCCTGTACTGTGCGGTATTGCCACATCTTCCCCGTGGTGAGTTTAAATATCCTGAAGTACAGAAGAACCCAGGGAGAAAGCAAGTACCCCAGAGATGTAGAAACATAAAGATCTGGGGCTGGGAAGGTGGCTCAGTGGTAGAGCGCTTGCCTTGCATGCCTGAGGCCCTGGGTTCGATTCCTCCGCACCACATAAGCAAAAAGAAAAAAGCCGGAAGTGGCACTGTGGCTCAAGTGGTAGAGTGCTAGCCTTGAGCTGAAGAGCTGAGGGACAGCACCCAGGCCCAGAGTTCAGGCCCCACGACCGGACCCAAAAAAAAAAAGAAAAAAAGAAACATAAAGATCTGCAGAACAGAGTGATTAAGCACGCTAAGCAAGATGCAAAGGATATGTGCTTGGCCATGCACACTGGGGTCCATTGATTTACATGTATCTTCTAGTGCAAATTTATCACTGATAACAAGTATTAAAAAATAAAGAAAAAAATAGAGAAATGTCTCAATAGTGAAATTCCTTTGGAAGCCCAAATCAAAGTTCACCAAAATAAGACACCCAAGAAGTGGTTACTCAAAGTGGGCAGGGTAGTGTCAGGGGAAAGGCATAAACAAATGAAGAGAGGGAAGAGGTAGACAAGAATCTAATGTATATTATACAAAATTAAGAAGAGCAAGGGAAGGGGTGATTGGTAGGGATGGATGAGGATGTTGAAAGGGGTGAGATTGATCAAGATATATTTTATCCATGAGCTGCTTTGCTAAGTGGAAACTCCTTTGCCCAGCTACTTCAAGAAATTAGATAAAGCTGGGCGCTGGTGGCTCACACCTGTAATCCTAGCTACTCAGGAGGCTGAGATCTGAGGATCGCGGTTCAAAGCTAGCCCGGGCAGGAGAGACCGTGAGACTCCTATCTCCAATAAACCACCAGAAAACTGGAAGTGGCGCTGTGTCTCAAGTGGTAGAGCGCTCGCCTTGAGCTGAAGAGCTGAGGGACAGCGCCCAGGCCCAGAGTTCAAGCCCCACGACCAGACCAAAAAAAAAAAAAAAGAAATTAGATAAATGCTGCTTTTTTTTGAGACAAGATTCTAGTCTATAGCCCAACCTTTGGTTTATAATCCTCTTGCCTCAGCCTCCTCAGTGCTAGGATTACAGGTGTAATCAACTTACAGGTGCTCAACTTGATAACTATTTTAAAATATAACTTAGATCATATGAGGAGCCATATTGGATTGTTATATATCCATTTAAAGATGACTTAGTGGCATTTAGGGAACTTGAATGGAATTTGGATGGGTTGGGAAGGCATTTTTTTTTGTCAGTCATGGGGCTTGAACTCTGGGCCTGGGCACTGTCCCTGAGCTCTTCCACTCAAGGCAAGTGCTCTACCACTTGAGCCACAGCACCACTTCTGAGTCTCATGGACTTTCTGCCAGGGCTGGCTTTGAACAACGATCCTCAGATCTCAGTCTCCTGATTAGGTAGGATTACAGGTGTGAGCCACTAGCACCGGGCTCATGAGCCACTGGTGCCTGGCTGGGAGGGCATTCAGTAATAGAATGAGCCAGGGATGGTATGTAATACCATGCTTGTAATCCTAGCATTTCCAGGCTGAGGCAGGAATGTGGCAAATTTGAGGCCAGCTGTGGTTACATAGCAAGATGCTATCTCAAAAACTCGAATGTAAACACATAAAATTAAAATAAACGAAGTAGATTGCTACTAAACAAAACTCAGTATCTGAATAGTGGAGCCCATTAACAAAGGATGCTTATTTTGTCAACATTGAAGTGGCGGTGTGAGTGGAAATTCTCACTGCAATAATTAACATATGGGACCGTCTTTCTCAGTGTCCCTGGTACTAATAGCTCCAATCCAGCTAAAGTTGAAAAATGTGTGTCTCCTCTCTGCAGCCTACCTCCCCGACGACGCCCACCAAGCCTGTGGTGCCCCTGGAGTGGGCATCAGGGGTAGTGCCAAAGCCAGACCCCACAGTCATCAACAAGCATATACGGAAACTGGTGGAGGTGAGTGGTGATTCAAAGAGAACACACAGAAAGTTCTAGAAGTTCCTTTTCTCTTTCCAGAATTGTTCTGTGATTGGTCCAGAGATTAGATGAAAGGGAAGCCATGAAAACAGGAAAGCCAAAACAAGTTGACAGACATTTAGGTCCTCTTGGCCTTGTCCTCTGGACGGGCAAAGAGGTGCCCACCCCCAAATGCCTCCTTCTCTCTCTTTTCAGTGTGTTCTCATCTGCCAAATATTCTCAGATATTTCGCTCTTCTCTCTTGCCACTTCCCATTGCTTCTAATTTTGAAAAGCTTGGGGGATGGGGCTATGGGAGGGGTCTTAGTATCCTTCATGAAGAACCCACAGTCACAGTAAAGAGAACCCATGAGTCACAGTAAAATGCCAGATAAATACTCCTGTATTTATAACCAATATATTTTTTAGGGGTCTGGGACAGGAACCTTATGCCATTGAGGGCAGAAAAATCACTTCATATACACAAGATCTGGAAGATTTTTTTAAATATAGATAGAATAGTAGAGTCTAGCATGGTGGTACATGACTGTAATCCCAGCACTTGGAAGTTGGAGGCCAGAAGGATCATGAGTTTGAGGCCACTGGGCTACACAGTGAGATCCTGTCTCAAAACAACAATAAATAGACCAGTAAAAGCACCAATATGGAGAAAGGGAATAATCTTTAGCACTGGAAACTGTGATCTTGGCCTGTTTAACTGCCTGCTTTCTTGGGTTGATATATCCTCAGGTACAGTAAGGGTTAGTCTGTGTGGTAGAGTGTACTTTTACTGGGAAAGGATATTTAAAGAAAAAGAAATAACATCCTACATCTTGGTAACCCAGGGAAATGTGCAATACTGAAAAGGAACATTTTTTGGAGTGTGTGACGGTTAGAAAGGCACAGTGATGCACACAGAAAGTGCAACTGGGAAGATGAAAAATCCCAGGACAGCTGGGCCTACATAGCAAGACTGTCTCAAAAAGAAAGCCCTCTCTCACTTAAAGCATACAAAACATGAAATGTATTTTCATCCACTTACCTCTGGATTTTTTATTACATTAACATTTTTTGCATTTTTGCACTAACATATTTTACATACCTAGTATCTTGGGACAGTTTATTTTGAAAGATTTTAGATATTTAACTCAACAGCAATTACTAGATAATCTATCATTTCAAATCCTATGGATGTGACACTTTCTTTTTTCTTTTTTTGGTTGTAGGGCTTAGACTCAACGTCTGGGTGCTGTCCCTGAGTGTTTTGGTCAAGGCTAGTACTTTACCATTTTTAGCCACAGCTCTACTTCCAAGATTTTGATACTTAATTGGAGCTAAGAGTCTCATGGACTTACTTGCCCCAGCTAGCTTCAAACCACCATCCTCGGATCTCAGCCTCCTGAATAGCTAGGATTACAGGTGTGAGCTATGAGCTCCCGGCCATTTTGTTATTTTTCAATGCAACTATCCTAAAGAAAAATTTTTAGAGGGGGAAAAGGAGCACCTTTAACTGATTTGCCAGCTTCAACCCTTGTGAGATAACGTCTAACTTTTCAATGGTTGTTTGCTTGATGACCATGAGCATTAGCAGCGGAAGGAATCAGCAGGCAGACCATAGCTGTGTGCTAAGAATAATTGAGCATTTGCAAATTTTCCCTGCTGTCCATTTCTTTCACTACTCACATTTTGTTTTATGATTATAGCTTCTTAGAATGTTTGGTTTGTGAAAAGGATGCTTTCTTTCCGATTACGTTCATTGTGAATCTTCTTTAGGCTATTAACATATTAACTTCTCCTTGAACTTTAGCATCAGTGTGTTCATTCCTAAATAAATACATACATACATACCCACACTTATAGACACACCCAGATAGAGATAGCTAGCTAGCTAGCTAGCTAATGAAAATTTTAAAAAGAAGTTCAACTGGGAATTTGGTTGGAATTGTAATCAACATTGACTTTTGATTTCTGAGATATTTTTACATATTTTTATTAGTGCTAAGTAGTTGTCCAAAAGAGTTATCATTTTACAAAGCAGTATATGAAAAAAAATACAATGCATCTTGAGCAATGTCACTTAACGTTCTAACCCTTCCCTCCCAACCCAATCCACCCCTTCCCTACCTTTTAAAAAAATTTTAGGATTGAACCTTTCTCCTTACTTATACTCTGTGTTTATCTGCCCCAGATAATTCAACAACTTAAAGCTTCATTTTCTAGTGTCATGGTATTTGTAAATTGACTAGGCCTAACTCCTGCTCAAAGCAGAGGACTTCGTGTAGACTTCACTTGAAGTCTTTCTTAATTTACACCCCTTCCCTCCTAGAGCTTTTCCCCTCAACAAACCCCTTACCTGATACTGTGAAGGATTTTGTATTTTTCTTATCTCCCCCTAGATTCTGAAAGTCCTTGAGAGAATGGCTGGTAAGTGCTTTCGTAATTGGCAACATACACATGTAGGACATACATATGTAGGACAGCATACATTCTTGACAAGTCTCCAGCCCAACTCATACATCGTCACTCAGTAAATGCTGTCTTCCTCTTGTAGTCTGTGTTTAGAAACTACGATCATGACCATGACGGATACATCTCCCAAGAGGACTTTGAAAGTATAGCCGCCAACTTTCCCTTCCTGGATTCCTTCTGTGTGCTGGATAAAGATCAGTAAGTTAAAAAAAAAATCCCACAGAACTGAGGATGAAAACCAAGGTGTACACGCAAACGTCCTACCACTGAAGTACATCCTCACCCCCAATTTTTTTGCCACTATTAGGGCTTAGACTCAGAATTCGGCTCTTGTTTAGCATGCTTACTCAGCTGGTAATTTACTACTTGAGTCATGTCTCCCAATTAGCATGTTGTTGAGATGAAGTCTTGGGAGTCTTCTGCCTGGATTGGCGTCAAACTGTGATCCTCCTGATATCAACCTCCGAAGTAGGGACGGTTCTAGGTGTCGAGTCACCAATGCCTGGCTACCAAAGTTTGTTATTTTTTTAATGAAAAAAATCTCACAGGGAAACAGGACCACCTATCACTTACATCTTGACAGCTTCAAGTGTGTCAAATCTGCCTTATTTTTTTTTTTTTTTGTAGGTCGTGGGGCTTGAACTCTGGGCCTGGGCACTGTCCCTGAGCTCTTTGCTCAAGGCTAGTGCTCTACTACTTTGAGCCACAGTGTCACATCTGGTTTTCTGGTGTTTAATCAGAGCTTAAGAGTCTCAGCCTGCCTGGGGTGGTTTTGAACCTCAATCCTCAGATCTCAGACTCCTGAGTAGCTAGGATTACAGGTTTGAGCCACCAGCTCCCAGCAAATCTGTCTTGTTAGTGGTTGCTTTTTTGGCATCCAGGACCATGACCAGGTGAAGGGGGTCACAGGGCAGACCATATCCTTGTGTCCATTTACAAATTAACCTTTGCTGTCCATTTCTTTCACTTCTTCTGCTTAGCTATTGACTCCAAGCAAATCTCTGTCAGGAAAGATGCAGTTATATCTGCTTTGGAGAGCCCACAGCATGGGTAGACCTGAGGATAATCTCAAAACTTGTGTGTGAGGAGATATTTTTGTTTTAGATTATTTATGATCTCCATGAAAGTAGATGGTAATTGCTGATAGTAGCCATATTTTGAGTCTTTGTAAACAAAGAAAATATAGTTTCTTTCACTTGAAATGATTCCTGAAACATTTAATGGCCTTAAGAGCAAACATCAAACTCATTTTTAAAAATACTTAAAATAATTGCTGGGAAGACTGACATAAATAGTTTTATTAGGTTTGTTTGGTTTTTTTTTTTTGAGACAGGTCATTATGTAGCTCAAATTGGTCATGAACTTGAGAATTAGAGACTAATTAATTTCTAAGTGTGAGATTAATGCTTAATTTGAAAAATCATCTATATGGGCTTATAAGCCTAGCTACTCTGGAAACTGACATCTGAAGAAACATGGTTTAAGGTCAGCCTGGGCAGAAAAGTCCTTGAAACTACATCTCCAAAATAGCATGGTTCAAGTGGTAGATTGCCAGCCCAGTGAGCAAGCAAAGCAAGCATGAGGCCCTGAGTTAGAAATAACCATCTATAATAAAATTCTGATTTTTTATATTGATGAAATGTTCAGATTAAGTCACATTCAACTAATTTGATGAGTTTAAACACATTTTTGTCAGTATGAAAAAATGTTTTTAATCTGTAAGTCCTTCTGAAGCCTTGATGCCTGAACACAAAGAACTTAAAATTTATCTTTACTCTACATCCCAAAACAAATACCTTTGAAACAATTGAAATAATGAGAAACGTTGCAAAGTAAAATTTTTTTTTGTGGGAGAGATTGGTGTTGGCGCTTGAACTCTGGGCCTGGGAGCTGTCCCTCAGCTCTTCAGCTCAAGGCTAGCAGTTTATCACTGGAGCCACAGTGCCACTTCCAGTTTTCTGGTGGTTAAGTGGAGATAAGAGTCTTACAGACTCTCCTGCCCAGGCTGGCTTTGAACTGCGATCCTCAGACCTCAGCCTCCTGAGTAGCTAGGTTTATAGGAATGAGCCACCGGCACCCAGCTTACCAAGTAAAATTTAAATTATCTGCCGACTACCTATTCTTTCCCTAGTTTATTATCTATCACAGGTAAACAGGACATGGACTTCAGATCACTTTCTGCCTGCCTACCTTTTCTCTGCGGCTCTGACTCTGACTCTGTGATACGTTTCTATCCATTAATATTCATGGTTAGCTACAGAAATGGGTTTTCTCTCAGAATGAAATGTTGAACTTCTCCTGGTTTTCTCATAGGACTTCTTTTGCCAGACACTGTGATACCTTACATGAATACCTCAAACTTCACCATAGTTGATGGGAATTTGGGTGGGTTCAAACAGGCAAGTCTCAAATGGATAATTTCTCTATTGTTTTCCAAACTCTGTGACACAGAGCTAGCTATTAGTCTTTTTGGAACAGCCCTTACCTAAGAGAGTGTGGGACATATGGGGTTAAATCTAATCAAAGGATGTCTTCACTGCAATACTTCTCCAAAATTTTAATGGGCTAAGATGTGTTGCCGCTCTCTTCAGGCGTGTTGGGATAACACCCCATTTTCCAGGTGTATTTACCTACGTATATAATAATGAACTCTCTGAGCATTTTCTATTAGCACCTCAAGGATCTGTGTTTCCACAGAAGTCTCTGTGGGAACTTTCATCTGGAAGACTCTATTGGGAAGAAATCATAGGTTATAGGCCATATTGGGAGTAAAACTTCATTCCATCAGAAAGCCTGACAGAACTTCACTTGAGGGCTAGAGATAGTCTGCCTCTGATCAGCACATGGAGGCAGGATGTGAGTGCGGTAGACTCTCCGAGTCAAGGCCAGAGCCTGTCCTGACTGCCACAGAAACCAGCTTCATGCTATGAAGACCCTTACTGTGGGCTGAAGCAGGAGGGACCCTGGATGTTTCCAAGGGTACTTAGTGACAAAGCAGCAGCTTTGCAGCAAACCCTGACTTTTCACTTGTGTGGCCCACTCACGTTTTTCCCATTCATGTGAGCCCCGTGTTCTGGATGACTGGTCAACATTCCTTTGGGTAACGCATGGACGAGGCCCCTTTACACATCTCTGGCTTCCTGGAGTTCCATGTTCACATCTGGACAAGTATCACATGTCACACGCATTCAAGTTGTTAGGGTGGTTGAGAATCACATGGCCCTACCTAGACTAAAGAACTGGGAATTGTAGCATTGGCTCAGCACCTTCTTCCTTCCTTCCCTCTTTCCTTCCTGTCCTTCCTTCTGCCCTCCCTTCCCTTCCCTTTCCTTCCCTTCCCGTCCCTTCTCCTTCCTTCCTTCCTTCCTTCCTTCCTTCCTTCCTTCCTTCCTTCCTTCACCTTTCTTTTTTCCTTCCTTCCCTCCCTCCCTCCCTCCCTCCTTCATTTCACAAGATCTTCTGCTAGTCTAGGATGGCCTTGAATGTGACATCTTCCTGCTCAAACTTCACAGTACCGGGATTACAGCCATGAGCCACTATACAGCGCTTTGACAGATACTTTCAGCATTAGCTTTACATGATGAAACATGTTGCGCATGCTAGGCAACAGCATCCATTCCTCCTTTTTCTGTGTGTCAACCCATGGACAATATTGAGCCATGTTGCTGCCTGATGGTTGTGTTTCAGGATGCTACTCACTTTATATTCTAGTAATATAAATGCCCTTGGGGTTGTAGGACTCAGTGATTCTTTCTGTATTCTTCTCCTCCCCCATTCTCTCATTTTTTGATTCATCTATGTAATCTCCCAACTGTACAGAAGAACTGAGGCTCCACTGGCCACCTGTGGTTGATGCCCATAATCCTAGCTATTGAGGAGTCTGAGATCTGAGGTTCACAGTTTGAAGCCAGGTCACAGGAAAGTCCGTGAGACTCTTAACCACAAAGAGCCAAAAGTGGGACTGTAGTTCAGGTGGTAGAGTGCCAGCCATGAGCAGAAAAGGTAAGGGGCAGCACACAGGCCCTGAATTCAAGCTCCAGCACCAGACTCCCTTTACGTGTGTTTGCGATTTAGTAGAGATCACTTAACACATTTTTCTGGAGGTAGGTAAGACACTAGATGGCTTTTAAATTTTTAGAAATTTAATTAGGAAACCATATTGATAAAAATGTAAAATTAATAGTTATTAGTAGAATTAATTTCATTTTAATACAGTTTATTAATTTCATTAATAAGATTTGTTAAGTAGTTCTCAAGTTTTTTAGAATATAAAGCAAGAATAGGGTCAGAAATTTTTATATCTGGGAGAAAAGTATCATGGCTAATAGTACCTGGGGCCTGGGATAAGACATATTGGGGGAAAAAATGGATGAAGAGTTTGGCTTAGACAGGTTGATTTTGAGAGAAAATAGCAAAGAGAAACATCTAGAAACTTTTTTGAAGACTGTGGTTCAAGATTCAGGAGCTCAATCATGGGTGGAGACATAGACTAAGCCTTCAGCAGAATTAGCTAGAATCAGGAGAACCCAGACCACGGCAATGGGGAAGTTAGCGGAGGTGAGCTGAGGGTCTGAGGAATGCACCTGCAGGGAACCTCCCTTCCCTACATGTTGAAGCTGAACACATTAAGTGGAGCCTGCGGAAGAGCCAGAGAAGAGAAAGCATGAGAGGAAAGGAAGAAAACCAGGACGACATGGAATCACTCCATTTATGGAGCAGGGAGTTCAAGGAAGTACGTCCCCAGGCCACCAGCTTCCAAGAGATTAGGAACTTCCAAGAATGAGAAACAGCCACCAAGAACAGTTTCTGTAGGATGGAAAGGTTAGAAATGAAACTGTATGAATCAAGAGTCTGATGAGTGCTGGGTTTGAAAACAGTGGGAGTGAGAACAGGAAGAGAGAAAGGACAAGTGTGGGATGTGGTATCACCACTGAGAAGAGAGTTTCAGGAAGAGAAAGTCCTATTTGCAAACTAAGAAAAAAACCAAGTGAATAGATATCTCAGGGCCTAGTAGGTACAGAGTTCCACAGAAGTGAAGAATGGAGGAATCCCCCTTCCTGTGTCACAGGAAGACCCAAGTGAGGACAGAGAAGATGTAAAAGAATTCCAAATGGGCAAGAAAAATCTGATCTCCAACACATGCTTCTGTGGAGAAAGAACAGTATGGAGTTCACCTTTGTCATAGGGATTTGATCTTTTTTTTTTTTTTTTTTGGATAAGCAAGCAGCCAGGGTCTGTAGTTTGCTGGGGAGTAGGGAAGTGTTTGGAACTAGACTTTGTTCTACTTGGAGGAGATCTGGAACAATCACTCCAGTGACTGGGCTGTGAGCCACAAGCATGTGAATGAGATCACTGAAGATGTAGCCCATGGTATCAGTTTAAATGGTGGGTTGTATTAATTGAGTCTCCTACCTTTCCCCAGAAGCATGATTCTTGAAATCCTCTTGCTAGGAAAGGGCTAGAGAAATGTCCCTCTGGAAGCCGCTATTCAGTAATAAAGGAGACTTACTGAGCCCAAGTACACAGGCCACATGTGTTCACACATATGTATGATCCTGTGTATGCGCACACACTTATACACGCATGCACACACCATCTTCCAGTTCTTGAAAATGGCTTTGAATGTTGGATACTGTCCTCTGAAGTCCTCCCCTTCTTCCAGAGGTGACAGGGAAAAGAACACTCTTCATCTGGTTTTGGTGACAAAGATTTGAGATTGAAGTATGGCAACGACTTAGCAATATGATACTCAAAGATCCCTTCTCTGATTCTCCTCACAGGGATGGCCTAATTAGTAAAGATGAAATGATGGCTTACTTCCTGAGAGCTAAATCCCAACTACACTGTAAAATGGGACCAGGATTTGTCCATAACTTTCAGGAGATGACTTACCTCAAGCCAACCTTCTGCGAACACTGTGCAGGATTTGTAAGTTTGCTTTCCATTATGTTTTTTTTTAATTTCCCTTATATGTAGTTATTTTTGTCATATTCCAATAAGGTAAGGAAGGGTAGACTGAATAGAATCCACCCATCATCTGCTTTAAATCAAAAGTAAAACATGGCGGCTCCTTAAAATCTAAGACTCAGTCAAAACCAAAGCAAGACCCGTGAGGTTAGCCATAGTCTAGGTATGTAGAGCTAGCCAAGACAGGGAAGGCTGGTGAGGCCTCTTAGTCCAAGAAAGTGGTTTTTCTGTCTAACCTAGGCCAGGGAAAGATGTCAAACAAAGAGTACTGGCATTCAGCATTGGGATGCATAAATGACGACAATTAAGGGGAGCACTAATGTTAACCAGTTCCTTCTAGCACTTATCTAAGAGTGTATTCATCACTACAAACCCATCCTGGTGTAGCTTAATAACTCCCAATTTAAACAGGGAAAAAATAAATCTTTGGAGAGAAGATGATGGTAGTAAGAATAAATAAATACCACTTACTTAACCTATTTTTTTTTTCTTTTCTGATCCTGGGGCTTGAACTCAGGGCCTGGGTACTGTCCCTGAGCCTCTTTGTGCTAAAAGCTAGCGTTCTACCCCACTTGAGCCACAGTGCCAGTCCCAGTTTTTTCTGAGTAGTTTATTGGCGATAAAACTCTCACCTACTTTTCTGCCCTGGCTGGCTTGAGGAGTCTAAAGTTAGGCATTTGTTTTCAAGCAGACTTCCTCCTGGAAACAGATAAATAAGAGGTAGCTGTCAACTCAAAGATGGCCCCAGGTGGTCATAAGAAACTCCAGTGGTTATGAGAAAAGACCAGCCTAATTAGTCTTCACCCACCCTAAGGAGGAAAAACTTCCTCTTCTGTTAGTGCATGACCAGACCACTCCAGCCGAAAATAAATGTGTCTCTAGTTTTTCTATTATGATTTAAAGTTTAAAAAGATGCCGAGGCAGGGGCTGGGAATGTGGCTTCGTGGAAGAGTGCTTGCCTAGCATGCATGAAGCCCTGGGTTCAACTCCTTAGTAACACATAAACAGAAAAACGTGGAAGTGGTACTGTGGCTCAAGTGGTAGAATGCCTAGAGCAAAAGAAACTCAGGGACAAGCTCCAGGACTGGCAAAATAAAAAATAAAGGCACAACCTTAAAAAAAATGTTGAGGCATCTAGGTACTATTGGCTCATAGCTATAATCCTAGCTACTTGGGAGGCTTCAGTCTGAGGATCACAGTTCAAAGCCAGCCAGGCACAAAAGTCTGTGAGACCCTTATTTCCAGTTCAGCACCATAAAAAGCCAGAAGTGGAGCTATGACTCCAGTGGCAGAACACTAGCTAGCCTTGCGCAAAAATAAACTCAGAGACAGTGCCCAGGCCCTAAGTTCAAGCCCCAGGACCAGCACCAAAAAACAAACAATAAAAAACCCTAAAAAAAAGAACACCAAAAAGCAAGCAAATAAACAAAATAGAGCTTAAGTAGGATGGGCTGGGTATAATGCTGTCCTGTAAAAGTCCAACCTCCAACAACTGACCAAGTAGCAATGATGCTCTGGCATGGTTCCCCCATGGTTAGGATAAGTCATCTGTCCTATGGTGAGGTGTGATGATGATCAACTCTGCTCTTTTAGACTCATGAGAGCATCAGTGCTAGTGCTGAATGGCCCTTCATACAGCTGAGATGAAGTAGAAAGCCCTGGACTTGGAGTCTGGAACCCAGGGGTTTGAATCTCAGTTCTGCCCTCTATGTCTAATTCTATGTCCTTGAATAAGGTCTCTGAGTCTCTGTTTCCTACCTGCAAAAGGGACTCCACAGAACACTTAGCCACCATGTTATTATTGTAGTGATCAAGTTAACACCAGACATGCTGCTGCAAAGAAAATATCATGGCGGGGGGAAGGGATAGGAAGGGGAAACAAAGGAGGAGGCATCAATGCTTGATAAGAAATGTACTCATGATCTTGCCCGTGTAATTGTAACCCCTCTGTATGGTATTTTCACAATAAAAATAAATAAATTTAAAAAAGAAAATAAAATAAATAAAAAGAAAATATCATGGGATGTTTGCTATATTCCTTTTTAAGCATTCCTTGACACTCTTAGAATTCTGAAAGTAGGCCATCTTTAGTTTTTATAATCCTTTATATTTTTTAAATGTACTTAATTCCATTGGTACAGTTTTATTTAATTTAATTAATTTACAAACATAAAAAGATTGCCTTTTTTTAAAAAAAAGGAATCTATGAATAGAACTCTAAAGATACATCATTGAAAGAAATTGTGAAGAAATGCAAGAGACCATTTCCCAGTCGCCTTGGCTTTTCGTTTTTTGAAAATAGATTCTATTTTAAGGGTAAGGAGGACAGATTCTACTTTCCCTGCGATACATGTCTGAATTAGGAATCCGGGATTGAATGAATGTTGGTAATCCCCATATTTTATAAATGAAGACACTGAGATCTGGAGAAGTTAAGGTGACTTCCTGGAGGGCACATGGGCAATTAGCAGCAGGACCATGCATCATAGCCAGGGCTCGTGATGGTCAGTCCAGCGCTCCTGACATCATGAAGAATTCCTCCAAATATTACCGCAGCCTTTAATCTCAGGACAAAGGATTGTGGGAAATACTCCTGATACCCATCTACATGAGTTCACCTTCTACTTTCCTTGCCTGGTACACTGAGTCAGTTCTTCTCCCTGGCTAGTGTTTTCTCATGGTGGTCAGGTGAGCATTGGGAAACAATGTGCTCACTTTCCCTCCTGCTAGGTCCTGAATTTTAGTACATATCCCTCCATTGTCTCACTAGTTAGCTTAAGCTAGCCTCCTGCCCCGGCTCCCTAGTGCTAGGATTACAGGTGTGTACTCCGCTATTCCCTACAAAGTTGTACTTAAGTCATTCTTTCTGCCCACTGCCCTGGGTTTGCTAACATGCAGACCACCAGAAACAATACCCTCCTCTGTTTTCCTTAGGTGACACAGTCTCCCTTACTTACTAGCTATGACACCTTGTAAAGATGAAGAAAATACTGTCTCAAAAGGCCATCATGAACATCAAGTAGGTGAATACATATTAAGAGCTTTAAACTGTGCCTTTCACATAACACGAGATCAATAAACGTTAGCTATCATCATTACCTATTCCTATTACAAGCTATTCCAGCAGAGAATCTTTTTTATCACTACAAAGTTCTCCATGTGGTAGAACCTGACAGATCATTTATTTCCTGGATCATCATATTCACCTTTTATAAAGGAGAAGCCAGCTGGCTATCCTCTTCAGATCCTTGTGGGTTAGACAAAGCATGACTCTCCTGACCACCCACTTCTCTTTCCAGTCCCCCACCCCTTTTCCGGTCATCCTCTGCTTCTAGGGCTTTCAGCCATTCAGTTGTCAAATAATTCTTCCTAGCCCCTAGGCAGAGGGTTGCCCTGTCTCAGGAGGTGTTTGCACCTTAATAATGTATTCTGATGAAACCCACACAAATCCACCATATTTTCCCTATAATGGTAAGAGTCTGGGAGGATCTCTGCCTTTGATGGTTGTTTTTCTTGTTGGCAGGAGGAAGCTTTTTCATTTGTGGGACTGGGGCTTGAACCCAGGGTTAGGCAAGCACTCATTCACTGTGCCACGGCCAGCCCTTAATAAAGCATTTTAAGTAACCCTTGAGGCTCGCAGAAGGGCTGGGTTTTCCACTGGTGGGATTTCGTTGTTAGGAAAACGTTAAAGAACAGTCTAGCTGCTGTCCTGAGTCACTGTGCGTTGGAATTCACTTGTTCTTTCCCTAGGGCCATGATTCCCACACTTGGGGGCTGCAATGGCCTGAGATACATTATGAAAATGTTCACAAGCCCCAGGAGGCCACTGATCCTACTTCTTTCCACATCATTTCATTAAGCAAACAACACACACCTATCCTGACCTCTGGAAATGTTGGCAGTGGAAGTCTTTCACCTTGAGCTAAGCCTCTTTAATTAAGTTGAGCCCTCATTCTCCCTGTGCTCAGCTCTGTGGGCAGAGAGAAGGGAGGACTTGGAAAGGTTTCCTTGAACTCAATGGAGCCTACAAGAGGACAGTAAAGATACCACCAACAGGATGACAGCACAGAACTCCTGGGCAAAGATTTTCTTTTAAACCCTTCCTGAGGGCTGGGAATATGGCTCAGTGGTAGAGTGCTTGCCTAGCAAGCACGAAGCCTTGGATTTGATTCCTCAGTACCACATAAACAGAAAAAGCCAGAAGTGGCACATAAGCAGAAAAAGCCAGAAGTGGTGATGTGGCTCAAGTGGTAGAGTGCTAGCTGTGGCTATTCAACTTGGCTTTGTTTGGGATTCTAGAACCATAATAGAATAAGTATTCCATAAGAGCCACGCAGCACTGGTTGGTTTTACAATCAGGGAGAGGTTGAAGAAAATAGAGGAATGGAGAGAGGAAGGGTGGGCAAATGCAGTCATGATATTCAATGTGTATAAGTAAACATGGAATTAGGTGAACTGAGGGGATGCATAGGGTTGGGAGAGATAGAGGAGAAGGATAAGAGGGGTAAGACTGATCAAGATGCTTTGTAGTCCCAGACTGACATGTTGAGTGGAAATCACTTTGTGCAACTACTTAAGTATAATGAATAAATAAATGCTAAAAACTGATTGGCCCCTTGATTTGCTTATAAGCCAGGGTTAGGGAGAGAGAATAAGAGAAAAACCACTAGTTAATATATTTTCTTCAGATTGTTAGGATAAGTAAAAAGAACTTTATTACTGTGGCCACTGACACTGGATGTTTGGGAAATGTAGCTGTTATCTCTCATTCCTCCTGGTTTCTGAGGAGGTCTGATAAACAACTTCGTTTCAGCTTGGTGGTATAGAACCTGAGTGACTCCATTTTGATTTTAATCTGGTCTGTTGGGGCCCGGTGCAGCAGCTTAGTCCAAAACACTGGTCTCTTGCAATTCTAATTTAATCCTCACATCCCACTTATCAACCACTTGGAAGTCATTGATCTTGGTTAGCAGATTCCAAGCCTTTTTGATGTCTCCAACTGCCCTGGCATGGATCAAACATAGAGCAAATATGAATATTGAATCCATGAATACATATAACCCATTGCTCTTCTGGATTCCTCAAGGAACAAGTAAAACTCAGAAAATATAGAGGCAGAATCCAAATCAGTGCTCTTCTTAGAGTACTTTATTTCCCACAAAGGGCATCATTATTGAAGGGTAGGGAGAGTGAGGGGCTTGTTAGAAGCCCCAAGTGGCCATCTCTCCCAGTAAATTTTCCTGAGGCTATTTCATAACCAAAGTACCAACTTCAGATTCTCATCCCATCACCACAGCTGGAAAGACTGGGGGAGGGCTTTCCTCTCAGACAGGAAGTGTGTCCCCAGCAGCTACATCCTGTTTGTGTTCTTATTATCCTGTTTGCAGGACATCCTTTTCTGTAGCCCTGTTTTCCTTCAAGATTTTTCTTCAGATTCCCTGACTTTCCTTTGTCTTTTGTTACAGCTCTGGGGCATCATCAAGCAAGGATACAAATGCAAAGGTAAATAAATGTGGGTGTTTTTTTTGTTAGCATTGAAAAAAGTATTTTGACATTTTCAATAGGAATCAATTAGTCTGGTTTAACCACTGAAGCAATTGGCATTATCTAGAATTGGGGGTCTTTCTTGAACGAATGACATAAGATATTATGTTCAGGAAAGAGTCTCAGTTTTGGAGAGGTAAAATGTGAAATTTTTTGATTGGTTGTTTATTTTAATTTTCAAAACAGAGTCTTTAAAAAATTATATTTGTATTATCCTGAAGTAATTGCACAAAGGAGTTACCATTCAACAAATCGGTTTAGGAATGCATGCATCTTGGGCAAAATTACTCCTTTCATCATTCTTCCCATCCCTCCCAACCTGTCCTCTCCCTTCAATGTTCATAGTTTTGTAGGATAAGCCATTTTATGAGTGTATTCTACCCTCCCTCCCCTCTTTATTCCTCTACCTCCTTCTCTTTACCCTCTTCCACCTTTCAAGTACCAGTTTCTTGGTTTTCATCTGGTGAATTGTGAGTTTGTCTTTAAGGAAGTTACACCTTCTGAATTCTCCCCTGAAAATACCGTATTTTGTTGAATACATTTGTGGACACCTGGCAGACAACTCTGTATGTGTTTTCGTATACATTAATATTTTAGTTCTAGCTTCCATGTAGCAGAGAAAAACACGCATCCCTTGTCTCTCTGGCCTGATTTGCTTCATTCACTTCAGGGCATTTTCTCCAGGCCTATCCCAGGATCTTGATATGTGTGTAACCCAGGATGTTTGGAATTCACTTTTTTTTTTCTTCTATTGTTGGTGGTGGTGGTCATGGGGCTTGAACTCTGGGCCTGGGTGCTGTCCCTCAGCTCTTCAGCTCAAGGCTAGCGCTCTACCACTTGAGCCACAGCACTACTTCTGGTTTCCTGGTGGTTAATTGGAGATGAAGAGTCTCACAGAGTTTTCTGCCCAGGCCGGCTTTGAACCGTGATCTCAGATCTCAGCCTCCTGAGTAGCTAGGATTACAGAGTGAGCCACCGGCGCCCAGCTGGAATTCACTTTTTAAGCCCACACTGGTGACAAATTTGTGACCTTCCTGTCTAAAATGTGAATTGTATGGCTTGTTGAAAAGAGGACAGCAAATTCCCCTAATGACACTGCAGCTTATCCCTCAGCGCTATGATCCTTCGAGAACCAGCACCAGTGAAGGTTGGAACTGAGGGATTTCTGAAGAGAGACAGGCCTACCTAACTAAAATACTGCAGAGAATGGAAGGAGCCACACCTACTGTTGGAAGAGGAAGGCTGTTCTTTCCCTCTCTGCTCCCTTCTCTACTAAATCACAGGGGTAGTGGAAGAGGAGAAGCCTTTACACTCGTGGTTGCTTGTAATGAGCTTACTTTTAGTGCCCCCATTTCACTGACATTTATAAACAAATTTATAAATGTACAGGGATTTAGCAAATGCCATATGTAATACATATTAGAAATGTATTACTTGTTTATCCAGGCTTATGCTACATCATTGCTATTTAAGCAGGAGCTGGTTCTTGGTTAGTATCTGACTGTCTTCACCAGACCTTGCTGTGGGAGGTGTCTCAGATTCTGCTCTCCCCTGCAAAGCTATAGACTCCATGTGGAGCAGAAGCCAGCCTTGTTTTCTACTTCCATACAATGAAAGGAAGCAGAAGATATAATCACAGACTCTGGAAAAGTACTTGGAAAATGGGAATGAATTTTACGGAATGGAGCAACACTATGCCCTAATGGAGAGGTAGCAGGTGGTCCTGCTAATAAGAGAAACTGAGGCTCCATACAAATGTCCAGTTAGCTTTAGGCAAAGGCAAACAGATGTCTCAGGTTGGATTCTGTTTGTTTGCTCGGCAGACACTTCAGTGACTTGAATAGAGAAATAAGCTGAGGGAATTATGAGAACTTTATTCCTACAGGAAACAAAGAAGAGGCCCAAGGCTCTTTTCCAACCCCTAGAACGCTCTGCGGGCCTAAGGAGGACTTTGAGATCCAACCCAGTCTGAAGGAGAAGAGGGGAAGGGAGGGAAGATTCTAGAACCCTGTCAGTACCGGGTCCATGTCCTTCCCCCTCACCACCTATGATGCACTTGGGATTTTTTTTTCAGACTGTGGAGCCAATTGTCACAAGCAGTGCAAGGACCTTCTGGTCTTGGCCTGCAGGCGACTTGCTCGGGCACCCTCCTTGGGCAGTAGTCATGGATCACTGCCAGGAAGCCCCTCATTGCCCCCAGGTAATGCTCTCTGCTTTCCTGGCTGCCACACTTCTCCACCCTTCGACCTCATGTAGGTTCTTGGTTTAAACCGAGTCTAGTAGAAACACCAATGAGCGTCCATGGCTAACCTCCTTGATCCTCCTCACTTTCTCTCTATGTTGTTGTCCTGCTAAAGGCTCAACTCAGCTGCAGCTAATGTAGTCTGTCCCCCGCGTGGTGTGTTCCTCTCCAACCTTGACCTTGAATGTGGGACTCCTGCTGTAACCCCCTGGGAGGCAGGCTGTCAAACAGATGCCAAATACTCACCTTCCTCTTTCTCCTCACAGTGCAGGATGAAGTGTTTGAGTTTCCTGGGGTCACTGCTGGACACCGGGACCTGGACAGCAGAGCAATCACACTGGTCACTGGCTCCTCTCGTAAGATCTCCGTGAGACTTCAGCGGGCTACCACCAGCCAGGCCACCCAGACCGAACCTGTGTGGTCAGAAGCCAGCTGGGGGGATTCTGGGTCCCACACGTTTCCCAAAATGAAATCCAAGTTCCATGACAAAGCCGCCAAGGACAAAGGCTTTGCCAAGTGGGAAAATGAGAAGCCAAGAGTGCAAGCCGGTGTGGATGTGGTAGATCGGGGCACCGAGTTTGAACCTGATGAAGATGATGGTCAGGGGGAGACCAGCTAGGAGGGTGAGGTCAGTGCCCGTCAATCCTCAAATGAAATCAGGAGGTTGGAGGTGCTGAGATGGGCTTCGGTAGGCAGCCTGATAGTTCTGAAAGTAGTGTTTGCGGGAATCGAGGCATACCATTGCCAGGGTGGCTGTGGGCTAGTTGTGTGACCTGGGGAAGATGGCTGCTTCTCCCTGCACCTCCTTTTCCTTGTGTGGAAAATGGAACTGGCTTGTGTTCTAATGCTTTGCAAAGGTGGTCATGCATGTGAACTCCATATATCTAAAATCCAGGACACTATGCCCCTGAGCTTTAATTGTTCAAGCAAGAACCAGGGCCCAAAGTCAGGGCAATGGAAGCAAGAGTTGGAGACAGAGCAGAATTGGAAAGATTTTTCTCTACAAAAAAAAAAAAAAGACTTTTGACAGCAGCACAGAGAAAAGATAGTGAGAGCCAGAGATAAAGACCCCAAGGCTCTGTGAACCAGCTCGGCCTCTACACAAGGGTTACATTCAGATCAGCTCAAGTCAATTAAGACCCATATGGAATCTATTAGAACACACTGAAATTATAAATTGATTCAAGATGGCGTTCAATAAATCTATGAGTCAACAGCTCGTAGGATATGAAGAAAAAGGATTTGGAGAAATTTAAAGCAATGTCATGGAGCGTGGCCATCACCTCCCTGTGGAAATGGCTCCTGAATGGAGTGTTGAACTGGGCAGAGATTCTCCTGGACTGAGCCAGTGCTCTTTGTTCTCCTGGGTGGCCCTCCACATTCATTCCACTCTTCTGGAGACCCAAGCCCACAGTCTCCACACTTCCTCCTGATAAAGCAAGCCCTGTTAACCTTTAGCCATCATCCCTCTAGCTCTATCCTCACTGAAGGTAGGAACAAGGCCTTGTACTGCCCCAGCCATAGGAAATGTATTACAAAGTCTTACAGGGCTTGTTTGCTGCCTTCCCTTTCCTCCCCACCCCTCCCCTTCCCTTCCCTTCTCTTTCCCCAGGCTTGAATTCAGTGCCTCCTGTTCCTAACACTGTCTTGCTCACAGCTGGCATTCTACTACTTGAGCCACACCTCCGGCCCAGTTTTATGCTAGGACCTGAAACCTCTCACTAGGCCTCACCTTCACAGGATTCCAGCACCTTCTAGTAGAGCCAGGCTGAGGACAAAGCCTTTATTTAACCTGAGGGCTCTTGGGTGACATTTATTCAAACTACACCTCCTTTTCTATTCTTTCTTTCCCCCTCCTGTCTCCTCTCCTCGCCTCTTTTCTCCTCCCCTTTCCTTCTTTTCCCTCAAGGGAAAAGTGCAGATCTCAAGGGCACTAACTTTTGAGAATCTCTCTGTGGGAGCTGAGGGTGTAGCTCAGTAGTGGTGCACATGTCTAGCATGCGTAAGAATCTGGGTTCAATCCTCAGGACTAAAAATAGGTGAAATAATATTTTCTTTAAAAAAAACTGCTTTGTTGAAATAAAATGCACACACTATGAAATCCACATATTTTCAAATGATCTCTTGCCCTTTCAATTTCTCATCTCATAAATCATAGGAAAGCCTCACTGACCACTAATATTTAGTTTCTCTGTGCCAGTCATTAAATGCAGTTATGGTCCTGTGTAAAATGCATATATATGGCGTGTAGTTTTACGTTCAACCAGATCAGTAGAAAATGAGAAAACATTTGACCTTGATCAGGCAAAAAAAAACCACACACACATAGGAAAAAAATGTGAAAGAAGTTATACCACAAGTTGAATAATGTAGACAAAGCAGTTATTAAACTTTTGGTTTTTTGGCCAGGCAAGACCAACGAATGCATTAAAGGTGCTCTGCCTTGATGAGCATCAGGTGATAGTTCTCAGCCCTAAAAAAATTCTAACATGATAAGCAACAGGTGTCAGTCCTTTTTCTGCGACTAGAATCAGGTGCCTTACAAAGGATGTTACGTAGGTAGCGGGAGGTTCTGGAGGCTGACAAGTGCACTGCAGAGGTACCAGCATCTACATTAAAGCATGGCAGAGGACTCCACCTGCAGCACAGAGCACGCAGGCCACTCAGCTGGCTCTTGGAAAGCCACAATACCCTGATAAAGGCCCCATCCTCATGCTATCTCCTCCTCAGCCCCTCCCAAAGTTTACCTTTGAATACCATGCACATGGGAATTTGGGAGTCAACTTTTTCTTTCAATTTCTAGTTTTTCTTTCAATTTCTAATTAACTTTCACTAGCATATATTAATTGTACGAAGTACTGTGACATTTCCTTTTTCTTTTTTCTTTTGTTGGTCATGGGGCCTGAACTCTGGGCCTGGGCGCTGTCCCTCAGCTCTTCAGCTCAAGGCCAGCGCTCTACCACTTGAGCTACAGCGCCACTTCCGGTTTTCTGATGGTTTATTGGAGATAAGAGTTTCACAGACTTTCCTGCCTGGGCTGGCTTTGAACTACGATCCTCAGATCTCAGCCTCCTGAGTAGCTAGGATTACAGGTGTGAGCCACCGGCGCCCGCCTACTATGACGTTTTCATACCTGTATTAATTGTACAAAGTACTGTGACATTTTCATACCTATATATAACATACTTTGATTGTATTTACCCCTCCACAATTATGATATGAATTTTAAGGGATATGCACAAACCATGGCAACTGAAAATGTACTTGTGTCTATAACCTGTGCATTTCCTTCAATGAAGTGCTAGGATTTAACCTCATTTTGAAGTTGAAAGGTGTGTGTGTTTCCCATGGCGACAGATTATCTCTCCCAAGTGACCACTACATACTTAGATTACAGAGACTGCCATGATTACTCTCTTGGCAATAAGAATATAAGTATTTTCTTTGTAAGCCTTCTTTTGTTTTCCATTATATTTGCAAGATTAAATTGAATCAACAAACATTTATCATAGAATAATGAATAAAATTCAGTGTTTATATACATATACAAATATATGTATATATATGATTATGTAAGTTCTTACACACTTCTTATATCCACAAGTACTTTTCTATTCAAATTTATATTGTAGATTTCTAAGAGGGAAGCTTTTTTTTTTTTTTTTTTTTTTTGGGCTTGAACTCAGGTCCTGGGCACTGTCCCTGAGCTTCTTTAGCTCAAGGCTAGCGCTCTACCACTTGAGCCACAGCACCACTTCCAGCTTTTTCTGTGTATTTGGTGCTGAGTAATGGAACCCAGGGCCTCATGCATGCTAGGCAAGCACTCTGCCACTGAGCCACCTTCCCAGCCCCGAGGGAGGCATTTTTAACTAGTTGCATTTTGAAGGGCTAATATGTTTGTGGAGTACATTTTAAGAAACCCTGTATTACACAAATCCTTATTGGCCCATACATGGACATCTTTTATATATGCTGGGTGGACTGTATGATGTTAATTTTAATATGTGTGTATGTATGTATGTATGTATTTATATTGTGCCAGTACAGGGGCTTGAACTCAGTCTCTTAGCTTTTCACTTAAGGCTGGTGATCTTCTACTTGAGTCACAGTTCTACTTTTGTTTTCTTGATGGTTAGTTGGAGAGAAGTCTCATGGACTTTCCTGCCCAGGCTTGCTTTGTACAATCCTCAGATCTCAGCCTCCTGAGAAGTTAGTATGACAGGCATGAGCCACTGGTTCCAGGCAAACTTAATTTTGTGAGACAAGTTTTCAGTGTTGCCCAGACTGGCTCCACCTTCTGGGCTCAAGTAACCTTTTCCCCTGAGCTTCCTGGTAGCTGGGACTTCAGGCTTGAGCCACTGCCCCTAGCCACATGATTTTAATTCTGAGATTCGATGATACTGATGATTTGTGATCTTCCCTACATTCATGAGCAAAACCACTTGCTAGGATTACTCTTATTTTGATAAGACTCAGCCATGCAACCTTCTTATGTGTATTGCAGGATGGCTGACTCCAGGCTAAGAAATTAGGAGCCAATCACGCCGGCTTTGGAAAGAGCAAGATGAGAAACTCTGATGCACTTGAGTCTCAGGAAATTGTCTGGACAATATTTGGCTGTTTACTGCCTCGTGATATCATGGGAGCGCCACAGCTGGACTATGGGACAGAGGATTTACCCAAGCTATGAACTATTTATTTCCTCCTCCCCTGCCCCAAGTTAGGTGCCACAAAGACTGTTATGTAGTCGGCCGTTTCTCACTTCTCTTTCTCTAGAGTCACTTACATACGGGTGGAACGAAAGCTTTTGTGCATGTCCTTGATACCCATTCTCTAAACTCAGATTGTTTGTGAGAATATTATTTTACTATTTTTAAGGTGTGTGTGTGTGTGTGTAGAATTGTTTAATAAGTGGACTTAGGTCTTTTTGTGTGTGTGCTTTATGGACTTACTGTTTTCCTGGGGTCAAGGATACTCTTCCCATCCCGGAATACAAAGGTTCTTCTAATTATGGAGAATACGACTCACACCTGCATACATCCCCTATGCCTTACCAACTGTGCATCACCAAGGGCTATGACCAGCCTTGAAAGTGTTTCAAATATTTAGAATAGCCATGAGGGAAATTATCCCTATCTTGTCCTATCTGAGTTCACCATCTTTCTTCAGACCCTGAAACTGGAATAGCAATTAAGAAATGATTTAAGTTTAGTATGTGGGTGCATATGTATGTAGGAGCTGGGAAGGTGGCTCAGTGGCAGAGTGCTTGCCTTGCATGCATGAGGCCCTGGGTTCGATTCCTCAGCACCACATAAGCAGAAAAAGCTGGAAGTGGCGCTGTGGCTCAAGTGGTAGAGTGCTAGCCTTGAGCTGAAGAGCTGAGGGACAGCGCCCAGGCCCAGAGTTCAGGCCGCACGACCGGCAAAAAAAAAAAAAAAAAAAAAGAATTTAGGAAGCTGAGTAGGAAGATCACAAGTTCAAAGATAGGCTAGACTATAAAAGAGACGAAACCACATGCCATGAAAAGGAAAAAAATATGAAAGAAAAAGGAAAAATGACAGAAAAAAAGAAAAAAATTATCCCTAGATAAAATTCAGCAGAAAAACTGAAGTCAATGCAGCAAAATGCAAAAATTTATCACCAATTTTTTAAAGCCCAAAGTAATTTTAAGAATTTGGTTTAAAAATATTGTGGTTCTCAAAGATAGCTCTTGTACTTTTCCTAATAAATTTCATCTACAATTAAAGAACATTCATAGAAAGAAATTAACATTTTATTTAAACTTTTGTGGGTTTTTTTGGTGCCAGTCCTTATGTTTAAACTCGGGACCTGGACGCTGTCCCTTAGCTTTTTCATTCAAGTCTAGCACTTACAATTTGAGACACAGTTCCACTTCTAACACTGCGGTGGTTAATTGAAGATAAGCATCTCATGAACTTTCCTGTCCAGACTGGCTTCAAACTTGGATCCTCAGATCTCAGCCTCTAAGCTAGGATTGCAGACATGAGCCATGAGCACTTAGCTCTTTTAAACTTTTAAAACATTAATTATTTAAATATATTCTTTTGACCCTGAACTAAATATATGTGCGTTTCATTCTCAAATGGTTAGAGAATTTGTTCAAGATCCTTAAAACTAGGGCTGAAGTGTGACTCAAGTGACAGAGTTCCTGCATAGATACACACATACACAAATACACATGCACACACAAACATTGCCCACACATATGTGGCTGAGCCTGTGCATGAAAGGAATGACTAGTTACTAAAGTGACCAGCCACAATGTGTACTCCACAGGTGAACATGGACCACTCTGGCAGCTTAAGTGTACACATTTTATGTCAAACTTTGTATTCAAGGCCATCATTCTCCATAGAAGACAACTGAGGAAATGCTATTGAGCCAATCTGTTGAGCACCTGCTCTTGGGCAGGCCCTGCAAAACAAGCCAAGGCTGAGACAGCCTTTGGGAATGGAGAGCCTGTGGATAGTAAGGCCAGGTGATTCTGAATGATTTGAGATGTGGTTAGAAATTTGCTAGAAAGGATATCCTATGCAGAGCAGACTCAGGAACAGAAATGCTGCAAATTAATTAGTTGAAGCATCCATGATTGGGCTGGGTAATATCTCACCACTTACGAGCACCTGAGAGGGTTACCAGCCATCCTCCAGGTGTGGGATTCATGCATCTGCACTACCTATTCCTCCTCAAAAAGGCAAAGAAATAAGTTGGCAAAATCAAAATCAAAAAACACCAAGCACAGTATGAGAGACTTCTGTTGTGTTGAAAAAGAATGTAAAAGTCAGGAAGAAACTTGTTAATACATGTTGCATGGATTTTCTTGTTGTTTTCAAAGGAATTATTTAGCAGGATGGAAATTTATGAGTTTTCATATATAGGATCAGTTTTATATTGCCAGTCTTCTTGTGGCAGACTAAATGTACTGAGTGAAAAATAAATACAAAACAGAAAACAGATATATGTATCTATGTCTGTAAACTATGTATGTCTGTGTGGTGTGTGTGTGTGTGTACACCCAAATACACATAGCTGAAGAGGGATTTAGTCCATAATGAAGCTCTTTATAATTTTTTGTGTGTATACCAGTCCTAGGGCTGGCCCTGAGCTGTTTTGCTCAAGGCTAATGCTCTCTACCACTGGAGCTAGAGCTCCACTTCTGGTTTTTGTTTTTGGTGGTTATTTGGAGGTAAGAGTCTCAGGGACCTTTCTGCTCAGGCTGGCTTCAAATCTCAGCCTCCTGAGTAGTTTAGGATTACAGGTGAAAGCCACCGGCATGGGACTAATTTTGAATATATCATTTACTTACGAACAATGGTGACTCTGATGATTCCAACCTATTTATTTCTCATAATCAGGAAAATAAACAAAATAGGCAAATTGTTTATGGGCAAAAAAGCATTATTCTTGCTTCCTGAAGATGTTTTCGTTATAGATCTGGTGACCACTGTCAGCTTTTCAAACTTTTTATAGAGAATATGACGTCCTGGGCAGGAGTTATTAGATGTTTCCACTAAGTCTCCAGTAAGCCATGTATACATAGGGCGGATACCTCTAGAGATCTGCCTGAGTAGAATGTTTGCCTCTTGATCAATAATATCCTCAGATGCCTGCCTGCCTTCCTCCCCCCCTTTCTTTCCTTTTTTTTTTTCCAGTCCTGGAGCTTGAACTCAGGGCCTGGACACTGTCCCTGAGCCTCTCTGTGTGCAAGGCTAACATTCTACCACTTGGGTCACTGTACCACTTCTGGCCTTTTCTGTTTATGTGGTACTGAGGAATCAAACCCAGGGCTTCATGTATGCTAGGCAAGCACTCTACCACTAAGCCACATTCCCAGCCCCACATCATGCCTTTCTAATGGTCTAAGAGGTTTGTTGTTTAAAAAGTGAAGGCAGGACTCCAAGGGAACACCAACTTGTTATTGGTGACAGGAAGATTTTGTGTCCCTAAGATCAACACAGTAGTTCTGCCAGAGTTAAGGAATACAAGAATGACTAGAATGACTGAGCAGGTAAATTCAGTCAAATCACATCACCAGAGTCTACCTTTGGATGCAACTCACAACCAGCTCTAAATCTCATGTCGACTGTGTATGCTCATGAGATCTTGGACAATCAGTTTCTTCATTCAAGAGGGATACTGCATCCTCTTCCTCAGCTACCTCAGAGTCCTTGGGAGAATCACGCCAGAAAATGTATGTGAAAGGACTTTGTAAAGATCTTATATATGGATATTTTGCAATCAAGCAGAGATGTCTTCTAAAATTGTCTTGAGGTCTTAGACTTCCTATGTATTGTATTGTGTAATTTGGAGGCTCTAACCCCAATCTTTAACTAAATTTGGCATCAAACATTACTTAAAACTTACAAATGAAAATACTCAAGAGTTTTTCTTATGCTGGATCCTATATGTATATGTAGGATTAGTTCTGGTTTGTTTCCTAAAACGGTGTGTTCTTACCCTATTTGAAAATAGGCAAGATTAAAAGAAGCAATGGTTACAATGTAAACCAATTTAGAGAAACATGTTAAGAACATGTAACTATACCAAGCCATAAACATGCTTAAGAGACTAGCTTCATTTTGTTCTCTACAAGGAGACAGGAGGAACACAAAATTTAACTTTCACAATAAAAGGGCATCATTTATCTGACAACGGGGATGTATTTTAGAAGGAATGGAGGTGGGTGGGAACAGGAAACTACTGGCATTCAAAGCTGATCTGCAAATAGCTTTCTGGGGTGGGTACCCCTAATTCAGCTGAAGTCTAAAAAGCCTCTAACAAAACCAGTTACTTTATCTTATCTTTTCAAAAGATTACTAGCAGTCAGGCTGGAATTTCTATTCAGTGATCTAAGTGGCAGAGAGTTTATACAAAAGGCCATAAAGAAAACATTTCTGGACCTTCTGTTAGACAAGTGGCCTTCAAAAGCAAAATGTGAAAGAATAAAAGCAGCAGAAAAGACCATTCTGAATCAAAAGAGTTAATGAGACATATAAACTTGGCTTGAACAACAACTTGGGTTGGATCAACAATAAATAAATTGAGCTGGGTGCTGGTGGCTCACGCCTGTAATCCTAGCTACTCAAGAGGCTGAGATCTGAGGATGGAGGTTCAAAACCAGCCCAGGCATGAATGTCTGTGAAACTCTTATCTCCAATAAACTACTCATAAAAAGCTGGAAGTGATGCCATGGCTCAAGTGGTAAAGTGCTAGCCTTGAGCACAAGAGGCTCAGGAACAGTGCCCAGGCCCAGAGTTCAAGCCCCAGGATTGGCAAAAATAAATAAATAGGGCATTTTAAGGGCAACTGGAGAGGATGCCCTTTTATTGTAAAGGTTAATTTTTGTCTTCCTCCTGTCTCTTTGTAATGAACAAAATGAAGTTAGTCTCTTAAGCATATTTACAGCTTGGGTAAACATATAAACTATGTATTAGAGGTTAAATTAAATGCACTGAATAAATGCAAGTTCACTTCAAGGTAAGGATTTGATTTTATAGCTGTGTAGGAAAAGGTATTTTTAGAAGATGCTTGCTGTAGTAGCGATGTAACAATATCACCAATTTTTTTCCCTTCAATTAAAATGTTTCATTTTGAGCAAGGGTCTTACTATGGTTTCCAGATTGGCCTCAAATTCAAGATCTTCCTGCCTCAGCCTCCCAAGTAACTGGGCCAAAATACATGTTCCATAGCTCTTGCCAATGTCCTATTTTCAAATGATCCAGTTTAAACAAGAAAATTTCTATGTAGAGAGCAATAAAACAATATGATAAAATATTAAGATGTTGACTCTAAGGCCAAGGACTGATGAATTTTCACTTACTATCTTTTTAAGCTTTTCTGAACATTTCTAGTTAAACGTTTGAGGAAGGAAATTTTCTTCTAACTACTGTAAATAACCTTTACAACAATGAGAAAACAGTAAGAACAACAACAACAAAAACCCAAGTTCCACTTGCAAAGAAAAAAGGAAAGATCTGCAGTCCGAGGCCCAGTAAAGAAGGGACAGCTCCAGCTACGTGGGCATGTTGCTGTGACAGAGGACATTCAACCAACCAGGACACATCACAGACAGCAGCAGACATTGCAAAGAGATGACACTCTGCAGGGCAAATCCTCAATCCTAGATCTTTTTTTTTTTTCTGGACCTGGGGCTTGAACTCAGGGCCTGAACACTGTCCCTGAGCATCTTTTGCTTGACTAGCATCTACTACTTGAGCCACAGTGCCACTTCTGGTTTTTTCTGTTTATGTGTTACTAAGGAACCGAACCCAGGGCTTCATGCATGCTAGGCAAGCACTGTACCACTGAGCCACATTCCCAGCCCTCCTCCTTTTATAGCAGAAGGAACAGTGATACAGCAACTACTAGGCCTGGATAGGCTCTGAAAGCAGAAGAGCTGGGCAGACAAGGTAATATTTAAAAGAAACTAGTCATCTCAATGGCAACAGAGGGTTAGAGGGTCTTTAAGTGAGTCTCCTACCAAGATATAACTCACACTCAAAACCTAGGGTCAAGGGCTGGATATGCAGCTTAGTACTAGAACACTGGCCTAGTATGAGGCTCTAGGCTCCATCCCCAGTACAGCAAACACAAGCAAAACATAGGGCTGTAAAATCATTTCACTTTGTCTAGTCATTATTCTGGGCTCCTTCCCTACATGAACTTGTCACAAATTTTAGACAGATGCTCTAAATTAAAACACAACGTAAGACAAAAAGCCAGAGAACAGTAGAAGGAGAGGGGGAAAAAACGTTAAATGTCAGACTTCTCACCAGACCACCACCACAACAAAAATGACTGCAAAACATAAGAAAATTATTTCTCTAAGAATTAAAGCTAAAGTAATGAATCCCTGATCCACAGAAAACACAATAATAAACACTCATTGTTTTAAGCTGCAAAGTATTAGGGTATTTGGTCCTACATTAGACAACAAACGCAATATCCTAGAGGGTAATTTGTCATAACCTTGGGAGTTTTCTTTTCTACTATATTGAAAAAATATACATCTCTGCCAGATTGTATCTTACCCATTTTCTTCCACTTAGCACCTGGCAAAGCAAACACAATTGAACTGGACATTTGGGGCTAAGGCTTTGTTGGGAAGCGGGGATTTGGGGGGTAGGGTGCTATTCTATCACTGCATTTAACAGCACGTGGATTCTACCTAGTTGGCAGCAGCAGCGCTCCCTTCCCCTCCTTTGAGTTGTGATAGCTCACCACCCTCCCAAAGCTGTCTCCAGACATTTCCAAATGTCCATGGGTGGCAAAATTGCTCATGGCCGAGAAAAATTGTCACGTCTCAATCACAAGAGGTTTGTTGACCAAATCTGATGTTCAAATACTCCATCTACAAAGCTTCTGACTCTGTTGGCCTGGGCAAAGCCTGAGATTTTGCATTTTCTGTGCTCCTATATTGTCATTTATGCTGGTAATTGGGGACCACACGTGAGAATCACGTGCTTTGGAAAGTCTGTTGACTCTTTTTTTTTTGGGGGGGGTCCGGTCCTGGGGCCTGAACTCTGGGTCTGGGCGCTGTCCCTCAGCTCTTCAGCTCAAGGCTAGCGCTCTACCACTTGAGCCACAGCACCACTTCCAGCTTTTATCTTTTTGCTTATGTGGTGCTGAGGAATCAAACCCTGGGCCTCAGGCATGCAGGCAAGCGCTCTACCACTGAGCCACCTTCCCGGCCTCAGTTGATACTTAGGCAAACCTTTTTTTCTTTTTTTTCCTTGCTTCCATTTTCTGGATCCCTTTTTTTTTTTTGCCAGTCCTGGGGCTTAACCTCAGGGCCTGGGCACTGTCCCAGAGCTTCTTTTGCTCAAGGCTAGTACTCTACCACTTTAGTCACCACACACCTTCTGGCTTTTTCTGTTTATGTGGTACTGAGGTATCGAACCCAGGGCTTCATGAATGTTAAGCAAGCACTCTACCCCTAAGCCATATTCCCAGCTCTTTTTTTTTTTTTTTAGTAATTCTAAGGAAATATAAGATGAAGGCAACTGTACTCAGTCATAAACAGAGCAAAACTTGTAATCTTACTAAGTATCAGAACGCAAACAAAAACCAAAGCAAAGAGAATCTACAGAAACTTAGGAAAAACAGATCCTAAACAATATGACAGAACTAAGATAAATGTATCTGTCATATAAATAAATCTAAATGGGCTAAACTCACTTATTAAAATAAGAAGCTTTGCTGGGAAGGTGGCTCAGCGGTAGAGTGCTTGCCTTGCGTGCATGAGGCCCTGGGCTTGATTCCTCAGCACCACATAAGTAGAAAAAGCCAGAAGTGGTGCTGTGGCTCAAGTAGTAGAGCACTAGTCTTGAGTTGAAGAGCTGAGGGACAGAGCCCAAGTCCAGAGTTTAGGCCCATGAATGGCAAAAAAAAAAAGGTTCTCACATTTATAATCGAGAAAAACCTAATTTTATGCTATAGGCAACAGACTTATCATAAAATGTTTAAAGTTCTGAAAAAATTTAAATAGGTACAAAGATCTACCAGGCAAATGCAAACAAAGAAAAAAACACTGATTATAAATGTATTATCATACAACACTGATGCATGTAACAAGACAAAGTCAGACCCATTTTAATACTAGAGGATACAGCTCACAATGAAAAATATACAATTATGAATCTTTTTTACCCAATTACATAGCAGCATTACTTATAGAACAAAAATTGTAAGATATTCAAAGGTAAATACTCAGCTCATGATATAACCAAATAACAAGTACATGTATCACTGAATATGGTAGATTTTAGCTACATTAGCCACTGGGCATTTGAAATGTAGCTAGTCCACACTGGTGTGTGCTGTAAGGACAAAATAGTCTGTATTTCAAAAGCTTATAGAAAAAACAAAGTAGGTCATTAATAACTTCTGAAGTGATTACATGTTGCAGTGAGAACATCTTAAGTATAGTAGGTTAAAAGTTTCTCCCCATTTTCTTATTACCTTCTTAACATGGCTACTTTAAACTTAAAATTTATATGTGGCTTGTATTACATTTTCACTGGATAGTAAATAGTACTGCTCTTGAAGACCCAAATAACAATATTGATCTTAACAGTCAACACAAATGTAATGTTTAATCCCAGACGCTGTTCTAAGTATTTTTCACTTATTAATCTATACAATGCCCACAACTACTGTAGCAGGTACAGAGAAATAAAATAATTTGCATGAGGTCTTGGTTGTGAAAGTGGGATTTGGCTCCCATTATTCTGGGAGACTATACTCTAAATCATAGTGCTACAGTTGATAAGCACGCACATCCAACTCTGTCCTCTCAAACAGAAGTCCATCTTCTGTTCCATCTGCTTCCATAAAAAGTTCATAAAGTCATGCTGGAGATATAACCCAGGAGTAGAGCACTTGTTAGCATGAGCCTGTAATCCCAATATTCAAGAAACTGTGGCTGGAAAATGATGAGTACTAGGTCAGCAGTAGCTACACAGCAAGCAAGACATGACACATGACACCGTTGGCAATGTCACATATTTCCATCAAGTGATGAATAAACAAATGTACATACACACAAACACACATGACTATTATTCAGCCATAAAAAATAATGAAAATATGTGGTTTCCAGGAAAATAGAAGGAACTCAAAATGATCGTGTTAGGTGAAATAAGCCAGTATGAGAAGGACAAATATTCCAAGTTCTCTCTTATATGTAGAATCCAGACCTCAAAAATGAAAGACAATGTAAAATGATGCTGGCAGCCAGCAGAAGGAGAGAGGGTGTGGGGTTGAATATCATCCAAGTACTTCATACATAGGTATGAAAGTAAAATAATGAAACTCATTAATTTGTTTCAGAAAGGGGGAAGAGGAATAAGTAATATGGGGGATAAATTTGACCAAAGCACATTATGTGTGGTCTAGCTGTACAATAAATACATGCTAATAAAGTGAAAACACAATTAGAATATTCTTGGGCCTGGGGCTTAGCTTACTGGAAGAGCACTAGCCTAGTAGGCACATGGATCTGGATTTGATCTGGTTTTGGCAGGTGTGGAAAGCAGATATTCTATTACTGAAGCATTATTAGGAACACAAATTTATGTACCCTCAATGTACCCTCAATGAAGACAATTTTGTCAACATCCACCCAAGTTGAAGTTCTTCACCCTCTCTTTTTCTTCTTCCTCCTCCTTCTATTCCTTCTCCTTCCTTCCCTCCCCTCTCTCTTTTTTTGAGACAGGATCTTGCTTTGTAGCTTGTGGCTGGCCTAGACCTCACTATCCCCCCTGACTCAGCCCCCCAAGTGCTGGGATTACAGCCATGCATTAGAATACCCAGTGTTTTAGTTTCTTCTTGACCCAGTAGTTCCAGATCTGGTCATTTAATGTAAAGATAATGAGAACGAAAAACCACGTAACCAATTGTTATAATATAGTAGTCTATCAGGCCCGGTCTAAGCCATCTGTACAGGCAAGTTCCCTACACTAACCCACAATTCTTGCTTGTAAGGAACCAAAGACAAAGAGTTAAGTAGAAAGCCCAAGGTCAATCAATCCATAGAAAGTCACCTATGATCACCTTGTTCTTACTTGTAGTAACTGCTCTGCCTACACTTGGACGTAAGAGAAATAGAAAGTCAACACTTTTCATACAACAATGCTTTCCTAGAAATGTGAAATAAGTCTAAAACATTCAGTAAGCCTTAATTAAGTAAATGGTTATGGAAGTGGTGCTGCGGCTCAAGTGGTAGAGTGCTAGCCTTGAGCTGAAGAGCTGAGGGACAGCGCCCATGCCCAGAGTTCAAGCCCCACGACCGACAAAAATAAATAAATGGTTATATAAATACAATAACATTATTGATTTTTCTAAGAGGCACTCTGCATAAATTTATACACACACACAAACTTCACACATATCAGGCCAAAACTCTACCACTGTTACACCTCAAGCCCAAAGATAAACTTTTAAAGTCAAGATGTCAAGTACATATCGCATGTTGTTACTTGTGAACAGATAAAAAAATCAGTATTATTTATTCTGTGTATGTTTAATGTACACAAGGACACAAAAATAAACTTACTGTGTGACTGACAGGCAAAGGTGAAGAGATTTTATGGCTAACTTCTTTATACATATTTTGAATTTTCAATACATATTGCCTATCTAAAAATTAAGTAATGATAGCAATAGAACAATATGGATCTTCCTTATCAGGATCTAGGTCACAAAGGTAAATGGAGGCAAAGAGACAGGGTGACAAATATAAGGATTCCAGAATGCATACTCTGTTAATGGCTTATGCACACAAGAAGCATAGACTTTCTTTTCTTTCTCTTCTTCTCCTTCTCTTTTTTTTTTTTTTTTGGTGCTGGTCCTCAGGCTTGAACTCAGAGCCTGGGCACCATCCATGAGCATTTGTACTAAAGGCTAGTGCTTTACTACTTGAGCCATATGTCTATTTCTGGCTTTTAGTGGTTAATTGATGGTTAAAGTCTCTGGGACTTTTTTGCTCAGGCTGGCTTTGAACCACAATCCTTAAATCTTAGCCTCCCAAGTATCTAGGATTACAGGCATAAGCCACCAACACCTGGCCAGAATTATTAGGTTTAAAAGCTCCTATTTCAGTCTTCTTTCCAATGACTCCCATCCAGAATAGAGTATTAGTGTTAGCAATATTCTGTGTCTATCTCTCTCTCACACACACACCACCATTATTACCACCCACAATTTTCCAAATCAGTAAGCTTTTCTGCTTATCCATGCATTTTCAAAGTTATACATAATGTCTCAACAAAACTTTAAATAATTTTTCTTTTTCTAGAAGACAAAATAAGCATCATGGGTTTGGAACAAGTACTTCATGACACAATGTGACAATAAATAGGTTTCAGAAACCATTTTTCCTACAAGACCTTTGAATAGGCAAGAAGTCACTGAACAGTTTATGTACAGTTTTGTTCAATATTGGTTTTCCTAAAATATTCTAGTAATATTTAAAACAACCCACAGAACCTACACTATTTTGAGCTTTGAATTCAGAATATCCCTGGATTCGATCTTCAAGGAAAATAAAGGTATTTGAGAAGCTGCTTTGGATACTTGTAAAAAAGAGGGTTCTCGGAGTCCACATTTTGATTGTCTCTTTGACATCCAGCATGTTTCTTTGGGGCAATTCACACCATGGGTAGTCATCCTCAGATATCTTTTGGGCCTTTTGTAAAGGGGACAAGTTGTCTACTCTGGTTGGAGGAAGAGTGCTTATGAGAGAAGCGTTCTTGCTCAAGACACCACTTGCCTTGCTTGAAGCTACCCATTCGAACAGCACATTTCTGCCAGTGGCATTCCACAAAAAGGCTAAATTATTGCCATAATTCCTTTTTTTTTCTCCTCTTTGGATGATTCTGGTTATAGAACCTAGGGAAAATGTCAGACCAGCACTCTACCACTGAGCTACACTCCCTGTCCTATTATATTTCCAATAGTTTTGTGAAGTGCCCAACTATAAAAAGAACTCTGGAACATGAATCAATAAGCCAGGAGGTTCCCAATTCTCCCACAGCCTTTGCTGTTCTTGACAATGCTGTTGCAAACACAATTTCAAAATGCACACTAAAAGCACTAGAGGTGGTGACAATTAAGCAAAAGGATGCACTGGGCATGGTTCCTCTAAAATAAATCGGCACATGCGAGCACTGGAGTTGTTTTAGGGTACTTGGAAGTTGTAGAAAGAAGTAGCTCAGTGCCAAAGAGTTGGAACATTTGCAAAACTTAAAGATACAATTAACCCTAATATTCTGAGAATTACCCCACATTGATAATAGCCAAACAGTGAGTGTATTATTATGTATTATATACTGAGGTAAGAATTTTACACTGATTCTCACCCTTAATCCTCCCAGTTTTACTAAGATGAGAGTACTAAGATGAAGTTAAATAAATTAGGTCACATTTTTATTATACCAGAGTTTGTACCCGACCAACTCCCCTCTTAACCTACAAGTGAACTGTTAGGCAAGTATTTGTTGCATCTATCTATCTATTGCTTTCTCTTTTAATAAGAGTGTACATTTCAGTATCTTAGTTTGCTAAAATACCTAAAAGGCAAGGAGGTGTCCTATTCCCAGCCTGCTGCAGTAAGCACGCAACTTTGTTAGAGCCATACCACAAAACTTAAAAACTACTTACTACAATTCACCATTGTAAGATGAGAAAATAGACCTTGCTCATTCTTTCAGATTGAGATTTACCTCCTGCTAGTTTTAGCAGAAATTCTTTTGACTAACTTCTGACCACTAAGGGTTAGGTAGAATGAAGCAAGTGTAAGTGCAATGTAGTTGACCTGTAATTGATCATCTTCTATACCACATAATACGGTTTGTATTGAGACAGTGCTCAAGCAACATTACAATGTTAGGCTGGTGATGCAGCTCAGTGGTAGAGTACTTGCTTAGCATGTAGGAGGCCTTGGGTCCAGTTCCCAGCACAAAACAGAAAAAAAAATGGCTAATGTCTTCATAAGTGCTGGGAACTATGTGTATCCATTATGTTCTGAGGACTTGATAAAACTTTTATATACATTTCCCAAGGAAAATTGGATTTACCTCAAAAATTTTTTTTTGGGGGGGGGGTGGACAAATGTTTCATAGAGAACAGTAGGAAGAGCCAGGCATAGTGGCATACAGTTGTAATCCTGGCACACTGGAAGCTGGACCAGGAAGATCTCAAGTTCAAGCCTACCTGGGTTACAAAGCAAAACCAAAACATGAACAGAGTCTGGTAAGAGATGGCCTGTGAATGGCTGTCAGTTGCTTAGTAGCAATGGTATACTGTTCCAAGTTATTTGTACATCAAACCAGGGTGCCGTTCACCATACAGAGAAGCTTCTTTGGGCTAAACGGTTAGTACTTTAGGCTTAGGTCAAACTCATATTTCCAATAGACAACTATTCTAATACTCGAGTTCAAAGCACTGTTGTTTTCTTCTTATTCTCTCCACCATCTACCAGATAATTATTCCTTGATTCCATCCCCAATTCAGGTTTTCCCCCAACTCTTGGGTAATCTAACATGGAATTATGGATTTATTTCAACCCTTCCTCTTCCTGTTAAATCTTTAGCCAATGAATTTAGTTTCCAAATCAGGAACATGCCATTCTTTTTTGATGTACAATTCTGGGAATTAAAACCTAGTGTTTCCCTTACAACTGAGTCATGAGATAGGGTGATAACTTTGCCTTGGTTGGGGTTGAACTCATTAACTTCCTATTTCTACCTCCAAAATAGCTGGGATTACAGGAGTTTGCCACCAGGCCAGGCCTGCTGCATTGTTTTTTGTTTTGTGTTGCATTGTTTCTAACTAGTATAAGTTACTATACACAAAATAGGTCCATGTTACCCAAAAAGGCAGGTAGAACCCTCTCCTAACCAATGTAACCTTCCCAATATTGGCCAATGTCTATCCCAAGTACACAATATCTAAACACTATGCTAACCTAGCATCCTGCTGTAACAGTCACTGGCTATTATTTTCTTATTTTTGCACCTCAGCCTAACACAATGAGGAATATAGCAGGCACACATTTTTTTTTTTTTTGGTAGAGCTGGGGATTGAACTTACAGTCTCACCCATTCTAAGCAGGTGCTCTACCAATGAACTTACATCCTTAGCTGAACACTCAAGTTTTCATCAAACCAAAACGCAGGCCTTTTCTCTTAAGTATAATTCAACAAATATCAATCAACTAAGAAGTTTCCCTCCCTCTAAAACCTAGAGAACTTGTTAAAAACTCACTTTTAATTTTTACAACAGGTTTCATGTACATTTGGTGGGCAGTCTTGCCAACCTATGTTTAATACAACTTCTTTATTAACCACAATTACGCAGGTCTGACTGTTTGCAAGATGTAAATCAAGGTCAAACACGGACACACATGCCTGCCTCAAGTATATCAGTAATTTAAACTCTAGGAATAAATCCACAGGCACAAATGTGGACATGTAGTAAACAAAATAATGAAAGGAGCATTTCTCTCTACTACCAGGCCAATGAGGAATAAAAAACAAGAGCAGGAAAATAACACACACACCAATGATGGATGTATTTTTCTATTTTGGTAAACTCAATGGTTGTTTTTTTAAAAAATGAATCAAATACAAAATTATATAAAGATGACTGCCATTCACGCCTTTGAAATCTATCTGTAAAATGATATACACAGTCTGACACCAGTGACATACGGGTATAATTCTAGCTACTCAGAAGGCTGAGATCTGAGGATCATGTTTTGAAACCATCTCAGCAGACAACTCTGAGACTCTTTGATCTCCAATCAACCAGCAAAAAATCAGAAATAGAGCCGTGGTTCAGTGGTAAAGTCCCAGCTATGAGTGAAAAAGCCAAGTAAGAATTCAAGCCATAATACCAGCACAAAAATATAAAGATGTAAGTACATAAGAATCAAAACCAAGAACAATTTAAGTATGTACAAACCTAGATGATTTGGGAAGTGTGAAACCAGTTTAAAAATAGAGTATTTGTTCTCAGCTACAATTTAAGTCTTAACAGTTGGACAATCAGTTAAGTTCTACAGCAAGAAATGAACAGGATAAATTGTACAATTTAAAATTCCCGAGAATACTGGTATTGTTTAGTTCCTTTAGTGAGCAAAACCAATGCTTAATATAACGTACTCTTTATAGAGACAGTATCTTTTAAGATTTCATTTAAGAAAGTTCACTCCTCAAAATTTCCTCTTATTTAAGAAATTCCCACATGCCTTACTCCAGTAAATCCCTGCGTTGCTGCTACATGTAGTCCCCACTAACCAGGAGGCCACGTTGGGAGGACTGAAAGAGCTGAAGTTTGCAACAAGACTCGACAAGATATCTAGACCCCCATTCTCAAAAACAGAGTATGTCTAAGATAAAAAGAAAAAGAAAATCTACGTACTTTAATAAAACTACCATAGGGGTAGTCTGAAATATCTTATTTCTGCAGAAGTTACATGGACAAGGAATTCTTTTAGGGTTTCATATGTTGAGAAAAAAAACAACTGTGTAGGTTGAAGCAGAAATTGAGGATGTGGATTTTAGAGTCATCATGGAGATATCTATTATTTGCCTTCAAACTTGTTGATATCTGAAAAGGCAATCTGGTAGTTTTTTTTTTTTTAATCAAAATTAGGCTGAGCACCAGTGGCTTACACCTATACTAGGTACTCAGGAGGCTGAGATCTGAAGATCATGGTTCAAAGCCAGACTGGGCAGGAAAATCTGTGATACTTTTTTTTTTTTTTTTTGGGGGGGGGGTCTGGTTGTGGGGCCTGAACTCTGGGCCTGGGCGCTGTCCCTCAGCTCTTCAGCTCAAGGCTAGCGCTC
>NW_012267236.1:2885811-2895457 GCF_000151885.1 Dipodomys ordii | reverse complement strand
TGGGGCCTGAACTCTGGGCCTGGGCGCTGTCCCTCAGCTCTTCAGCTCAAGGCTAGCGCTCTACCACTTGAACCACAGCGCCACTTCCGGCTTTTTTTCTTATGTGGTGCTGAGGAATCGAACCCAGGGCCTCATGCATGCAAGGCAAGCACTCTACCACTGAGCTACCTTCTCAGCCCAATCTGTGATACTCTTATCTCCAACTAATCACCAGAAAACGGGAAGTGGTGCTGTGGCATGAGATAGAGCGCTCACCTTGAGCTGAAGAGCGTCCAGGCCCAGAGTTCAAGCCCCATGACAGACCCCCCCCCAAAAAAATCAAAATTATATTTATCAAAACCCTAAAATGAGGTCAATAGGTATGTCATGTTATAGGTTTAAAAACCTGATGGAAGCAAGTGTAAACTAAAAGTGAATCAATTCTAAAGTGTCAAGATATCTATGCCCATTTTATTAAGTATAAACTCCTATACACCCTGAACTTATTCAATATAAAAAGATCAGCTCTTACAATGTTTAAGACAATCTAAACTTTAATGATGAAACATTTTGAACATCTCAGAATGCAATATTAGCTGAAAAATAAACAGGTAAAAATTAACAAAGGACGGATATGGTCTTTCCGAGACAGTTTTTGGGCTATCAGCATGTTCTTATCTCAGTGGTAAGTAGGATATTTTTAATGGTAACACATGATTTTTTTTAAAGACTCTTTTAGAAGGAAGACACAATTTCCCCCTTACTAAACATATTTATACTTCCAATTCACTTCTTTTCAACAAAAAATACCCTCCACTTGTGGTAATAATGGAGAAATGAACCCTCTACAAGGTAAGACATTAGTATCTTTACCTAACGTGTAGCAACAGCTACACCCAGTGGCCAGAGGTAAGTAGTGAGGTTTTCTAGCCACATGGTAATTACAAAAGATGAATTTGGAAATGGCCGTTCTTCAATTCACTAGGAAGATTACCTGTTACTACAAATTAGGTTTTAAGGAAACACTCAAGAATCTTTGGGAACAAAAGCCTTAGCTCATAAGCTTGACACTACTATCCAGAACAATTTAGTTTTTGAAAGCTAAAATAAAACTCAAACCAGAGAGAACATACAGATACTTTATTGCTCACCTTTCACACAAAGCACATCTCCCGCCATTTTTCTTTCACAGCTTGACAATGTTTAAGTATACAAAAACCCAGCAAGAAGCATCCTGTCAGGTAGATGTCAGTAAAGGAGAATGGGAAACATGGACTCAGCCAGGCTTTTGTTTTCTGCAGCAATAATAAAGGGCCTCCTGCACTAAGCAAAACTCTAGCTTACTTTGTTTGTAGTGCATTTCTTCCATTACAAAAGAAAAAAAAGTGTCCTGCCTAAAGCAAACTAACTTGTATTTGCTGAGCCAGTGGTATTAACTCGTGCATAAAACAAATTTTGGTTTGCTATTTCTTCTAGCAGATTTCAAGTAAAAATAAGGTTGAAGGAGAAACTTGTATGGATGCAGGTCAGTTTGAGTTGCTACACTTAATTAAATACCTATATGTACTATAGGTTCACAACTTGGTTTTGCTTTTATAGTCTTTATGGATTTTAGTCATGCTCAAAATTTTCAGAGTTGAGCATATGGTACATTATTCCATCAACAGAATAAGGCTACTCAATGTGCTATCTGCTGAGGAGCTCATTTAATAGGAACGGACCTAACAGGTCTACCAGGGAACAAATGTGGCACAACCTCTTGGAATAATTAACGCCAACCCAGGGCAGAACTGTGCTTGCAAAACAGACATCAGAACATCTGACGCAGAACACACAGAAGTGGACTGTTAAGTATGAGGAAGGTTCCTAGCAGTAAATCTAAAAAAGTCTAGGTGAATCCTCATCTTCAAAACTGCATATTGAAAACATGAAGATTACTTTAGTCAAGTACTTTCTTCAAGAGTATGCAGCATGTTCTGACTGTGGAATTAGTCTACTGGTCAATTAAAGGCAATTTTAATAACCTTTAAAAAATTCTTTTTCATAGAAAGGAGAGACATGTTTTTCAAACATTAAGTCAAAAAAAAAAAAAGCAAAACAACAGAATCGAATGAAGACCCACAAGTACTATGGCAAGTAGGAATCTGCCTGCCACCGGGGGGGCCTCATGTGAAATCAAATGGGGTGCTGGATCCAGGACTCCAAAACTAAGTTTCTATTACTTGAGCTCTAGCAAAATGTAAGGTGCTGCAGCCTCAACTAGTGTAGTGTCTTCCCTGCCCAAAACCAGAATGACTGTACTGGTAGCCTCCATGCTGGAAGTGCTGCTCAAACTGCCCCCCTTGGTGATACGTCTGGCTCCCTCTGCCTCCCCATCCTCCTCCCTGGCCTCCACGCCCACCCCGGCCTCCTCCTCGACCACCTCTCCCACCACGACCACCGCCTCGATCGCTGTGGTGCCCACCATCTTGGTATCTATTGTCCTGCTGGTATCCACCACCCTGGTATCCACTTCCTGTGTATGAAGAGGTCTGGAAGCCCCCATAACCACCGCCTCCACCTTGATAGCCACTGCTGTGGCCACCATGGTAGCCACCAGCCTGGAAACCTGAATCTCGATAACCACCATCTTGGTAGCCACCTCCTCCACTCCCTCCATCTGTCCAGCCTCCTTGGTGTTTACTTCCTCTTCCTCCCCCTCGGCCACCGTGGTCAAAGCCACCACGTCCACCTCTCCCTCCTCCTTGTTCATGACCTCCTCGTCCTCCATATGAGGAATGTTCATAACCTCCTCTCCCTCCTCCTCGGCCTCCTGCTTGATGCTGGGGGCCATCTTGCCTTTTCTGCCATGGTGGCATCTCTGGGGGTGGAGGTTCAATTTCATTGGGTCTACCACCTCTGTCAGGCACTCTGCCCATCAACACCTATGGAATAAGCAAAGATACCTTAAAACCATCTCACCTTATAAACAGGGATGAATGTATTGGAGAGATAATTAAAGTACCATAATCACCTTATTGATGGCACAGGCAGTCTTTTCTCTTATAGACCCACTGCTTGTCCTTAAAATCTTTGACAAGTCTTGTCTTGCGGCCAGAAGATGGGCAACAGAAACAGTGCTTTTAGGAGATAATGCTGAGCGCTTTGGCTGGTAAACTTTCGCTAATTTTTCTGTCTGACTCTGTTGAAAGAGAAGTTTCAAAGACATGACAAGTTTTCAAAATGAAACACCCATAATAAGTTAGAGAACTAATAATGTCATTTACTAGGTGCTAGATGGTAGAAAAAGTTACATATTCAACATTGCTCCTACCTAGGCAACAAATGTCTCGTGTTAAGTACAGCTGCCAATGCAAGGAGTAAAGATGAGACTGGGCAAGATTATCCCCTTTTGACATTTAGGAATCATATCTAAATAATTCTTTAATGTGTACCTTAGCTCTGTCAGACCAGCCAAAGGACTGCACAGTGACATCCAAGCGTTTTATTAGCAGCTTTCTCCGGACTTCATATTCATTGGCTATGGCTTGGTTGATTGCTTCTATCTTTTCCTAAAGCAAAATTTAAAGACTAGTTAGAATTTAAAGCGACTTGCTCCCATGCTCTTAAAAAGGAGAAACTATGTCTGTTTCTTTCAGAATGGAATCCCTAGTATTTAACACATAGTCCTTTCCAGTTGGAAATATATTTATACTTCATAAAATATTAATGCCTAGTGAAATAGCAGGCAAAAAAGTTAAGCTCAACAAAACATAATGAACAATTTATAAAGAACCAAATTCTTGTTTAGATTTCGTGTAATTCACTGGATGAAGTTTGCTTTTAGCCTAATGTGGTTTGTGGCTTGTGCCCATTTGATTATTGGGAGTATGCATCAAAATGAACTTCAATTTATTTTAAATGGCTTGTGATATAGTCACAATTATAAAAGTGCTTCTAATTGTATACAAATAAAATAACCTGTACTAAGTCTTAAGATACACAAAAATGATACCCAAGCTATCCATGTAGAAAGCTGTATGTTACAAAGTACAACTTAAAAATCACAAGCTATTAGCGTTGATATTAAAAACCCCACAAAATCAGTAGATGACTCCTCAGAGTTTCTTGAGACGACGACTACTCACCCAGTGGGCTGGTCCCATTGGCTTCTTCAATAAAGGCTTTCCCACATGATTAGGTGGAACTTTTGCTAATGTTTCCTTTAACTGACACAAAAACATGAGTAAATGAATGAAACAATCTGAAAGTAAACGTATCTTCCTCCTCTTCCCAATTCCCATCATATCTTGTCATCAAAAGAAGACTCCTGACAGAGGCAAAGGTGGAGGGGTGTTTTGAAACGTGAATGTAAAGACCCACGAGATACAGACACTCACTTGTCCCACTCCTCACGTGCCTACAGAAGCATGAATCCTCCACTGGACCCAGAACAGTGCCTGACAACAGTGGGCACTGAGTGGGCATTTGCTGAATGGATGAATGAACACACAGAAGATTACGGACTACAGATATATTGCTGCGTCCCTGTAGCGTTCACCAAATCTGTGCATCCTGGTGCCGTTCTGCCCCCTTGCAATTGTACCAGTTCTTACAATCCAGCAGAGATAAGCATATAGGAAATAGCAGCTATAACAAGTACCATTTTCTTTTCCTCATTTTTTTTTTTTTGGTTAAAAATCACTAGTTCCTAACCAGTTACATTAAAATATTGATTAACCGTTGGTGATATGTGGCACAAACATAATTCTGATTTATTTTCACATACTAGATTATGTTAGCAGTGAGTAAATCCAGTTACCAATTGGAACATATAGACCCAGTGACTGGACAAAGCAGAACGATTATCATCCATTTCTACCATCAGCAGAGAGGACATTATCATTTATTCAATGATGAAGACTGGAAAAATTACTTTCATCCAAGTCCAACAATAAATTAAGTATTTAAATCATAATTCTTTTTAGATTATGTCTACCTTACTTCAGCTTAAACCAAAGTGTCAAGTTGTCTCTTTGAAAAAGAAGAATGGTGGTATGTTTTTAAAAACACTAAGACACTAATTTGTCTTTAAGGTATCCATCTAGAAATTTAAACCCAAAACTCATTTAGTAACAATTACTTATTAATATGCACATTTGATTCCCATTAAGAGAAATAAACTTAATGTTTCATTTCAAACAAACGTAGGACTATGCCTTTAATACACTACAATCTGGTACTAAAGGTCTTACTTTTTTTTCAATCCCGCTGAAGAATTGGAACATAGTTATACTGGCTGGAGGTTTGGACATTCCTAGAGCAATACAAATGCCTTTCAACTCTTGAAAGACCTCACTACCGCCTCCTTCTTGAGCTTTTTTTGGAGGAGCATTCACACAGAGCATTCTGGCAGCTTCTAGTTCTGAGATGAGGTATGCTGAAGTAAACAAAATAAGATTTCAAAATGAGATACAGCTATAGTTAATAGTCATAAGTCTGGAGTCACAACTCTATAGACCTAAGGATATGTAACTTTTAAAGCTGCAAGAATGGATAAAAACAAGAAAGAAAAACCATTTTTACCTGCAAATGACATAACATATAAAATGGTTATGTAATTCAGGTATTTAACCAATATATACTATTTAAGGTTCATTTAAAAACAAGCAATTCTTTGAAACCAAAAGATCAAGGTAGATCACTTATCTAAAGATTTGGATTGTTGTCTTCTACTATTAAGGAACCTCCAGAACAGGGGTTGGCATTGGGTGAAAATAAATAAATAAACAGGCCAAATGTTAGTGAATGTGTCACTATTCGGGAGCACCAGTGATAGAATCCCTTGCCCTTGTGCCGCCCAGTCATTGGGCAGCTTGTTTAGAACTGGGATGAAATGTTTCTTCATTTTAGCTTACAGGAGAGGTGGGAAAATAGGGACGCCCACAAGGTCCTTCCCACGTCTCCCACGCCGACTTTTCCACTCTTGTTCTTCTCAGTGTGCCTTTCCCCACGAACCAAGAACTTTCACACCACTTCTTTGCAGAGCCACCCCTGCATGTATCATCCTGAGTGTTGGGTTCACACGGAAACAGTGGAGGCCACTGTGCTTCAGGAATTCAGTACAAGGTCTAGATTTTCAACCCCATTCCTTAAACCTTTCCAAGACATTTCAATTCTTGTTGAACAATTAATAATCACTGAGTTTAGGGAAAAACAAAAGATCTTTTCCATACCCCTAAATACTATTTGAAAAACAAGCATGATCGACTTTGCTACCCCCAAGGCCAAGATGCATATGGCCATAATTTTGGTAATTTCTTAAAAAATAAAAACACACAACTGAAGTTCTGCAAAAATTCTAATAAAATCTTAACGTGTTGCATATAGTGAACTGTACACGGGTGTTAAATGGCAAAGAGCCACAGTTATGAAAACTGCTGCTACAGTTCACCTGTGCCCTGCCACACTTGTTTATTTCCATACTGTCGGGGCTGCTTTCCTGCTACAGCAGCAGAACTGTGTACTGTCACCAACACCTACTGGCCTCCTCGGCCAGAAACATTTACTATCTGGCCATTAAGGAAAAAATTTGCCAACCCTTGTTCTAGAAAATCATATACTATATGATTTAACAAACTGGTTCTTGAAATGTGGGGTAACACAGTTAGGCAATCAGAAAATGAATTCACCAATGTAATCATAAAAAAAAACACTTTGTGTTCAAAGCACTGGAAAGGTACTAGAAATCCTATTAATAAAAGATTATCTCTACAGGCAATGTCATTAAGAATAAAGATATGCCCCCTTCCCAAAAACAATGACCAGCTCGTCCTCTTTTAGGAACTCAAATCTTAACTTATCTATGAGAAATACTCTGAGAATCATAAAAGACCAGTAAATATCCAGAACTGCCCTTAACCTAATATGTAGGAGGCTCTACTATTCAAAGATACTATGTTTTACTAACAATTCTAATGAGGTTCATTTATTCCCTTTCCTCCATATACAATGTGCTAAAAGATTCAAATGACGCAAAACAATGTCAAAGTAAATAAAGACATTAGGGGAAAAAAGATTCCAATCAGTGAGGCAACAGTGCTGAAAGAAATGAAATTACAACATCAAGATGTGACTGGTACTTGTAAAGATAAGCCATCCTTAACACAGAGCAGTGAAATGCTAGAATCAAACAGAGGTTGGTTATAGGCAGAGGCACAGATAAAGAAGGAAATAGTGGGATGAACAAATGAGAAGAGTGATCTTGAGCTGGTAAGTGACTTTTAGTTTACTTGGCTATTTAATTGAGAAGCAAATGGTTGTGTCCCTCAAAAAGTTTCTGAGGCATTAGCTAAGTCTGAATGTAAAATAATTTGTTTAATCTGCTTAAGAGGAAAAGAATAAATACCACGTTATGGAGATTTATATTCAAAGTGAGTTTTAAAAACATTAGTGCTAGCAGCACTGCACTTGGAGCCCTTTGGAAGAGTTAGCAATTCAGGGTCATTATCAGGCACTCCACTGTAGTTGTTAGCTTCCTATGTTGGCAACCTTCAAAGTGGCCAAGATCACTGCTAAGGATAAGCAAGGCTGTAGAGGAAGAACCAGCAAACACCACAGTGGAGCCAGTTACTGAGTGGTGCCGGCTGAAGGATGCTGAAACGCCTGTGGAGGAACGATATGCGGCATCACTCCCACAGCAATGCCGAACCTACCATGCACATCTCTCTTTTAAGATCATTCCACAGGGGGAATGCCAAAGGGGGAAAAACTGGGAGTCATTTAGTGTCTAGGTATAAAGGCTCTAACACTTTTTCTTTTTAAACAACTTAACCTTAACTAGAATTTTATCATTTTTCAGAGAACATTATAAAGATAAAACATTTGTTAAAAGCCTCTGAAATATGTTTGTTATAATACAAATTTACATTCTATTACTCAAAGCTTAATATGGATATGTTTCAGAATGCTACTGGTTATGTATATTGCAAAGTTTATACAAGGCAATAAAATTAGTCAGCCTACTTACTGTTTTTGAGGGTGAAGAGATAGTTTATTAGTGTGTGCAAAACATGAAGGAATTTTTCATAAAAATTTCCTAGAAAGATCAGTAGAAGAGCAACTACTCAAGTACCATTGCTGATTATTTAAAAAGGTGAAACCCCCAATTTACCAAACTACAAAGAAATAGCAGTAAGACGAGACACTAAATAATTACTCATTAACTAATGAATGCTTATTGTCCTCAAAAAATAATTCAATGCTTTATAATTATATTCAAATAACTCAATGCTTTATAATTATAATTCAGAATTATAATTATTATATACAATTATAATTATTACAAACATCAGTATTTCTACACTACCTTCTCCATCTATTTAAAAATGTGCTTCTAGTCTAAAATATGGAAGTTTAGTGCTTGCATAACTCTACCCTGAGTCTCATCAGGTGAGGCACAGCAGCATGACTGACACAGAAGGTGAAAGGGTAAGAAGAGCAACAACCATAAAAATAACAATGCTACTGGTACACCCACCCTGCCCAGCAGCTCCTGAAGTGGACAGTTGAGAAGTTTTCTTTCAAGTAAGTAGTATTTGAGTTATATTCATTATGGGACAAAATAAAAGAATAACTTGCTTAGTAGTCATGAAAAACATAAACAGGAAAGTAACAGCTGCACTAAAGGAGCCATGAACTTACTGAGCAAAAGGAGGCAGTTCTTCTGAACGAGAAGGCGCTTGGTCACATCCCCAGATGTCAGTGACAGATACGGGCAGTTCATCTCCCCTAGGAGCCCACTCACCTCAAGCTGGAATTCTTCAGCTTCACTTGGACCTTGGAAGAATTAAAATAACCATCTCATTTAATAATTCTGCTCATTTTTCTGTTGGTGTTTTACTGCATATCAATATGGTAAATAGTTTCGGTAACATTTTACTAGGCTGTTCCTAACAAGTTCCTTCTAAACTCATCCCTTTTACATACCACTGTGCGCACCTTCTTCTTATGATGTTGTGCACCTTCTTCTTATGATGTTCCGTTCTTCATTTTCATGGTTGCTCACGTCTGCCCATTCCAGCACTCAAGTTACCATGATCAACAAGCTTCCTTCACAAATGCTCCCTCTACTTGTGCCAGTCCAGTTCTCACTGTCCCAGCAAAGGCTAGCCTCATTTCCACCTCTGAGTTTCATTTGCATTACCTCCTGTGATTGATAGGCCCACTCCTCTCCTCTCTTCTCCTCTAATTAATCCCACTCATCTATCAAAGCTCAGTGGTCTTGCTCTCATCTTTCCTTATTACCCTGGCTCTCGTACATTTCCTTGCCCTGTGAACCTCAGAGGATGCATCTAATTATGGCACTTCCCTCCTGCTGACATCCCCATTGAAATCTGAAGGCAGCACACATGACTTCTAGCTCTAAATCTCCATAACATGTTAAAGAGCATACAGTACACTGGATGAGCCAAAGAGGAAAATGCGTTCTCCCTTACTGTTTTGCTTTTTTCTATTCAGTGTCAGAGGAGATAGAAATTAAGAGTCACTTTATGTCTCAAGTCCTTTACTCATCTGTGGATTAGGACAGCATTCTCTTTTTTTTTTTTTTTTTGTCGGTCGTGGGGCTTGAACTCTGGGCCTGGGCGCTGTCCCTCAGCTCTTCAGCTCAAGGCGAGCGCTCTACCAC
>NW_012267236.1:2815727-2879656 GCF_000151885.1 Dipodomys ordii | reverse complement strand
AGCGGACGCCGCGGGGCGCGACGTGGGGAGGCAGGTGCCTCCGACCGGGCGCCGCCGGGCGGGCTCGGCGAGCCCCGTGCCCCGGGCAGTCTTACCCGAGATCTTCCAACGACTCCAAGATGTCAGTCTCCATGAGGTCACACTCCATGCCACTGTGCTATTCAAATTTCCGAGTCGCCAAGCTCCCCTCTTCGCCGGCAACGCGTACACTGGCGCAGGCGCTCTCCTCCCGGAACTTCCAAGTCGGCAGCTGGCGCCTCAGTTTCCGCACTGCGCATGTGCGGAGCCTGCGCGAGCATCCTGGTCCCGCCTTCCGCCCCGCCCCACCGGCTGAAGGGTGGACGGGGGACGCACAGTTGGGCGCATGCGTCCTACTACACAGTGAAGCCGGCCGCCCGTAGAAAGGTAGGAGGAGGCTGCGTGGCAGCTGGGCTTGGGTACCTCGCGGTGGGAGCGCGCTGGGCGGTCGGTGTGCGCATGCGCACATCCTTGGGCGAGGCGGGTGGGGCTGGAGCTGGTTGGGGGTGGGTCTAGGGACTCGGGTGGGGGTCGGCCGAGGGCGCCGGGTCTGTGCCAGCCGTGGACTAAGCGAGCTGTGACTCGGGGAGGGGCGGGGGGGGGCTTGCGGGCACCTATGAGCATCACCTGAGGGTCATGAAAAAGCAGAAACACTTGTGTGTCCCAGGAATGGGCTAGGTGCCAAGAACAAGCAGATAGCATGCAATTTGAGTGTGTGTGTGTGCGTGTGTGTGTGTGTGTGTGTGCGCGTGTGTGTGAGTGTGTGTGTGTGTGAGTGAGTGAGTGTGTGTGTGTGTGTGACTTTGTTGAGTTTCAGGGATGCAGAGGAACAGGCTTTCCTTTGCACCAATGTAACAACAAAGTTGGATCGTTTCTCCCTGTGCAATCTCTCTCGTTGACTTTTTGAGCTCATCCCAGACACTATCTTACTTTAGGGAGCCAGGGGTGGCGAGCTGTTATCAGCATCGGGGTTTGAGGCCACGCCATAGAACGTGTCTTAAGTCCAGGCACTTTGCACGGGGAAGAGATGTTTTTGGCTGCAATATCACTGCTTTTGACAAAATTGGCCAGGGTATAACATTCAGCTCACTGGGTTAGGGATTTAAATATATATATATATATATAATTCTTGATTTTATGCTTGGAAATTGCTGCGAAATGTTTTCAAAATGATGGCCTATTTAGAAGATTATATTTAGCCATAAATTGGCATGCCCTTATATTGTGTAGGCATTGAATTAAAAGTTTTCGTGTTGCTACCAGATTTTATTTAGCAGTTTCCCCCCAAAAAATCACATTTAATGGATAAATGTTCCTTCTCTTCAGTGATAGATATTTAAATTTCTTGTTCTGCATCCTGTGGAGTGGAAAAAAGTTGTTAATTTGCCTGTTATGCACTTTTTCCTTTGACCCACCCCATGAGGCTGACCTCCTTGCGTAAAGGCTGTATAAATGTCATTTGCAATTTACAGGTGAGTATACTAAGGCTCAGTACCTTAATGATCTGTTAGAATTTTCAGGACCCACAAGTAGGAACTGGATTTTGAAACTGAGGTAGATCTGGTTTATTTAGCTATTTCAACTGAAGAGTTTTATGTTGAATGTGATGAGAGAAAAATTTAGCTAGTTGAATTTGTACAAGTTTGGATTTGTTGTATATAATTATCCTATTTTAATGCAAGTGAATTTTTTTCTTTTTTCTTGATTTTGCTGGTCATGGGACTTGAACTCAGGGCCTGGGTGCTGTCACTGAGATTTTTCACTCAAGGCTAGCATTCTACCACTTTGAGCCACAGTGCCACCTCCAGTTTTTTGGTGATTAATTGGAGATAAGTCTCATAGATTTTCCTGCAGGTGCTGGTTTAGAACTGCAATTCTGAGATCTCAGCCTTTGAGTAGATAGGATTACTGAGTAGCTAGGATTACTTACAACTTTAATGCAACTAAAATTTTATGATGGGGTTGTTACAGAGGCTAACCAAACAAAAGTGAATTTGAAAAAGTTAAGGGCTTATTCTTAGCTCATTCATTTTCTCTCTGCTCCTTCCATCTCTCCCTGTCTGCCTAGGCAGACCTCAGATTTGGTGATCCCCTTCACTCAGCCTCTCAACGGCTGGGACTGTAGCCACACCAATATTCTCACTTTGACCCACTTTATGATGAAACTTAAAACATAAAACTAGGGAATGGAGAAGTAATCATGTCTGTGAATTTACTAACCTCTTTCTCAAGCGTACTGCTAGCTTAAAATGGAGGATTCTTGATATGGCATTTTTATATGTGTTATTATTTGGTTCGTTAATGGCCTTTTCTGCAGTTACAAAAAAAAAAACAACAAAACACAAAACCCTGACCAAATGATGCTTTTCAATGCTAGGGTTTTTTTTGGGGGGAGGGGCTAGGAATGCACCTCAGTGATAGAACATGTTCCTAGCAATAAATAAATAATAAATCAATTTCAAGATGGTACACAAGTAGGCTTGATGAGCACAGGTCTAAAGAGTTATTTAGTAAAGAGGAAGTAAAGGCCACTCAGGGAATCAAGCAGCAGGACCTAGAAAATGGTTGTCCATCTTGTGGTTAGGGACTTGCTATTTCATAGTTTCCCTCCCAACCATTTTTTCTCCCTTTGGGCCATTTTTCAGATGGCGATTCGTTTGTTTGAAACAAACAAGAACCCTCCCCTGCGTGGTAGCCTCATAATGGTGGCTTGTAGGAGGGCTGGCCAGAGTTATGGCAGGGCCTAAGACCCACACCTGCAGGACTCCCATGGGTCATTGGTGGGGGGGGGGCGGCGGCAGTGGGGACAGGAGAGGAGGGGCAAGCTGGCCTGAATCAGTTAGTTTTCCTTCCAAGGCATAGTTGTTTGTTTCTTGAAATATATTACCTTTAAAAAATGATAATCATTTCTATAGAATCCACTAGATGGAATCTTTTTTATTGAGAAAATATTTGTATTTATTTTGTTACTTGGTGATCTAGAGACCTCAATCAACCCAAGTTTAATATGATGAAAGAAATGATGATCTGGGACTTAGGGAGCTCTTGTTTTTGCTGCAGATCAGCAAAAGAAATAACTTTTGAATTCTTTCAAAAGGATCAGATATGTTTGAGCAGCAATGAACTGCCAGTTTTGAAGATGGTCATCTAGAGACTGGGTAATTTCTGGTTGAAGGTTTTCTTGTGATGAGAAACACCCAGATGTGCTAACACATGGCCTTTGTATTATTAATGGACTTTTGATTCTAGATTCTTCCACCAATGTCGCGACCCGCAGGACTTCAACGAGGGCAATGAACCTAAGCGAGAAGGAATGAAGGGACAAGAGACACGAAGAAGGACAGCAAGACAAGGATTCTGATCAAGCTGCCAAATTTTATTTTTCACTTGGAATAAGGAAGCTTTTTCATTGGGTGTAGCAGCTGCAGGATGCTTGCTTAGGGCAATGTGAAAAGGTGGTCAATAGCAGCTACCTGGTCTTTGTTTGAGGCAGGATGCAAAGACCAGATTCTGTAAATAGCCTCGAGAGATGTTCCAACGAGATCGTCAAGCTTATGCTGAGAGACTCCCTGCAGGGCTCTCAACACACCAAAACAGTGTAGAATACTAATTATGAACCTTCCTGGATGAACTGAAGGTATGGCTCCATTAGAGGTAGAACACCTGCTTTTCAAGTAGTGAGACCCTGAGTTCAAGCCCCAGTACTACCAATCATAAACAACAACAGCAACAAAACCAATAAAAACCAACTTCCTAAACCAGACATGGTGGTAGGTGCACACCTGTATACTCAGCACACAAGGAAAGCTCCAGCACAAAGAGAAAGCTCCCAAGTTCTAGGCCAGCCTGGGATAAACAGTGAGACTCTGATCTCAAAGAAGACAAAACATACATACATACATAAATAATAATAAAACCTTCCTGCTATTCATTTGTCAGAAGTGCTGGTCTGTATTAGTTTCTCATTCACGATGGAACAAATTTAGTGGCTAAAGGCAATACAAGTTATTGCATAGTTCTGGAAGTCAGACATCTGGAGTGCATCTCAAGCCAGCAATCATGACACCAGAGTTTTAGGCCCCAGGCCCAAACTGCAAAGGTTCCACGTGTCACAATCCCAATGTGAGAATAGTGGTGAAGGGCAGAGAAAGGCAGTTTGTTAGTTGGCATGGAGGCAGTACATGAAGAGGCAAAGTAAGCACTGTGGCCCAGCTTTGAGGTACAGACATGAGCTTTATGTTTAAATAGAGAAAACATGGAAGTAGTGGATAATGGTTGAATGTTTATGCAGCTGAGATTTTTAGTGACTTGCAAAATTCACACTAAGCTAAATTTTGTGTGAATGTGCTGGGATCCAATTCAGAGTGGCAGGTATGCTAAACACTGTGATACTAAGCTACTCCCCCAGTTCTGGGGCTCCCTTCGATTCCCTCCTTCCTTCCCTCCCTCCCTCCCTCCCTCCCTCCCTCCTTTCTTCCTCTCTTTCTTTTACTTTCTCCCTCCCTCCCCTCCTCTCCCCCTCTCTCCCTCCCTCTCTTCCTCCTTCTCTCCTTCCTTCCTTCCTTCCTTCCTTCCTTCCTTTCTTTCTTTCTTTTTCTTTCTCTCTTTCTTTCTTTCCTTCTCTCTTTCTTTCTCTCTTTTTCCTTTCTGTACTGGAGGTTGAACTCAAGGCCTGGCTCTGTGACTAGCTATTTACTGAAGACTAGTGTTTTACTATTTGAGCCACAGCTCCCTTTCCAGCTTTTTGGTGGTTAATTAGAGATAAGAGTCTCATTGACTTTCCTTCCCGGGCTGCTTTGAGTTGCAGTCCTCAGATCTGAGTACCTTGAGTAGCTAGGATTGAAGGTGTGAGCACCTTCAAAGCACCTGGCTTTGTTGTTGTTATTTTTGAGACACAATTGATCTCCATATTGCTCAGGTGAACCTTGTACTTTTGGATTCAAGCCATCTTCTATCTCAGACTGCTGAGTTGTTGGGAACTACAGGCATATTCCACTGTGTCTGGCTAGGAAGTAATGTTTATAATGGCTATGAGGTAGGTATAAACTTCCACATACCTGTTTGTGACAGAATGGTTCCTAGATTAACTTGAAACATTTCCTTCTCAAATAAATGATCACCCTGTGAAGAATAGCTACATTTTCTGTTTTTAATATGTTTGCCTTTAGAGTGGCCCTCCAACAGAGAGAAAGCCATCAGTTTATTTGTAATAAATAAAAGTCCTTCTACACTTGCATGGCGAAAGCTCGGCTTTTTTTCTTCTTCTCATAAACATTAGTACTCATAACTAAATCTTACCTTCAGATCCACTAGCAAAGGGCTTTGCTTTTCAAGTAATCTTTTTTAGGCTTTGTTGGTGTACTTTTCTGTGCCCTGGCAACTTCTAGACAATGTTGCAAAGTTTAAGAACAAAGTTTAAGGCTGGAACACAGAAAGAGACACACAGTGAGAGTTGGAGAGGGGAGGATAAGGAGAGAGGGAGAAGGGAGAAAACGGGATGCAGGTCTTTCTGTATGAAAGCTCCAAACTTGACTGTTTCTCAGCAAGGCCTCGTGTTACTATGTCAACCTGTGAATCAAGGACATAGTCAACCAAATGGAAACTAGTCTAATTTGGATGAAATAAGAGTTTATTAGATCCTAGCCCAAAGGTGATAAACAAGACTCCTACATCTAGAACTGTTACAGACACCTAAACAGCTGTACTTGCTGGGTCCATGAGGTAACTAAAAGTGTGAGAAAAGCTTGGACTCTCTGTCTCCATTTTCTTCATGCCTCCCTTCTCAGTCATTCTTTCTGTAGTCACTTTTCCATCACCTTGGAATCTGGGACGGACAAGATAGATCCAATAACATCTTTTATGATAAGGAACTGAAACTACCACTCAGGATCCTGAGGACAGACCACCCACCAGGCATTGATGACATATTTACCCTGACCAGTGAAGAAGGTGATCAAATCTCCAGAACCCTTTCCAAGACAAAGACATAATGAAGAAAAGATCATCCTGGCCCCACTTTTACCAGGGCCATTTAATCACCTCTCCCTATCTGCTCCCAGTTCTCTATTTAAATATTAAACTCATGTCATACCAGAAGCTGTCCGAAGCTGTCTAAAGATAAGCAAACTCAGGCCATATAATAAAGCCCCTTTCTCTCCTTTGTCTCTACCCTGACATTAAAAGTTGATATCAGTTTTCTTGGAATTGTCCTTAGAAATTGTATTTGTCAAAGCTACTTGAGATGAATTTTATAAATATAAAATTTTATCATTTTATAAATTATGGGCCCATAATTTATCATTTGCTAGTGTTTATTGATTCATAAATTAGTAATTAATTAATGTATTGGTGTTTGAACTCAGGGCTATATGCTTGATAGGCTGGCATGCTCTTACTTGAACCATGTCTCCATCCCAGCTTTTTGCTGGTTATTTTGTAGATGGAGTCACGTGGACCTTTGTGCTTGGGTTTTGGTTTCAAACAATGATCCTCCAGATCTGAATCTCCTGAGAAGCTAGAACTGCAAACATGAGCCATTAGCACCAGGCTTTTTACATTGCTTACATCATGTTCTTATCTTTCCTCTCTAGTTGTAGAGTGATGCCCATTCTACATGGTGTCTACTACATTGATGTGTAGACAACAGGTATAGGTAAGGTTGATTAAGCCAGACCCTGGTGGCTCATTCCTGTAATCCTAGCTACTAAGGAAGCTGAGATCTGAGGATCATGGTTTGAATCCAGCCCAGGCAAGGAAGGCTGTGAGACTTTTATCTCCAATCAGGCACCAGAAAACTTGAAGCTGCACTGTGGCTGAAAGTGGGAGAGCACTAGCTTTGAGCAAAAAAGCTCAGGGACAGTGCCCAACCCCCAAGTTCAAGCCCCATGACTAACAAAAAGGAAAACAAATTAAGACATGTTCTTATGTGACAAGAAAATGTTCCTTTTCTCTTAACCAGATCTTCCTTCTGAAAGAAGAGAGTGATTCTTTGCAGAGGAGTCAGTAGACAATACTGGATTGTGCTCTGGGCTTGTGGATCATCTTGGAACTCAGTGTCTATTTAAAACTTGGTTACTCTGGTAGGATGATATGTTCTTCTTTGCTAACTTAGATTGTTGTTAGCAACATTGTCTTTCATTCTAGTGTTGTGATTATTTATGGCAAGAGAGAGGCAGTCAGAATCCTCAAGGAGACTTTTGGAATTCTATTGCCTTCCCTAGTGTATAACATTGTGATGCAGATGTTTCAGCTGAGGAATATACTCTGAATAAATGAAGGGTTAAAGAATAAGAGCTGTGAAATGCTCTCTAGGGAGGGTTTGAAAACATGATCCTTATGATGAAATAGTTGAACTAGAGGTGAATTTTGAATGTCCCAGCAAATCTTAGCTTTAATAGTTATGTGTTTATTTTTCCCTCATTACCATAATAGTATCATTGTTTGCAAACACAATAGGAGTAAGAAGGAAATATATTTTAAGCCAAAGCAATTATTCAAATGCTTGGCTTGCATTGGTTAAGTTTCAAGATACTTGGATAAAGTTGCATGCATTTTACTCTGAAAAGAAGCTCTGGAGACTAGCCCTCCTCAAGCACTGCAGAGAAACAGAGAAGCCCATTTTGAGAGGTCAAATTGGGAGTCTTTATTGGCGAGCTGTTGTCTACTGGTGGACTTCTGTCTCAATGACCTGCAGCCCAGCACAGAGCTCACACAAAGCTTTTAAAGACAAAAACCACATGGTTGGGGTGGAGGCCAAGCCCTAACAAAAGCAGAGCTTATTTGGGGTGTAGCTCAAGAACTAGCAGAAATCTCCATCTAGGGGATATGTCTGAGATTTTCCATTTAGAGAAATCTTAGAGGCTACTCGGAGGCTAGTGAATCAGCCCATTTAGGGGAAGTGGAAGGCCAGCATTTTCTGAAGCAGAGCTCTCCTAGGTCACCTGGAGCTAGGCATCTACAATTCAATGAATGGCCTTTCTCACTTACAGACTTTTCAGAGCTGGGTGGAAAGTCCCCTCCACTCAGCAAGGCACCAGGATGTCTGTGAAAACAAGATAACATTACTTAGACTCAGACTCCTCATTTCATCTGTTCTATAGGACAATGAGGTTTCCCTGTGTCCTTTAGAATGCCATCTATCTACTTGGAAAAAACATGAATAACTAATCATTTGCTCCAGTGTTCATGTCTGTCTGGTGATCAGGACAGGTGAAATGATCAGAGCCTAGTTGTTTTCACACTTTTATGTATATGCAGAGCCAAATTATGTGGAGATGTTTGAAAACAAAAATGGTTAGCAAAATTAAGATTAATAGACTTAGCCAGAGAACCATGCAGACATCCAGGTACAGAGAACAAAGGGGGCCAGCAAGACCCCTTTTCACAAGGGAGGAGAGAAGCACCGGCTATTGTCTGGGGTGACCTATATAACCTAGGGGGGTTAGGAGGGGCTAGAAGGGGCTAGGAGGCGGAGCCCCTGATGTGGCCTCGAGGGCCAGGGGCTTCATCATGGCGACTAGGATTTATAGCTGCTGTCCAAATGGTAGATAAGGATCCTACAACTGCCCAGACCTGAAGGTCACTCTAAGGGGCTCTTGTTGCCTTCTATGGTGGTAGCTGCACCAGAGAAGTGCCATTCCAAGGTAAAGGGGGCTGGAAGTTGACTATTTACTGCCTTTACTACATGGGCCTGGTGTTGCCTAGGAAGGGAGCGTGCTAAGCTGTGGAGAGGGAAGACGTGTACTAAGCTATGGGAAGGGAGCACATTTCGCGAACACAAATTGTCTCCCTTCCTTATCCCTTGGTTCTGGTTAAGTAAGTGTAGGTTAAGATAGTTGTGAAAACTCTCTTTTGTAATAACCTGGGAGAAGTATCATAAAAATCTAATAAAATGTGGCTTTAAGCATCCCAAATGGGAAAAGAGAACGTTAGAAATTTATGTGGGTTTCTGTTGGTTGTATTTGCAAGCTATTATTAGAAAGAGATAAACTCAGAAAAGAAGTACTATGTCTGTAAACAGGAAGGAAAAGGAGTAGAGGAAGTCCTCAAATCCAGGGGACTTGTTCTTGGAAGAAGTAATTACCTTTCAATCTCAACTAGAAAAAGCGAATACTAGAAAGGCCACCAAGAAAGATCTTTAAGATTAAATCAATAGCAGTGAACCAAAGCTCACTGTTGTTAAAACAACTGAATGGGGCTAGGAAGGTGGTTCAGTGGTAGAGTGCGTGCCTTGCATGTATGAGGCCCTGGGTTCTATTCCTCAGCATCACCTAAGCAGAAAAAGCTGGAAGTGGCATTGTGACTCAAGTGGTAGAGTGCTAGCCTTGAGCTGAAGAGCTGAGGGACAGTGCCTAGGCCAAGTTCAGGCCCCCTGACGGACGGGTTAAAAAACAAAAACAAAAAACAACTTAATGAACCAAGAGTTACCAGTGACTAGGAGAAGAGATGAAGTGCTAGGCAGGCCTCCTAGTGTATTATAAACAAGGTGACACAACTAAGTTTCATCACCTTTTTTTTTTTTTTCAGTCAGTCATGGGACTTGAACTCTGGACCTGGGCACTGTCCCTCAGCTCTTCAGCTCAAGGCTAGCACTCTACCACTTGAGCCATGGCACCATTTCTGGTTTTCTGACTGGTTAATTCGAGGTAAGAGTCTCATGGCCTTTTCTGCTCAGGCTGGCTTTGAACCGTGATCCTCAGATTTCAGCCTCCTGAGTGCTAGGATTACAGGTGTGAGCCACGATGCCTGGCCAGAATACTTATTTTTGAGGTAGGGTCATCATCTAGCTCAGGATGGCCTTGAACTTGTGATCTTCTAGCATCCATGTTATTGGGATTACAGGAATGTGACACTTGTATGTGAAAATGTGTGTGAAAAATTTCACCCGCTGTGTGAAAATGATATTGAAAAAAAAAAAGGACCTGGATGAGGTCCTTTGTCTCTGTTGTTTCAAAGAATGAGTCATGAATACAGAAAGAAAAGTAAAATGAAAAATTTACTGAAGAAAAAGATAAGCAGAGCTTCTGCTGTCTGAGGCAACTTAAAAGACAATTTTGCTGGGTCCTGCATTAACTAAATACCCCCACCTTTGAGTCTGTGCCCTTTGATCTGAGCTGCTCTCTACTGTAGTCAAGTTTTCAGTCAGCTTGACCTCCAAGAAATACTGGATAAGCAATCTGCTCCTCAAACTAACATCTTCCTTATTCTTTTTTTTTTTTTTTTGGTCGGTCGTGGGGCTTGAACTCTGGGCCTGAGTGCTGTCCCTCAGCTCTTCAGCTCAAGGCGAGTGCTCTACCACTTGAGCTACAGTGTCACTTCCGGTTTTCTGGTGGTTTATTGGAGATAGGAGTCTCGCGGTCTCTCCTGCCCGGGCTGGCTTTGAACCACGATCCTCAGATCTCAGCCTCCTGAGTAGCTAGGATTACAGGCGTGAGCCACCAGCGCCCGGCTCTTCCTTATTCTTATGATAAAACAAACAGCCAAAATGTAGGGGAACACTGTTTTTGTTCTATCCTCTAAGAACAAAGCCTGACTAATTGTCAACCAAACCAGACCTTCAACATAGGACTGTTTTAACTATGCATACATTCTCAGCCTCTGCCCTATTTAACCTGAAGCCAATGTCAGACTTCTGAAGATGGCTTCAGATGTACTGAACTACTGTTTTTCTGGGGGCAAGTGGCTGAACCTAACTTGAGAATCCTGGACTTTAGGCCTGGGGGCTATAAACCTGTTTTTGCTGATAGATAGGCAGGGTCCTAAGAATGGAAACCACCTGGGATGTGTTGTGTTGAAAGAAGGAGACTGGGTCTAAGCAACATGCCTTGTCCTTGCAGCCATCCTGGCACCTAGGTGGGTAGTGGGGGCTTTTCACCCAGCTTCAAAAGCCTAAAGGTGAGACAAGCTATTCTTTGAATTGCCTGTGCTTTTTGCCTGCAGCTCAGGAGAGCTAGGAGACCTCTGCTACAGAGAATATGCAGGTGTATCATATTGATGAGCCCCAAGAAAGCCCTGCTCCTTGATCTAGGTGGCTTGCTTCTGTTAAGGCTCCACCCAACATGTGTTTTTGTTTTGTCTTTAAAAGCATGGTTCAGGTTTGATTCTGGGCTGCAGGTCTTTGAGACAGGAGTCCACCTGCAGTAGCCAGCTCTCCTTATTAGATCTCTCAAAATGTGGCTTCTCTGTTTCTCACCTATTGCTTTTCCTTACAACAGTGTAGGGGTAAATAATGTCTAGGAGAAAGAAATGAGACCTTCAATATCCTTAGACAGCCTGTGTGCCATATCAGTCCTTGGATCCAATCAATAATCAAGAGATTCCACACAGCTTGCATGAGCTCTCCATGCATTGTTTAGCTCCTCTGGGTGGATGCCCATTTTTGGCACATACTGCTGGGGGGTCAATCAACTTGTTCATGCACCAATCTTCTAGGGAAAAGGGGCCATGATGGATGCCCAGAGGCCCACATATACAGCTCCCCAAGGCCAGGATGAGGTGCTGTCTTGGAGTCTGCAGCCTGCCTATGAGGCTGCTCAAGGCCATCATGAACTGCTGTAGGAGGGTGCCTTTTTCCTGATTACCTAACCAATTTTTCTTTTCTTTTCCTGCTCTCATTCCCCATCTTGAGGACAAGAAAGCCAGGAGATGAAGAAGTTGTGGGAACTCTGTTTAAAGAAGACAAACAAAACCCAAGGACATACAGCTGATCCAAATTAGAGGGCAAAGAGCCTGTTTAAAAGTAGATCTGGCAAAGGACATACACTTGGTCTAAGAGGCCAGAGATTTAATGAAAATCTTAGTACCCATCCTGCCACAATCAGGAAGGGGCCTGGACACGCTTCTGGGGACTCAAGAAGGGGTTCTCTCTAATTCCACTTGAGTGTAGCCAAGGAGGTGTTGTAAAGAAAGAACTTCTAAGACGGTGGAGCAGGGGATTAAGGAAATCTTATGAGGGGCAGCTCATGGGTTTCTTTCAGAGGTGCTCAGATTTCCACAGGCCAGAAAGCCAACATTAGGTTTAGCTCAGCTGCTAAGTTTATTCCTATTCCTTATATTCCTTTAGGTGAATGCCCAAGAGTGGTGTAATTGGATTATATGTTAGTTTTGTGTTCAGTTTTTTAAATTTTTATTGTCAGTTGTGGGGCTTGAACTCTGGGCCTAGGCACTGTCCCTCAGCTCTTCAGCTCAAGGTAAGTGTTCTACTGCTTGAGACACAGCACCACTTCCAGTTTTCTGGTAGTTTATTGAAGATAGGAGTCTCACAGACTTTCCTGCCTGGACTGGCTTTGAACTGTGATCCTTAGATCTCAGCCTCCTGAGTAGCTAGGATTACAGGTGTGAGCCACTGACACCTGGTGGCTTTGTGTATGTGTGTGTGAAGAATTTCCATACTGATTTCCATAGTGGCTGCACTAATTTATATTGCCTCCACCAGTGTATAAATGCATCCACAATTCCTACCCACATTGATAGTCATTTGGAGTGAAGGAGACTGAATCTTAGTGTCATTTTGATTTGCAGATCCTTATTGGCTAAGGATGTTAAACATTTCTTTATGTGTTTATTTGTCACTTGTATTAGTATCTGTTTTGTGTTTAATTTTTTTTTTAATGCCAGTTCTGGGGCTTGAACACAGGTTCTAGGGTGCTGTCCTTGTGATTTTTTCCCTCATGTCTGGCACTCCACCATTTGAACTACAGCTCCACTTTGGCTTTTTGGTGGTTATTTGGAGATAAGAGCCATAGTGACTTCCCTGCCTGGGCTGGCTTCAAACCTCAATCCATACATCCCAGCCTCTCAGGTAGCTTGGATAATAGGTGTGAGCCACCAGTTCCCAGCAATGTTGAACTTTTTTCAGTTCTTATATTCTGAATATTATTCCATTACTAGATGAATAATAAGCAAAGATTTTTCTCCTACTCTGTTGGATGTGTTTGTACTCTGATAATTATTTCCTTTGTGCAAAAGCATGTAACCTGATATAATCTCATTTGTCAATTTTTGCTCTTATTTCCTGAGCTACTGGAGTCTTGTTTAGAAAGTCTTTGCCTCGTGGTAGACAGCATGCCTAGAAAGTATAAAGTCTTAGGTTCAATCCCCCAGGGCCTCCAAAAAAATGGACATGGAAAATCATAGTCTGTGCTTGTATCTTGAAGTATTTTCATCTAGTACTTTGAAAGTTTCGTGTCTTCCCTAAGGTTTCTTGATCCATTTTGAACTGATGGTTGTACAAGTTTCAACCCTTTACATAAAAATATCCAGTTTTCTCAGCCTTGTCTATTAAAGAAGTTGTCTTTTCTCTAATGTATGCTTCTGGTGTCTTCATTGAGGTATATATACTTATGTCAGGGCCCTTTATTCCACTCCCTAGTTTTATGTGATAAACATATACAATTGAATAATAGAATGTCTCAAATCTTCAAACATAAAGAAATGATATTATAAATGATAAAAGAGATATTAGAAATTTGATGAATAAATATGCATGTGTTGAACTGCATCAGTATATATAACTAATATATCATAATCAATACATTTTTAAAATTTAAATTTCAATGTAGAGGTGATATACAGAGGGGTTACAGTTATATAAATCAGGTAACAATTACCCCCTCCCTCAGTTTCTCTCACTTTTCCCCCTCCCAACCCCTTTTCCCCCAAGTTGTAAAGTTCATTTCCAACATTGTGTCCAGTGAGTACTACTGTTGGATTATCCCAAAGTTTCTGTGATTCCCCTTCCCTTCCCCAAATCAGATAAACTTATATATAAGATAAAGGGTACAGAAATCAAAAACAGCGACAACAGGAAATAAACCAAAGGGAAAAAAAGAAAAAGAAAGTACAATTTTAAAAAACCTCTTTTTCCATATCTTGGAGTTCATTTCAATAAGCATCATTTTATCTGGTCATATGCACATAGCTATTGAGTCATTGTGATCCTCTCCTAAGAATATTTTCCTTTGTTCTGGGTGTGCGAATGTTTAGAGTGCTGTTTAATAAATCCTGTCCAAGTGTAAGTATTTGTCTTTTACTATCCATTGGATTAACTTGTATATTTATAGACATATTCTAGTTATTACAAATGAGGGAAGCCATGCAGCTTATGTTTATTTGGGTCTGGCTTACTTTGCTAAATATATTTTTTTCCAAGTCTTTCCATTTTCATGTCACTCTTTCTGATGGAAGCATAGAATTACATTGTGTAGATATACCACATTTTCTTGATTCATTTATCCACTGAGGAGCATCTGGGTTGATTCCATATCTTACCTGTGGTAAACAATACTGCAATGAACATGGTTGTGCTAGTGGCTTTAATGCGGGTTGGTTTGTGGCCTTTAAGGTAAATGCCTAGGAGTGCTGGCTCTGTGCTTAGTCTTTGAGGAACCTCCATACTGATTTCCAGAGTAGTTGAACAAGTTTACATTCCCACCAACAGTGTAGTAGTGTTTCCTTTTGGCCACATCCCCAGCAGCATCTACTATTATTAGTTTTCTTGGTAATGGCCATTCTAACTGGGGGGAGGGGGAATCTCAATGTTGTTTTGATTTGCATTTATGACCAGAAATGTTGAACATTTCTTCATGTGTCTATTGGCCATTAATCAATATGCTTTCCTGCTACCATTTTATTGAATAGATTCTCAATGCCTTTAGTATGTACCTCTTCTCTTTTTCTTATACCCATGATTCAAAGGTTTGATTTTTTGATGGAGTCTGAGAGGTCTTGTAAATTCCCTTTGTTAGGTTTTTAAAAAGAGGTAGCCGAGTAAGAACTGCACCAGCACGCACGTGGTATTCAGGTAAGGGGTAGGTTTATTCAGTAGACCTGCTGGGACCAGGCAAGGTTGGCACTCCACGTGGCTGGGAAAGGCCTGGGAATGAGAGAGAGCTGGGAAGAGAGGAAAGAGAGAAAAAGAGCCAGAAAAGAGCAGAGAGAGGGGTAAGAACAGTAGCACTCACTGGTATTCAGGTAAGGGGTAGACCTGCTGGGACCAGGCAAGGTTGGCACTCCACGTGGCTGGGAAAAGAGAGAGCAAGAAAAGAACAGAGAGAGAGAGCTAGAATAGAACAGAGAGAGCAAGAAAAGAGCAGCAGGGCAAGAGGGTGAGTGAGAGCAGAAAAGAAGAGCAAGAGCAAGAGAGAGAGTGAGAGCAGAAAAGAAGAGCCAGAGAACGTCTGGGCCTGGGCTAGGCCTTATCTAGGGTATGGGCGGGGAAAGGTGTGGCCACATCAAATTCGGATGTGACCTCAGCGGATGCAGATGTGACCTCTTCCAGGTGTCCCAGTTGCCTAGGTAACGCAGGTACTGGGTGGAGACTTTGCTGCGAGGAGGGTGGAGTCTGCTAGCCATCCAGGAGCGGACCTTACACCCTTCATATTTAGTGTTTCTTCAGTTTTATCTTTAATACCTAGTATACTTGTTCCATCTAACAGCTAGGATTTGATTTTTTTTTAAATTTGAGCAATTGAATCTTTATATCCAGGATTTTAATTGGAGGTTTTTGTTTGTTTGTAAGATTTCTATATTTCTGTCGACTTCCTCTTTCATATCTTGCCTGGGATGGCCTCAAACTGCATCACCTGATCTCAGCATTCTCAAATAATGGGATTACAGATGTGAGCAACTGGTTCCCAGCTTTAATTAGGTAGTCTTAACTAAATAGATGAGCTCTAGCAGAAAATATTTAAGAGACAGGTTTCAAGCTAAGAACCTAGAGGCTTACGCTTGGGTAATCCTAGCTACTCAGGATGCTGAGATCAGGAGGATTGCATTTCAAGATGAGACGAAACAGAAAAGGTTCAATACTCTATCTCCAATGAATCAGAAAAATGCTAGCCTGGAGACAGGGACTAAGTGGTTGAGTGCCAACTATGGGCAAGCATATTGAGTAAGAGTATAAAGTCCTGAGATTCTATTAAAGTGGGACAAAGGCTACATGACTGTTTTCTATTATTACATGAAACTAAAGGAGCTGCTGTTCAAGGGATATTGTTGTACAGGAACTCAATCAGTGAGAAAGAGTCTTTATTGGAGAGTGGGCAATTGCAGGTGGACTCCTGGGTCAAAGACCTGCAGCCCTGAATTGAGCTTGAACCAAGCTTTTAAGGACAAAAAAAAAACACATGTTGGGGTGGAGATCAAGCCTTAAAAAAAGTAGACCTATAAGGGAAATACTCAGGTATAAGCAGAAATTTCCATCTAGGGGTATAGTTTAGGGGTCAGCTTAAATTTTCCATATAGGGAAAATACGCCTCAAAATTTCCATATAGGAAGATACTTAGAGGCAAGTGAATCAAACCATTTAGGGGAAAATCAAGGATGAGCATTCTCTTAGCAAAAGCAATCCTAAGGCTAAACAGCATGATACCTGCAATTCAATGAATGGCCTCTCTCACCTCAAGGCTTTTCAGAGCTGGGTGTAAAGCCCCCTCCACCCATCAAGGATGGCTGTGAACACACGGGGATGTCACTTAGACCCAGTCTCCTTGTTTCAGTATCCTCCGTAACAAGGCAATCTACTCGTAGGTCCACCGGGTCTAATTTGGACTCTGAGTCAGCTAGCGAGCGTGATTTAAAAATTTTTCCATCTGAGACTAAACACGTATCAAGGTCTTGGTGTTGCCACCAATAGGGCCAGGAGAATGAAAAGTTTAAGGCAAACACCAGGAGCTATGTGTTTTTAAATTTTCTCTGTGTTTATAATGTTCAGTAGAAAAGCCTGAAATGAACTAGAACTTTGAAAACTATAAGGTTTTTTAAAAAAAAAGACCTTTTTGGGCTGAGAATGTGGCTTTATGGTAGAATGTTTGCCTAGCATGCTTGAAGCCCTGGGTTCAATTCCTCAGCACCACATAAACAGAAAAAGCTGGAAGTGGTACTGTGGCTCAAGTGGTAGAGTGCTAGCCTTGAGCTGAAGAAGCTCAGAGACAGTGCCCACAGCCTGAGTTCAAGCCCCAGGACTGGCAAAAGAAAAAAAATGACTTTGGCCTTCATCTCAAAACAATTTTTATGCTATGATGACATATTCTAGGGTTCATATTCCAATCTCCAATCAAGAAGAAGCAAATCACTTGAACATGCTCATGAATAAGATACATAAAAAATGTATACAGTGTGGTTTTACTCTCAGTCCTTTTGCAGAAAAATATAGCTCGCTTTAAGAAGTCAGTTGAAAATTAACTCTGAGGGCTTGGAGGATGGAACTCAATCATACAGTATCTACTTAGCATGCAGGAGATCCTGGTTTGATCTGCAGCACTACAAAGAAGCAAACAAAACCTTCAGTATCCCATAATCTTCCTTAATAGCCTACCCTAGATATTTTTTTAAGCCCACTTATATATTAATTTCAGTGGATGAACAGATTGATGTGGTGATCATGGAATTACCTTTCCTGGGCAACCTCAGAAAATAGCCAGAGTAAATTCTGATGTCAGTGGACTTTGATGGAGTCTCTCATGGGACAGTCAATCCCATAGTGCTTTGGGGCAAGAGATGGGAGAGGAGGCTGATGATCCAAGTGGTTCCTTGTTTCTAATTTTCTCCTCTTTGGTTTTTCATTTGCAGTCACTAAAAACTTTACAGGTTTATTTCTTGCTTGACATATTTTTAGTCTACATAATAGTTTCCCAGGATGATTTATTTTACTATTGACTGAATGTTATTTTCTCCACTGGAAAGTTAAAATTTAGAGCTAGTATCATTTCTAAGTCAATTGTGTGCATATGGTCCAGAGGAAGACAAAAGAGGAGCCGATTAAACACTAATGAAGTTAAAAATAATTGTATTTTCTTTAAATAACAAAGAGTCCCATAGCCCTTGGAAACACTCAGTTTTTTTAAAAATTTTCTTTTGTTTATATCATTTTTTTTCTGTATGCAGCAAGTTTTCAACAGTGGCCTTGGAACAATGTCCTTGTGCTTTGGTCAATGAAGTTTTCCTTTTGATGGCAGATGGAAATTTACTTGAAAATTGTCCTGGAAAGAGAGTTTTTTTTTCTTAGTTATGGTGATAATTTTGGAAAGAAAAGGCCCCACAGAATATTAATTCTGTTGCCTTATATATTTTTTTCAATGTCATCTTAATTGCAAGAATGGGAAATAGGACTATAAGTTGACCAATAAATAATTCCCACATGGAAACCATCTACATGGAGTTGTTGTTAATGATACCAAGGGCTGTGGCTTCTTCTACATCTGATGACTGTCATAAATCCCGGCTTCTCTCTGGTGCCTTATCTTGGTAAATATGTTTCAAAGGCCTATTCTCCCTCAGCTACCCCAAGGCCCCTAAATGCTCTTGAATAACTGCTGTTTTATATTTATGTTTCCTTGAGGACTCTCTTGAGCCAGTAACAGCATCTGCTCCCTCAGTCTGCAGGGTATTAAAGCAAGAGCTACTCTTGGCAGTGTATGATCTATGGCAGACACTCTCATTGACTGCATTTAAATCAGTTTCTTCTCTCTTCCAAAGAGAAGTGTTTTCCACACAGTGCCATTGATAGACAGGGGCTCTCATCAGCTGTGTTCATAAATTCACAAGAAAATTAGCCTATAATAACATGCTACATTTCCCCTGTTTCCTTCTCTATTTAAAGATGAACGTTTGCTATTGGCCAAAGAAGAGAGGGTTGAATTCTGCTTTTTTTTTTTGTTAGAACAGCAAGAGATCGTTGGACAGTGCTTTTGTGTAGGTTTGTCCATTTTTCAGGTGAGAAGACATTTTATCTGTTATGGAGTTGATACCACATAAAAGAATTTTTTTTATTGTGAGAATACCTTACAGAGCAGTTACAATTACATGGGGAACACATAAAAGAATTTTATACAAAAACAATTTTGTAGATCCAAGCTGTGCTTTCAGACTATCATTTGTTTTGTAGAATTTTTATTTCCTGGATGACATTTATAATAACTTCCTGCAAAGTTATTTCATGGTGTTGAAGGAAGAAATCATGGAAATGAATGATTTATGTGTGTATTTCCCAAATCTATTGTCATTTGACTTAGGGACCCTGTATAGGTATTGATGTAGAGTTTTGTGGGTTTGTTTATATTGTTGTTTTGTTTTGAGGTCTCTGTGGCCCTGGGAATTCTGGACCTTCTTTTCCTTTGGGAAGAGTCTTTGTTTTCTTAAGACCTCTTACTGATAGGATAAAGCCCACCCATCTTGTGAAGTAGAATAGTATTGTAGAATAGTATTTTGTCAATTGTCTAGGTACCATGGCCATCATTCTTAAGTGGAAACATATAATCTTAGTCCTTTTGTGTCTGGCTTATCTGTCAACATAATGTTAAGATTCTTCCATGCTTCAGTATATGTCAGAATTTCTATTTTTTTAAGCGCAGAACAGAAATACTATATTTGATTTATCCATTCACTTGTTGATGGACACTTGGGTTGCATGACATTTTAGCTCTTGTGAATAATGCTGATATGAACATGAGTTTAAAGTCTCTTCAGCTAGGTTCCAGTGGCTCATTCCTATAATCTTAGCTACTCAAGAGGTTGAGATATGAGGATTGCAGTTCAAAACCAACGTAGGCAGAAAAGTCTATGAGAATCTCATTTCCAATTAATCAGCAACAAGTCTGAAATCTCCATGACTCATGGAGGTGTGACTGAAGTGATAATGGTTTGTCCTGGAATGAAAAAGCCAAGATAGATCAAGAGGTCCTGAGCTAGTGTTAGGTCCAGTGCTAGCCTGTGTGTGCTTGCACACACATACAGACACATAGACACACAGACATACAGACATACATATTCACTATCTCTTTTTGGAAGAGGTCCAGAAGTAGGATTGCTGAATTATATTTGGCTCTCGGCTGTTTTTATTTGAATTCTATTATTGGATGTTAGTCTTCTTGAGTTGATTCTGTCATTTTCTTATTTTTCCCCCCTCCTGTTTGACCTTCCTTGTATTCTATTTTCTGGAAGTTTTCCTTCATTGTGACATTTGACTCTCCTCCCTTTCTACATTTCTTCTTTTCCTTAGTTATTATTTAATTTATTTATTTTGACTTCAGCTCTATCTCTTCTTTATGTTGAGTGAACATTGCTTGGAATTTGAAGCATGAATCAGTTTTTATTTTTATTTTTTGTCGGTTGTGAGGCTTGAACTCTGGGCTTGGGTGCTGTCCCTGAGCTCTTCAGCTCAAGGCAGTGCTCTGCCACTTGAGCCACAGCGCCACTCTGGTTTTCTGGTGGTTAATTGGAGATGTAAGTGTCTCATGGACTTTCCTGCCTAGGCTGGCTTTGAACTGTGATCCTTAGCTCTCAGACTCCTGAGTAACTAGGATTACAGGCGTGAGCCCCCAGCACCCTGCTCAGTTTTTATTTTTGACTTCTTTTATTATTCTGTGAGGCTAGTTCTTTTCCTGCCCTTGAATGAGTTTCAAGGTCATTCTCACAACTTTGTCATAATTTTCAGAACAGTGAAAATTTTAATTAATTAGTTGATTAATTTTGATAGAAGGTCTACCTAAGTGTTCCACTCTGATCGCTAACTCATGATCCTCTTACCTCTGCTTCCTCAAGTGCTGGGAGTACAGGCATGTGCCACCATGCCCGACTGCATTACATAATTTAAAAAACTAAGTAGCTTGTAACTCTTACAGTTCTATCAGCAGATATGAAGTGTGACTATTTTATACAGTCATAGTGGAAAGTGTCACTGGTGCTGAAGTATCAACTCCCTGAGACCCCTGTCAGGCTTCCCCACAATCTCAGTGCTTTCTAGTAAAGCCAGTCTCATCTGTGTTCTGCTTCTGTTTTATTCATCACTGGGTACCCTGGAATTCTCTGGTTCTCTCCTTGTCAACAAGCCCCATGAGGGTCCTTATCACCTGCAGGGTCCAATGTCTGCATTGCAACAGTTGTTGAATATGTTCCCATTGAATTGAAGTGACAGAGTTCACAGAGCAGATCAGTGATGGAGTGAAGCTGCTCCTGAAGCGAGTGCTGATTGTAGAAGAGGCTGTTGGTCGGTAGGGCTGGCCACTCCCCACCTGGGCTAACATCGCCTTCCTTTTTCTTCCTGCTTGAGTGAGGAGGGATGGGGAGGCAATTTATCTCCTAAGTCTCAGCAGGCATCACACTGAGCATTTTCCTTCTAATGAGATTCCATCCTACTCAGAGCCCCACAGAGTGTCTGAAATCGGACCCCCCATCCATCTGTCCGTCCGTCCGTCCGTCCGTCCGTCCGTCCGTCCGTCCGTCCGTCCGTCCGTCCGTCCGTCCGTCCGTCCGTCCGTCCGTCCGTCCGTCCGTCCGTCTCTCCAGGGGACTTACCATAATGCCAAATAAACTCAGTGTAATTAAAGAAAAAATAAGAGGAAAGACTGGGTTGTAAAGTATTCGGCTCACCTCTCTCAGGCATATTTTTAAGCTGTAAAAGCGGAAGGTATGTTTTATGGATTTTATCCCCCTTCATAACTCTATAAAATCACAGCTTTATTGGTGTTGAGTCCTCTGTGTGAAACCAGGGCTTGATAAGCAGATGATGATTTTATTTCCTGATAGAGACAAGTGGTGTTGGGCTTCATAGCACCTAATCATCGTACTTTATTTATTTATTTTTGGTAGAGGAGCTAAAAATATGTCCCTGTCAGCTGTCTCTCTTTCTTGAGAACTTTTCAATCATTTGAAGTTTTAATTTCTCTTGTGGGGATCTTGGGAATGATTTCTTAAATAAGTTTACTTTTTGTGTCTGCATCCTAGGTACATTTCTAATGTTCCCTGGATATCAAGTTAACTCAAGTTATAATTAGTTGCAGTATTTTACTATCATTGATATAAATCACATTGTGGCTCTCCTCACCCCGGTCACCCTAATCAGAAAGAAAGAGCTCTTCCTTTTTGGAACTAGTAGATTGATTTTTGCTTGTACATCATAAATAAACTTCTTTTTTTCTTGAAACTTGTTACCTACCCTTTTTATTCCTATCCACCCTGCCTAAATTTTACCAGTATAGGTGCTTGAACTCTGGTCTTTGTGTTCTGGCGTAGCTTTTGTGCTTATAGCTAGTGTCCTACCACTTGAGCCACACATCCATTATGGCTTTTTGCAGGCAAATTGGACATAAGAATTTCTGGGATTTGTTTGCGTAGGCTGGCTTTGAAATGTTATCCACACATCTTGGCCTCACAAGTAGTTAGGGTAAAAGGTATGAGCCATGGGCATCCAACAAGACTGCTTAACTTTCATTGGTATAGGATAGGAAGTTGACTTTCCCTTGCATACAAGTCTAGTTTTTGGCTTCATGGATTATTGAGCCTAGAAAATATTGTGTTCACTTCAAGACTCAATATGAAACAGTCCTGCCATTGGTTAGATCTAGCCCCCTGGGTCAAGGGTGGCATCAAAGAAGCAGTACAATGGCTTATCCCAAGGTGCTATCTCCTCATGGATCCCGATTGAGGAATTATGCAACTTCTGGTGCAGAATACTGTCAGATAAAGTATCTTACACTTAAATGAACCCATGAGAAAGAGCGAATTTCAGACTACAATCATAGCTCAAATTATTAGATTATATAAATTAGGTTATTAGATTATATAAATTTGGAGATCATCCCTGAGCTTAGAAATGTAGGGACAGGGGCTGGGAAGGTGGCTCAGTGGTAGAGTGCTTTCCTTGTATGCATGAGGCCCTGGGTTAGATTCCTTAGCACCACATAAGCAGAAAAAGCCGGAAGTGGCACTGTGGTTCAAGTGGCAGAGCGCTAGCCTTGAGCTGAAGAGCTGAGAGACAGAGCCCAGGCCCAGAGTTCAGGCCCCGTGACGAGGTGGGGAGGGGGGAGGGGGGGAGGAGGAGAAATGTAGGGACAGATAAGATTCCTTAGGAGAACCTTTAGTTCTAAGGACATCCCTTAGGGATTGGTGGACAGTCTCATCTGTTCTCAGTTTCTCAGATGTGGTGAGATGTCCTAAGTTTTGGTTTTATCCTAAACCATTTCATGAATGAACAGTACAGTGGGTTCACATTGCTTCTTTCCTGCAGGCCTTGCCTGTCTAAAGCAACAAGAAGAGAAGAGGAAGAAGAAGATGAGGAAGAACAGAAGAGAAAGAAGGGAAAGGAGAGGAGGGGCTAAGGGAAGAGGGAGAGAGATATGGCAAGAGAGTTTATAAAAATTTGGCTGTTTGATTGAAAGAAGCAGCTGCTTGGAAAAGAGGATTGATTAAAGGGTATAATACAAACTTCTGAGTTCTTAAAATTTTGATTTCTTAGCAAAAGATTAATCATTTATTGAACACCTATTGACAGAGAAATCCAAAGAAGGTTGATCTAGCCTAGTTTCCTGAAGTTTTACTCACAGACAGACGGACAGACAGGTAGAGAAATAGATATATGGCTCACATTTGGGCTTAGCAGTCCTGTCTTCCATCATTTTGCCCATCAGGAATATAGCTTATGTTTGTAGTTTTCTGTTCTAGTCCTTATGCTTTTGCTGTCTCCTTTTGTTCATTCAAGTGTGTGTGCATGGGTGTGTGCATGTGTGCACGCACACACCAGCCCTGTGGTTTAAACTCAGAGCTTGGATGCTGGCCCTGAGCTTTATTTGCTCAAGGCCAGCACTCTACCACAGCTCCACTTCTTGTCTTTTTGGTACTTAATTGGATATGGGTCTCATGGACTTTCTTGCCTGGCTGGGATGGTTTCAAATGTTTAGCCTCAGATCTTAGCCTCTTGTAGCCAGGATTACAAGTGTGCTCCATCTGTGTCCCCAGCTCTTTCTCCATTTTTTAAGGTTCCCTTCCCTGCTCTCCTCTGTCCTGCCCACCTCTCTCCTACTCTCAAGCTGCTCCTAAACTGCCCTGAGTGTGAGCACTTGTGTTTGACCTCTTCAGCCATATGTTGTTATAACCTTATAGCATCTAAGCTGGCCTAAAAGTAATAAATGATGCAGTGATCTACTAGTTACACATGGGAATGTGGGTAGGTGTTAGTTCCTGTGTGTGTGTGTGTGTGTGTGTGTGAGAGAGAGAGAGAGAGAGAGAGAGAGAGAGAGATCTGTATTTTTTGGATTGTATAATCTCTACTGACTTATCTCCAGATTCACTGACTCTTCAGGTGAACCATTATTAGTAAAATTATTATTTAAGTTTTTGTCCTCTTTAGCCACAGATATTCCATTTTAAAGTATAATTTCCACCTCTATTAGTATTCTCTATTTGATGCCATAGTGTCCTATTTTACTTCATCAAGCATGGTTTCTTGTAGTTATTTTTTATTGGCGTATATTAATTGTTCATAGGGGTTTCATTGTGATATATCCATGCAGGCATATAATGTGCTGTGATAAAACTTACCTCTCTACTGCTCTTTTCTACATCCTCACTTTAATTTATAATTTCCTTAGTTTTATAATATATTTTATAACAGTTAGATAGGAGATATTTCTGAGCCTAGTACCAGGCACTTTGATGGCTTACTTTTCATTCTGCCCTTTTTTTTTTTAGGTGCCAGCCTTAGGGCTTGAACTCAGAGCCTGAGTACTTGTCCCCCTGTTTCTTTTGCTTAAGGCTAGCCCTGTACCAATGGAGCCACTACTCCACTTCTGGCTTTTTAGTGGTTCATTGTAGTTAAGAGTCTCACGGACTTCGCTGTGTGGGCCTGAATTTGAATCTGGATCTTCAGATCTCAGCCTCCCGAGTAGCTAGGGTTTGTTTGCTTGTTTCACATTTCCTCTGGAAGCAATTCCTGTTATGGATGTCTTGCCTTTACTCTCTATCCCTTGAGCCTTTGACTTCTTTTAATTCTTGACAGCTTATTTACTTGTTTAGTGACTTGACTGGATGATTTCAGCAAACTTCTCTCTCCTGTAGTGAGAAGGAGATGATGTCAGCTCCTCAGATGGCCCTGGGCCTGTACTCAGTTATTTGGGGATGACAATACTTTTCCTTGAACCTTCTTTAGAGTGTCTTTCCTAGATTTTCCCCCTCCCTTTAAGCTTTCTGTCTTTGTTGGTACCATACCCTGCTCTTAGGCTCTAAGCTGATGCTGATCTATTGTTTTCAATAATGCCCTGGAGACAAAATCTGCTCCACCATCTGATCTAATTAAATCTTTATCCTGGGTAGAATTTGTTTTTATTTATGATTTATTCATATCCGTTAGTCATATGAGGGGGCTTCCATTGTGGCAGCTCCATACATGCCTACAGGGTACCCCATCAATTTCACCCCATCTGTCACTCTCTCTTATCCTCTCTGCTCTCTCCTTAAAACAATTTCAACAGGTTTCCTTGTTCTAGTTTTATAGCATATGTGCAGATAAAGTACTTTGAACATATTCATCCTCATTCCTCCTCTCCATTGGCCCCCCTCCGTTTGCTTAAATACACGACCCAAGTGCTTGTTTTACTTTTCTGTCATTGTTTTTTTTTTGTAAGTGTGCATTACTTGTACCATGGGGAAGAGATTACACATAGGCACGTATTATAGTTTAGTCAGAATTATCCTGTTGCTCTCTTTCCTTGTCCCCCAGCTCCTTATTGCTCAACGGCTCCTTATGCTATCTTCATGTAGAGAACACAGTGTATTGTGATATGGTTTACCTTACATTATCTCCCTCCCCCTAGTCTAGTTTTAAAGCTAGACTTTGAAGGTTATTTTTGGACACCAGAATGGCTCTTTGTGCCAGTTCTGGGGTTTGAACTCAGGGTCTGGAAATTGTTCCTGAGCTTTTTTTCCCTCAAGGCTAGTGCTCTACAACTTGACCCAGCTTTTTGGTGGTTAAATAGAGAGGAGAGTCTCATGAACTTTCCTGTCCAGGTTGGCTTTGAACTGTGATCTTTAGATTTCAGCCTTCTAGGTAGTTAGGATTATAGGCATGAGCCACCAGTGCCCAGCCAAGATGGCTCTTTTTATCTGCCTTTTCCTGTTTCTGGTAAAGTACCTGGCCTAATTTTTCTTATGGAGCTGTCAGCTCCCTCTTAATTGCTTACCACTAAATTCTTCTTTGTTTTCTCTGTTAGATTTTTAAAAAGAGGTAGCCAAGTAAGAATAACACCATGCACGTGGTATTCAGGTAAGGGGTAGGTTTATTCATCGTTCTGGCTGGCACCAGACCATGTTGGCCCTCCACGCAGCTGGGAAAGGCCTGGGAAAGAGAGAGAGCTGGGAAAAAGAAGACAGCTAGAAAAAAAGAGCGTCTGGGAAAGGTGGGAAAGCGAGAGCTAGGAAAGAGAAGAGAGCTGGGAAAGAGAAGAGAAGGAAAGAGCTGAGAAAGAGCTAGAAAAAGCAGAGAGAACGTGTCTGTGCCTGGGCGAGGCCTTATCTAGGGTATGGGCTGAGAAAGGTGTGGCCATATCAAATTCAGATGTGACCTCAGTGGATGCAGATGTGACCTCTTCCAGGTGTGCCAGTTGCCTAGGTAACGCAGGTACTGGGTGGAGACTTTGCTGGGAGGAGGGTGGAGTCTGCTCGCCATACAGGAGTGGATCTTACATTCTCCTCCTCCCCCTCCTCCCCCTCCTCCCCCTCCTCCTCCCCCTCCTCCTCCTCTACCATGGGAGCCTCACCTAGTCCTTTACTACACTAGTTACTACACTAGCTAGTCCTTTACTACACTCTATTCAAAAATAAATCCACATGTAATCTTTGTTATGTCTAGCTCTAGGCAAAATCCCCGAGTCCCTGTGGCTGTTGATATGGGAGTAAAGATATTTTCCTTGGAGAGAGACTGGCTTTGTGAGCTGTTTCCTGGGTGAGACAGTCACCACTGGTTTTCTTGGCTTGTGTCTCCCCACGTGGAATCTCTATGAGTGGATGAGACCCATATTTTTGACCTCCTATGTCAGGGTTGGAGCCCTACCCTGTGATGGAGGCTGGGTAGAGAAAGGGACCCCCCCTTCAACTTCACTACATTCATCTCAAATTTAGCCTGTGCCTCAAGAAACTGGGCGTTAAAGAGAGTGAGCCTGTCTGCCATGACTACACTCAGTAGCCTCTGCCTAGGAGCTGAGGAGACCCAGAGCAGGTTTCTTCAGCCACGCCCACGAACATTGAAACGTTCTTCTTCCTGAGTTGGGCAGAAGGGAAGGAGAAATTCATGACTCAATGCTGTTTGCACTAAGAAGGAGTGAATTTCTTGGTTTCCTTCTAGGGAAATGAAAAACTAAACACATTAAAAAAAATAAATTTCACCATGTACTTTGTTCTTTTTTTTTTTTTTTTTTTTGGGTCTGGTCATGGGGCTGGGCACTGTCCCTCAGCTCTTCAGCTCAAGGCTAGCGCTCTACCACTTGAGCCAGAGCACCACTTCCGGTTTTTTTCTTTTTTTTGCTTATGTGGTGCTGAGGAATCGAACCCAGGGCCTCGAGCATGCAAGGCAAGCGCTCTACCACTGAGCCACCTTCCCAGCCCTGTACTTTGTTCTTGAAGGGGAGGAGATCTGCCCATTTCTCCCACTGCCATTCTGGGCATCATCATCAGGTTTTGATTTTTGGTGGGGATGTGGGAAAGCCATCTTCAAAGCAGCCAACGCTAGACATACTATGTGGGCATCCGATAGGGATAGAGGCCGTTTAATTTGATGGTGGAAACAACCCTGAACCTGCCTTCTTTTGCTTCCCTCCTGAGTAAGAAGTCTGTGAGAAGACATCATGGGTGATTTGTTTTTCACTGACATGCTATATATAAATTAATGTGGTAGGAACAAGATTTAGTCATAAGAAACGCTGCCACTTTTTGCTGACTGCTGGTCATTTTGTACTGAGCACATAATTCTCCCTCCTATTAGGCCTAAAGGAGATTTCTAGCTTTTCAAGCCACTTCGGTCTTTCTGAGCCATTTCTAGGTGTTTACGATGACTTACCTAGCATTGGGGAAAAAATAGGTAACAAGATGAGAGAATGGAGGAAGTATATAACAAGAAAGGTGAGAAGAAATGAAGCCATAGCTACAGAGGCCCTGAATGAAGAAGTCATGGAAGAAAGCGTATCTACAAAGTCTTGTGGAGAGAGGCCTTTTGTGGGGGGATGTGGGTGGAGGAAGTAGGGGGAAGGGTGAGAATGAAAGAAGTAGGGAGAATCAGAGATTTTAAAAAAAAGGATTTAAGAATTACTTTGTGTTTTGGACACGGATTCCCTATCACATTGCTTGAGGGCAGCAAGGAAAGTTTATAACATTGCTCTAATTTCTTTTGGCCGATGAGCTGAACTTTTCTATATAGAAATCCATGCAGAGACTGGCCTACATAAAACCCTTGCTCTTATTATATGATAATAAATCAATACCAAAGGTACCTCTGTCCCCTCTTCATTTTTAGATTTCTCCCAAGGGTACTGATAATAAAAGGTCCTGGTCTTTAGGGAAGACTCAGAACATTGGATCCTGTCTTAAGAAAAGCGTCTAAGTGACCTGACATTCCCTTTCTCATTAAAATGATAAAATACTTATGAAGTATATATATATATATATATGTATATGTGTATTTGAGTGACACATTCAATTCCATATTTAATTTCACCACTAGCTATTAAAAGAGCCTCTGAAATGCCATCTCAGCTAACAGAATTCTAATAAAAAATGTAGGAAATGGCATTTTCCCCATTCTCAAAAGAAGAAGTGCCATAGAAGAAATAAATTGAAGTCTATCCCCCCACCCCCCTTCCTGGATTATTTAACTGGCTGCTGTCAGGGTTGGTAAGGAAAAGCTAATAGCTAAACAGACTCCGTCTAAGTCAGATCACTAAGGACAGCATTTTTTTTTCTCCAGTGAGACACAAAGGTTGGGGAAAGCCATTTAGAGAGATGAGTGTGTTTTGGAAGTGTTTGGCTTTCTGTGACCACAGGGCATAGTAGCTGTTTAGTGGTCAGGTGAGCATATGGTTTGTATGTTAGAGATGGCGGATCAGAGGATATGGATTATGAAGTCAGCAAGGTAATGGTAGTGGTAACAAATGAGGGAATAAATAAAATGATGGAGGGAAGAAGTGATTAAAAGCAAACAATATTTGGGGCTGGGAATGTGGCTTAGTGGTAGAGTGCTAGCATGCATGATGCCCTGGGTTTGATTCCTCAGTACCACATACACAGAAAAAAGCTAGAAGTGGCACTGTGGCTCAAGTGATAGAGCACTAGCCTTGAGCAAAAAGAAGCTCAGGGACAATGCACAGGCTCTGAGTTCAAGCCTCAAGACTAGCCAAAATCCCCCAAAACAAACAAAAACCTTTTGAATCAGACTTCTGCTATGTAGCCCCTGGACTTGCAGATGTGTGCCACTTGCTTGGTTTGAGAAATTGAATTTATGGTAAAGGAATTATCTGAGTAGAAGGTAATGGACATTGTGGAGAGCAGAGAAAGGAGGAGGATTGGAAGCACTAAGCAGAACAAAGAATCTTAGGAACTCGGGGAAGAATTTCTAGAGAGAAAGCAAATGATTGATGATGTCTAATTCTGAAGATAGGGTAAATCATGCACACACTTCACATCACATTGCATAACATCACATCACAGTGAAACATGGAAGTATAGTTGCCGCTCAGCAGCTCTTGATTCAGAATTGAGTGAATGGATTTAATAACAAGGAGGTCACTGGTAACTGCAAGTTTCTGAGCAGTGGAGAGTATGGGAGATTGGTATACACTGAGGAGTGAACTGGATGCAGGGAAGTTAATAGAATATAATCAAAGCATCACACACACACTTCATAGAATTTAAGAAGAAAGAAGTAAAACTTGACCATTCATCCCACAGGAAACGAAACTCCTAAAGAACAGCTTTAAGTGCATTTCATCCTATGTAAAACTCAACGACTCCTGTTTTTTTTTTTAAATTTGTGTTGAGATAGTCTTTTGTTTCTGTTTATTTTCATTGTAATTGTAGAGTTGATCTACAGAGGGGTTACAGTTACATGAGTCAGGTAAATGAGCATAATTCTTCTTGAAGTCTGTCTCCCCATCCCTCGCTCTCTCCCAGTTTTTCCCCACTCACAAGATGTACAGTTCATTTTACACATAGTGTCTCGTGAATGTCACTGTTTTATTTGTTCATCCTTGTTCACCTTTTTATGTGCCCCCTCTCACTCTCCCAAATGCGAACAAACTAACATACAAGACAAAAAGGAAAGTAAACAAAACAGCAACAACAGCAGCTAAAGATATCTCTTGTTTCCTTAGACTTCATTTCATCAAATATTATTTTATATGATCATAAGCCCAGGCATGTACGACCATGGCTGGCTGGCAAATACTGTTGAAAAGACCAAGAATTAAGGGTATAATTGAGAGAAGAATTTGAATGATTGTGTCTGTTCTCCTTTCCTTGTCTACCTGGACTCAAATTCTTTGTGGGTACTACTGGACTTCAGACCACAGCTGAGTAGCAGGCCTATTGGATGTGGCCAATCTGTTGTCTACACACTCATAATGATGGTTTAGAACCTTTCCAAGACGTCTTCTGAGAGTGCTCTGAACTTATTTTTCCAATGTGTAAGTGTATCATTATAAACTCTTAAAGAACTGCTTATTGACATGATCACATACTGGTATCTTCCTTTCTCTGCTCACCAGAAACGAGCTCTGTATCTGGGCCTCTCACTTCAACCACTGGCTCCTCTTCATTTCCACACATAACAGGTGAGTTACTTTTTAAATCATGTTCAATAGGTAATGTCTTAAATGAGTTTCTCATGTCTGGCTATATTGAAAATTATGTGGGGGAAAGTTAAATATACTGATACCAGGGTTCTTCTCAAGACTAATTAAATTAGAACTCCTGAGCAGAAAAGTATCTAATTAAAGCTCACTTGCAGATTCTAATATGTAGTCTATTAAGTTCAAATTTCTTTGTCTGGGGGCCTGGCTTAAGTGATAGAGCCCTATGAGAGAGAAAGCTGAGAGTGTAAAGCTTGGAGTTCAGGATATATACATATAGACATATATCTATATATATGCATATAAAAAATGCAACCAGATGTTGTTGGCTCATACTTGTAATCCTAGCTACTCAGGACCCTCAGATCTGATGGTCATGGATCAAAGCCAGCTTGGGCAATAAAGTCCATGAGACTCTTATCTTCAGTTAACAACCAGAAGACCAGAAGTGGCACTGTGGATCAAAGTGGTAGAGTACCAGCCTTGAGCAAAAAGAGTTCAAGGACAGTTCCCAGGACCTGAGTTCAAGCCCTATGACATACTCTCTCTCTCTCTCTCTCTCTCTCCCTCCCCCCTCTCTACATATATATTTGCCTATAAATATGTATGTATATTTTTGAATATGTGCACAGTTTTCCTGGCTGACAGTATGTTAAAGGTTTTCGCTTTGGCTTCTGGCTCCTTCTGAACTGCCCTGAGACACTTCTTATTGAAACCTAAGGTTCCTAAGAGTATTAATTGAAAATCACTTCTTGGAATTGCAACCCACAGAGAAAAAGATGACAGTAGAACAGAGGCGTGAGTTGTGACTTGTGTCTTCCCAAAGAACAGCAAGTTCATCTTATCTGGCAAAGTTATGGAAGCCAATAGACTCCATGAGAATGTGAAGTGTAGAAAGAGGACAGAAAAAAAGGAGACAAGGATAAGAGAAACAGAGGAGAAACATGGAGATTAAAATATCACTTTGGCAATGTTATAAAAAAAAAAGAATGTGATAACTTAAAAAAATATTCTTAGGCCTCTTTTCTGCATGGTACTAAACTCTTCCTATGAGATTCCAGGAAGGAGCAATAGTACCACTAGGGGGCGGCAGTTTCAGGCAAAAGGCTTTTGTGTCAATTTAAGAAGTTAGTTTCTGCAAGTAGAAAGGGCCTCCTAAGGAGTAAGCTTCCAGTCCCTGGAGATAATTGATCCACCAACAGGATGACAACGCCATTTATTTGCTCCCTCTTTCATTCTCTCCCTTCCTCATAAATCATGTGAAAGGAATTACTCCTGGCACATGCTAAGGATGGCAAAGCAGACCTTATTCAGGACCATCTTGATGGGCATAGGAAGAGCGGCAATGAGCGTTCGCAGTGTAAGAGAGATTGGGGTCGAGGAATTGCACATAAGCCAATATGGAAATTCATATTTTAGGTGCAGATGGAGGTCAATGGATGGAAAATTACTGAGAGGAAACATTAGCGGTAGGTGTGAGTGTGGCTAAAATTGGCCTAAGAACTGTCTTGCTGAAAGCTAGAAGATTTGGGCTAATCTGACTTACCATGATTTTTTTTTTAACATGATTTTTGGTAAAACTAGACTCTTCAGGGAAGATCACAGAAGTCCCAAGGGTAGACCTTGTTAAGAAAAGAAAAAAAAATGCTCCGAAGAGCCTCTATAGAGTTTGGTCAAGGAGAGAATCTTTGCCATTCACACACTCAATTTGCATACTCAATTTTACTAAAGCATAACTTCTTTCAAATTAAATTAGAAGTTGAGTACCTGTTTCCTACCACCTGAATGGCTCCCGATCGCACTGTTGACAGAAAGATATATCACAATTAGCCACAGAGTATGTCCCAAGAAATTGATTTCTACTTGTTAGTTACTGAAGCTTGCTGATGATTTGCTTTAAAAATGACTGATAGATTAGGATGGATCCGATGTTGTAACTATGTCATGGGCATTTTGATTTTTCTATATTCTGTGATGCATAGTTGAGTGGAAGAAAGGCGTGGCTTGTTAGTCAAAGTGTCTAGAATGAATTCTAGTCTGGATCACTTCTCATGTAAGTTACAACCGGGAGGAAGTGACCCTCCCTGGGCTGTCATGGAAAAATGTGGTAAAAGCCAACTCTCTTAATGAGGTGCTTTTGATACCATTCATTTTGCTTTCCTGAACATAGTTTTACGCTTCTTCCAGCTCTTGAGAGTTCCAAGAGACCGTGTTCTGCCTACGAATATCTTCCATTGGAAGTGACACGTGGATCAAGATCTGTGGAGTCTCTGGCTTTTACAGATAATATGGCTTTGCCACCCGGGAGATGCCATTGATGCAGGACTGCCATCTTCTAGCTCTGACACCTGGGGCAGGTCACTTTCTGAGAAACTCCTTTTTCCACCTGAGAAAGAGAAGACATTAATAGGGACCGTCAGGAGGATGAGAGATAACAGATATATATGAAATGAATTTCTTAAAAAATGTAGCTATGGTAACTGTTACCTTCATTAAATGTTATATAAATGTACGCACATACGTATGTGTATGCACGTATATTTAGAAAGGGTCTTATGGTATAACCAGGCAAACCTCCAACCCTTCATCCTGCCTCTCTGCCTTTCAAGTATTGAGGATTACGCGAGTGCACCACCATGCCCGACATCCATGTGGTGAATCCATATATTTCTAGATAATGTAACTGACATGAGCAGGCCTGACTGGACTATGATTACAAGGTGAGAAATATGTTAATGTCTACAGAACTGTAGCCAGTCAGGGGTAGACATAGGAAAGGCCACGGTGCCAGCGTGCCCTTTGAAAAATTATACGTTTCCATAGCTAGAAATCCTAATTGTATATTTGGTTGCTATTTTGAGGCAGTAATCTAGTATTTTTATAGGGGAAGAGGTGTATTTGAAACTCCAGGGACATAGGCTGAGGAGGACTGAAGGCTGTTCTATGACTAACGATGCAAGAGGTCACTGCACATATATCCTGCTATGGTCATGTTTTATCTCTGTCTGTCTGTCTGTCTCTAGCATTTTCCTATCAGTTACTCAGTAATTCAACCTACCCATCAGGATACTATTTGGACTCTGCATAAGGATATTTATTAAACAAAATTCCTTCTAATGTAATGCTAGAAATAAAATCTGAACCATCATCATCATCATCATTATTTTCCTACGGAGTCATGTTAGTCATTCACTGGGCTGGGGTGTAGCTCATTCATAAGGTGCTTGCATACTAGATTCAATCTTCAACACCACAACCAGACAAACAAATTTCAGCCATTAAGTGTAATTTGGAGGATATTTTGTCCGACCATCATCCCAAGTGAAAAGTTGTATTCTGATGATTTAAAAAGAAAAAAAGGTTTGGAGTCAGCTCCCACAGAACATTCTGGGAGTGGTTGGAGCTACTCCTTTGCACCCCATCCATAAGCTCACAGCAGTGGTGGAGATAAAATGTGAGGGCTGGTGACAAAGAACCCTCTCTGGGTCCATTGAGTGAAGGATTTATAAATAACAGAAGGCATTTATCATGTTGTTGTCAGGTCAGGACACTGGTAACTGCAGAGTGAGGAAGATCGCCTAAGGGACAGGGTCATTACTCAGGACAGGATTGCTTTGTTCTTTTATTAATAATTCATTCTGCAGAAAACCAGCCATGATTTGCTTCCTAGAAATTCTGCCTCACACAGGTCAAAGATGACTTCTGAGACTGAGGCAGATGATGGACTCTCAGAAACTTGCCTTCCTTTCCCTTTCCTCCTCCCTCCCTCCCTCCCTCCCTCCCTTCCTTCCCTCCCTCCCTCTTTCCCTCCCTCCTTCCTTCCTTCCTTCCTTCTTTCCCTTCCTTCCATCTTTTTTCCTTTCTCTCCCTCCTTCCCTCCCACTCTCCCTCCCTCCCACTCTCCCTTTCTCCTTCCTCTCCCCTCCCTTTCTCCCTTCCCTCCTTTTCCTTCCCTCCCCTCTCTTCTCTCCTCCCCTCCCCTCTCCTCCCCTCCCCTCCCCTCTTCCCTCCCTTCCCTTCCCCTCCTCTCCCCTTTCTTTCCCTCCCCTCCCCTCCCCTCTTCCCTCCCTTCCCTTCCCCTCCTCTCCCCTTTCTTTCCCTCCCCTCCCCTCCCCTCTCTTCTTCTTTTTTTTGTTCCAGTACTGGGGCTTGATGTCCCTCAGCTCTTTTGTTCAGGACTAGCACTTTACCACTTGAGCTACAGATCTACTTCCAGCTTTTTAAAAATTATTATGACTGTTTAATCAAGTAGTTGTACAAAGGGGTTAGCATTCTGTAAGCCGGGTTATAAGTACAACACTTCTTGGTTACTGTGACTTCTTTCTTCATCCTTCCTCAGTTTTCCTCTGCTGTTCTTACCCTCAAGTTACATAGCTTATTATTTACATCACACTGCCAGCTTTTTGGTGGTTGACTGGAGATAGGAGTTTCACAGACTTTTCTGGCTCTGGATGACTTTGAACTACAGCCCTCAGATCTCAGCCTCCTGAGTAGTTAGCTTTGCAGGCATGAGCCACATTGCCTAGCAATGGGGTTAATTACTGTGGTGAAACATTCCTGCTTGCTTAAGTATTTATCCATTCTTTATGGTGAAACATTCAAAATCCTTTCTGTCTTTATGTTCCACATTTTCTGTATATATTGATGTGTTGATATAAATGTAGGTTGTTTCCATTTCTTGGCTGGTATTAATAGTGCTGCAGTAAACAGGAAGTGTATCTGTCTCAGGAAATGACAGCTATGTTAATTTCCATATCTAGGGTAGTTGTCATGCAACTTTCTTGCTCAGATATGTAACTATAGAATCATATCTTCTATCATTCTAGAGTAATCCCTACTGGGTGTTCATGCAGCGGCACAAATAAGCTGGCCATTAGAATGTCCTCAGCAGAATAACTGCAGTACACTATCCAGTTATTATATGTACCTTGCCCCGTTTTGCTTCTCTCCTCCAATTTGTGGGGACATGTTGCACACATTTCTCCACATTACTATCCCTTTCATAAATGAGTTGGTTAGTGATCATGTTTCTTTTTCTTTTTTTTTTGGTCGGTCGTGGGGCTTGAACTCTGGGATTGGGCGCTGTCCCTCAGCTCTTCAGCTCAAGGTGCCACTTCCGGTTTTCTGGTGGTTTATTGGAGATAGGAGTCTCACGGTCTCTCCTGCCTGGGCTGGCTTTGAACCGTGATCCTCAGATCTCAGCCTCCTGAGTAGCTAGGATTACAGGCGTGAGCCACCAGCGCCCGGCTTGATCATGTTTCTTGACTAGTAAGTGTGTTAGGAATGGGTACAGAATGCATTAAACTGCGAGAGATGTTCATTTCTGTTGCGGTTGAAATCTGAAATGTTCCCTAAAGACTCCTGTGTTCAGAGGCTTGGTTGCCAGTGGTTGGGAAATGGTTGGACCTAAGAGCCCTGACCTCATCAATGGATTATTCTCTGATGGATTTGGAATATGGCAGGTGGTGGAAAACGAGAAGGTGGGGGCTGCTTAGAAGAAGTTGATCCCTGGAGATGTGCCATTGAAGGATATCTCGTCTAGTTCCCATCCTGGCTGTCCTTGTTCATTTGTTTGTTTGTTTTAAACATTTCTATTGCCCCACCATGCCTTCTGAGCCATAAAGCTCAGCCTCCCCCTACACTCAGAACAACAGAGTCATGTGACTCTAGACTCACACCATGAAGCAGAATAAATCCTTCCTTCTTTCAGCTGTTGTGCTTAGGTATATGTCTCCATGATGAAAACCTGACTGACGCAATGCCAAAAGATGTAATCTTCCCACCGACCTCCTGTTCATGAGGATAGAGGATGTGATGTAATCTCAGAGGGTAAAGCCAAAGGCCCCGGAGGACAAAGAACAAGAGAGATAGTTCCAGGGAGCAGACCCACAGAATGGCACTAGGCTAGGCAAAAAGTTCTTTCTGTGCCCTGGGAAAAGCTTCTTTGCCTCTCTGTCTATTGGGATATGTAAAATAGGCTGTATCGATGACTCAAGGCTGGCTAGAGATCCCATTTTTTTCTCTACCTGGAAGGAGTAGGGAAAAATATTTATTTATTTTCATTCATTTATATATTTATGATTGAATATTGGACAGTAAAAGCAGTGAGGGATCTTCATTGTCTGTAGAGAATTTAAGACTCATACTAATACTGAGTCAAGGGCCAGCAGGTAAAGTTGGGGGAGAGGGATTCAGTGGTAGAGCACTTGCCTGGTGTGTGAGACCCTGAGTTCAACCTCTAGCTCCACCATCAAGCAAGCAGAAGAGACAACAGCAATAACAAAAGCCCCTAACATTGAATCTTCTTTGCCCTACTGTTAGTATTGTGCTGGCCTTTGGTCCTCAGCTCCACCCAGACCTGAGCCCCTCCCATCCCTGGAGTTCCCACCACACAGCTGGCCCCTCCCTCTCTCTGCCCAGATCCATTTGGTCTCCCATCTACCTCCCTTCTGGCCCTCTGACCCCTCCTGCTAGCTGGATGGTGGATGAGGCCTCCTGCTCCCTCTTGGGGGAAATGTGGCTCCTCTAATGAACCTTGTAATAATCTTTCTCCTGTGCCTGCCTGCCTCTGCCTGGTCCCCTGGGATGGATGTGTGGGACCCTTCACTTACTATGGTGTGCTAGCCATTCTGAACAATGTCAGCGATGAAATCCTCTCCATCAGAGAGAAGTTATCTCCCTCTGATGTCATATACCGTCCCCTTCCTCCCCACCTTTTTTTTTTTGACACTGATGGGGTTTGAACCCAGGGCCTTGCACTTACCAGATAAGCAGTGTACCACTTCAGCCACTGTTTCCCAGCATCTGTTCTAGGTTGGCCTTAAACTCATATATGTGTGTACACACACACACACACACACACACACACACACACACACACACACACACACATATTTCATTCTAGCCTTTCAAGCTGCAGGGAAATACTTCCCTTTGGATGATATCATTGAACTGTTGCTAAATTAATCTACACAGGAACCACGCAGCCTTGGGATCTCTCATTGGCAAAGTGGTTTTACTTTGTTGACGTTTAGCAGCATCAACAAAATTTATTGAGTAGCAATTGTTACTCTGTGAGGTCTTCTACTAAGAGAGCTAATCTGTGTTATCATCCTCTTCTGAAATTCCTTGTGTAGCTGTTGGGTTTGTATCTGTTCGACTTCTAATTTGAATCTCTGTGGCTTTTCAGTGTTATTTTGAGCTCCTGGAGGTCATGGAATTTCTCTTACTCATATTTGTCTTCCTGCACAATGCTTTTGTTATAGGTTGGTCCATGAATGTATCTGTAGCTTCATGTGACTGTTTGCTTCAGTGAACTGTAGTCTTCCTTTCCATTTTATTGCATTTTTGAAATTCACTATGCTGTTTTTTGGGCAGCAGGGACAACCTAAGACTTAGTTATGACATGTTTGTTTTATACCATCGGTCTACCATCTCAGTGGATATAAAACTTTGTGGATGGCAAGTGTGTGCTCTCTGATTCTTTATAAACACTTTTTTCCCCTGGGGACTGTCTTGTCTGCCTAGGTTTGTTGAGAATGTAAGAGATCTATTAAATTTACTTACAACAAAAGAAGGATCCTTTCTCAGAGTCTAAAACACATTAACTTTGTGTTATACACGGTCCTAGGTGGTACCAACTAGGAACAGTAGATGGCAGTATTGTGTAAGTGTTTATGCTTGGAACACTAGTACACGGAAATTTTCTTCTCCATTTAAGCAATTGTTCACTGAAGTATTTTGTTTCTCAGCTCACACTACAACAACTTGATGTATAATTGAAGTGGGTCTAGAGTGAGGAAGGGAATTGTCACTACTTAGATTGATGGTAAGGTCCTGACAAACTAATTGAGTAAGGTCTTCAGACTGTGAATAGTCTGGGCATGGAAAATTGTAAATCACAACACAGCATATTTGAAAACTGAGCTCCTTCAAGAAAAATATTTTAGTGTTTATAAAAGGGAATTGCATTTGGGTATGCTTTGCAAATTTCTTGCTTTGTAGCTGACAATTCATTGTTTGTTGTTTATTAAATTTTGCCAGGAAATCAACCACTAATCTGGGGAAGTCTAAACATTACACACTCCACAATTAGAAGCAGATTTGATTTGTTGGTGCAGCTACATGGAGACTTCCTTGTAATACGTTCTATGGAGTTCATGCTCAGGGGTCTAACTTGGAGTTGAGTATGTTAAAGCACAAAGTTTTATTTTCTTTTTGATACTTAAGTATTCTTGGAAGTAATTCAAAATGGGACAAGTTCACTTTATACTTTCATTATCAAGCAATGAAAATGTGGATTTCAAAAGATAGACTATAGAGAACAATTCTGTACATATTTTTTATAAGCAGCAATTGTATTTATTGGCATTCAAGTTACAACAATTACATGCTGGGCAATGTACAGAAAAGGACACAGTGTTAGAGTAGGGAGATGCTCATGTTTTTCTTTAAGTGTCTTAAGTCTTCTGACCCAACAAGTTATTCTTCCATTCCCAGCTGGCACCCTAGCATTTCAGCCATACTTACAGTTCCTCGTTCAAGAAGTTCTTAACCGGTTTCAGGGAACCTTTGGTGATTATAGGTAGAAAACTGAGGTCCAGGAACTTTGAGTGTGAAAGCCATATTTCATAGTGTTACGTTGTCCTAAGTTTATCAACAATACAGCTGTTAAGAAGAATGAAATTAGGTCACTTGCAGGAAATGGATCATATTTCAAACCTTCATGTTAAGTGAAGCCATCCAGGACCCAGAGGACAAAGGACACATCTTCCCTCATGCTTGGATGTTAGTTCTAAAATAAAGGCATAAAATGTAAGCATTTAAAGATTCTCTGCATATATGCACATATACACCTAATACCAATACAATTAAATAAAAATATAGCATTTGAAGCCTGGCACTGATGGCTCATACCTGTACTTCTTCCTACTCAGGAGGCTGAGATCTAAGGATCATCAGTTGAAGCCAGCTTGGGCAGTAAAGTTGGTAAGACTCTTATCTCCAATTAACCTACCCCAAAATCAGAAGTGGAACTGTGGCTTCAAGTGGTACAGTGGTATCCTTGAGCACAAAAGCCTAGGGATAGCACCCAGGCCCTGAGTTCAAGCCCCATGACTACCACCAATACAATAAAAAGCACTTAAAGTAGGAAACAGTTGATTGCAAATTTCTATCACAAATGAGTTTGAGAATTGAACAGAATTAGCAGAAACTTCATTTCCTAGTATTCACCCCTCCCCAACTCTCCTCAGAACAATTCAGAAGATGATATATTAGACTGATGTTAACTTTTCAATTAACTCATATGTACAGGAAACCGAGAAGTTAAGAAATATTTATGGAACATCTAGAGCAGTTAGTCTGGAAAGGCCTCAAGCTTGCTTGTCTTGCTTGATTAACTGGAAGCCTACCACTGGAGCCATGCTTCCAAGTCTTGCTTTTTGCCAGACTTTTATGATCCTCTGAATCTCAGTCACCTGAGTAGCTAGGACTATAGGCATGAGCTATTAGAGATCAGCTTGTTGAGTAAAAGTGAATCCTAAACACATCAGACGATGCTGAGATAGTTAAGCTATAAAGCATCACACTAGGAATGTCAAATTATTCAAATTTTGCCAACCCCTTTGCAAATAGTATACCCGCAGACATGCTTTTGGTAGACACCGTGATGATGACATATAATTCATAGCTTCAATGGGTGTCCCCATCTCATTACAGTATAATTATGAACTTTGATAAGAATTTACATGACTAATATTTCCGGTGTGTCTGGGTCCTTTCTACTTCTTCCTAAAAAAAAAATGAGTTTAGATTAAACAAAGCGTTTAAAGGGAGCCTTAGTAAGTCGGAGGACAAAAGGGAGATTTCTGATTTGTCTACTGGGTAGATCTGGTAAAGCTGTTGACATTGTATTCGGTGAGTGTGAGCCCAAGGCTGTGTGCGCACTGCACAGTCGCCAGGGGAAGGTGGCTGGGGCCTCCCTGTCCTCATCCACAGGAGGATTTGTGGGAGATGAATCCGTGAGAGCAAGCCCCAGCCTGTTGAGTGAACCGTGGCTCGTTCACACGTCGAAATCACCAGGGTTTTCTCGGCTAGGGTCCTGTACTCTCCTGGTTTACATGGAGAGTGCCTTTCTGTCCTCTGAAGCATTTCCTTCCGTTTTTCTTAGAAGCTTATTTCAACACAAATGGTATGACCTATCCCTTTGCTTACCAATGACTCAGTTACTCTTTTCTTTCAGTAATTAAAATTCTGAAGTGCGTTCGTCAGCTAGGGTTCTTCTATCTCTTAGTCTATGTAAAAGATCAGTTTAAGTAAGGTACATTTCCAATCCTTCCAGTTGTCATAATCAGTATAATAACATAGGAGACTATAATGTTTGATATAGATCAAGTGAAATCTACCTTCTGTTGGGACTTATAGATTTCATTTTTTTTTTTTGTACCAGGTCTTGAATTCAGAGACCCAGCCACTGTTCTTGAGCTTTTTTTTTTTTTTGGCTCAAGGTTATAGCTCTACCACTTTGGGTCACAGCTTCACTTCTGGTTTTTAGGTTAGTTGGAGATAAGAGTTTCAGACTTTACTGCCTGGGCGGGCCAAATCGCTGGCTTCAGACCTTCAGCTCTCAGCCTCCGGAGTAGCTAGAATTACAGGAGTGAGCCACTGGCACCTGGCTCAACTTTACCACATTCAATTAGAATTATACTATGCATCCCTTTCTCTTCATTTCTCTTTCTCCTAATTCAATACTAAATGCAAAGCAAGCCATCTTGATTGACAGTGAGATTGTCATTTTAATCCCTTAAATCCTTCGGTGGGCCCTGTTTCCCTCATTACAGTTAATGGCTTAGAAGAAGCCAGAATTGTGTCGGCATCACTTTCCTGGTTTGTTCTCTGTCGGTGTCAGAAATGTGTCCTTATTTTATCTGTAACTCATTTTTCAAAGCTGCTCCAAGATGTTGTTTCTAGAATGATCTAGTTATATGACCTTTTATTTCAGACTTTCTTGGAAAGTTTCTCAATTGTTTAAGAAAATGTACGCTATTTGGACCTTACCCACTCAGTGTATTTCCAGTTAGCACCAAGACTTTGGTTGCCTACAGACATTCATAATTGATTACAGGATTCATAATTACCAACACTTGGGTGTGCTGTGTTCCTGGCACTTACTGGGGTTTTGAACTCAGAGCCTTGTGCTCATGTGCTGATCCCTCCACCAAGAAGCCATGCCTCTAGCCCTGGTCTTGGATTCTTTAGGTATAATCAGCTCTATTCTATGAAATAGTTTAGCAAGAAAAAAAATGAGCAAAAGTGGATTGAGAAGCTGGAGTTGAATTTTGGGGGGTTGAATGACAGGTCACATCCTCTGGATGGATCAGGAATGAATCATTGCTTTTGTGTAGTCTTAACCCATCGCAGCGATCCTATAGCCAGCTAGACAAATCTTTCAACAGGAAAGGGCTGAATCTGGAGAAGGTTGAACACATTTGCTGAAGTGTACAATCAGGCTGATTAGATAACTTGGCAGAACCATGGTCAGCCAGACCCCCAAGGGGTTGTGACCTCCACACCGGGGTGACCTAGACACCTGGTTCAAGGATCGGTGAGAGCCTTGGGCAGGTGGCAAATTTGCTGCTAATTAGGTGGGGGGAGATGCCGGCCCACAAAGGGGCTGGTCCTAGTCCCATCCCCATGCTTTTGTGTGCATGACCCTGAAGATTCTTCAGGCTCACTTCTAGGCTGGGTTGGGGTGGGGGATGGCAACAGTCACTAGGTAGAGTGGAGATAGGAAGGGAGCCTGGGATTCAGGAGCTGGCTAGTAGTAGACACTGAGTCCTGTAAAGCGTGGGGAGGCAGGACTGCTCCTGAGCAAGGCCTCAAGTCCTCCAGCATGTACTCCACTAACCCCATTGCACTTCATCTGACAAATTCAAAGATAAAAGCACTGTGAGAAGAAGACTGCATGTATTAAAGCTCCCAAGTGAGGTGTGGCTAACAATCCTAAAAGCCGGTTGTGGTGAAATCCCTGTGTGTTTGGGTTGTTATAGAAATAGCACTTCACATGGCATACTAGCATGCTATTCTTTAGGAATGACTATTTCCATATTCACGGTAGGGGGATTTGTTGGATGCCACCGTCTCTACTGTGGTAGCATATTCATAAAAAGGTTACTCACTGAACCCTTGATTTCTCAAGATAACAAACCAACAAAGGTATAATCCAAAATTAAACACTTCGTTAACGTAGCTAGTACAGTTTGTACACTAAGCACACATTTTAATTTTACACACATTACAGATCTGCGGATCTGTTTTACAAAGGGATCCTAGGGTGAATTGATGTGTTTAGGAACCAGCATCATTTATGCACACAATCCACCAGGGGGCGCTCTGGCTTCATGTAAACAGCAGGCTTTGTCATCTTTGAATTTAGCATGGATCCGTGGAGAATAGGATTGTCTTGCAGTATAATGAGTTCCAAGACAGAATTTTATCAGCATTGTCTTGGGGGAGTGGTAATATGTAAACACTTATTAAAATGTTATGGAGGGAGGGGAACACAGTTCTGCATGACTCAAATTAGGCAGAGGCAAATGAAACCAAAGGCTGTCTGCCCTTTAGGATTATGTGTGTCTTGATTGGAGATGTACACGGTACGATGGATTTCTGTCTGTGTTGAGACAAGAAGGAAGGAGTAAGGAAATTTTGCAGCTTATAAGCAGCTCTGACAAAGAGTGATAGAAACAGTGCAAATCTCAGAATCTAATATGCTTCCTAGGACATCTTTGGGGAAAGAGGCGTTACATTGTGTTTCTGTACATTAGGTTCTCATATCAGGAAAGCATGAACTAAAGTGTGTCATGGGAGAGCCTGTATAAATCTAGACACATGGATAAGTAAGTAGCATACCATAGTCAATAAAGCAATAGAAAAGAAGGCATAATGTATTCTTTGTTTTTCTGCCTTTGTTTTTTTTTTATAGATAATACTTTAGTCCTTGAAACCAATTAAGGAAACAAAAAGCTAGGGTCAAATTGGAATTAGAAATATGCTAGGAAATAGCATAAAACTGGAAGGATCTGATTGTTCCTTTGACCACCTTGCTTGTTTTTCAGTCTGGCTTTGGGATGAAGACTTTTTATAAAACTTGCCTGGCACTACCTGGTGTGTTAAAAACTTCACTACTTTGTTGGTTTTTACGCAATTGGAAAATGGCAAGATTAAAAAAGAAAATGACCCTTGTTGTAGGGGTAATGTCAGTGAATTGGAAAAGACTATGTTTGGGTGATGGATATTTTCCAAAAAATAGTGGACAATAAACTTAAGAGACCTTTCCTGGCAAAATAATATCACCCACACTGCTGCCACTGTTCCTTTGCTCGTCCTGGCTTTTGTCCACCTGGCTTGATGCTGTGTGTTTATTTGCTTTTATCTCCCTTCCCAGTGTTCTGCAGACAGTTTATAAGCCTCTCCCCAGAATGTAGACATTTACATGAGACATATATTTGATATCAAATGTGTTATATTTTAGTGAGATGCCAATCTTATGTCGATGAAGGTTTCCTCCATGCAGATTATCTCCCCACTGTACTTTTTATGCACTACATGCATATTCTTTTTGTTATTTTTATTATTATGAAGTGGCTGTACAAAGAAGTTACAATTCCATAAGCCAGGTTATGAGTAGGTACAAGGCATCGTGATCCATTGTTTTTTATTTCCCATGTATAACCTTAAGTTTCATAGCTCATTTTTATATAATCTACATACTGTACATCCCATACTGTTATTGTATATATAACTTATAATAACTTGCTGAAATGAAGTTATCACTTATAATAACTTACTGACATGAAGTTATACTTAGAAAAGTGTACTGAAAGCAAGTTGTTTGAGTCACTCTGGAAAACAAGATAGAGGTTTCTCAAACCCTAAAAATAGAACTTCCATATGACCCAGACCTCCTAAAGGAAGTAAAATTAATAAGTCATAAAGACACTTGTGGAGTGGGTCATGGTGTTTTCCACCAGTAATCCCAGCTACTCAAGAGGCTGAGGCAGGGGGATTAAGACCAGCCTTGGCCACAGAACACTAAGAACCCAAACCCAAACTAACCAAACAAGAAAAACCCCATTGCCGTGTTTAGGTCAGCATTATCCACAGTGCTAGGATTTGCAATCCACCTAAACGACAACAGACTAGGTATAGAAGCATGGAATTCTTTGTCTGTTTATCATTAGGTGAAGTGATATAAACTGGGCACAGACTAGAAATGCCACATGATCTCACCCGTACATATATTTCAAAAATGTTGATCTTCTAGAAGTTTACAGTAGGACCTGGTTCCCAGAGATGGTGAAGAATTCAGGGTGAGGGTAGAGATTGGTTAATGGATACAGTATTGTTGGATGGATGGAATAACAATATTGTCTTCCAGTTCATGAGCATGGGGTTGTTTTCATTTTGTCGATGCCAACTTTAATTAATTAAGAAATTTTTGATTTTTAAAAATCAACTGTAAACCTTTTTCTTTTTAAGATGCAGTATCAGTAGGTCGCCCAGGCTGGTCTCAAACCTGTGACAGACAGGCTCCTGAGTACTGCGGGGTTATTCATACGCTGCCATTCATGGCATTTCATCAATTTTTGTAGTTTTTACCACATACGTTTTCTCTTGGTTATTTGTGTTTTGTTATTTAGATGCGGTCACAAGTAAGATTTTATCCTCATTTTCTCTTCGGAGGAGGGGTTGTGGTAGTGGACTGAATCTCAACTGATTTTGGAATGTTGGTTTTTGTATCCTGCATCTCTACTCAGTTCTTATTAGTGCTAACTTCTAAAAATGGAGTTTTTAGGGTTTTCTCTCTGAAAGACCAAGTCGTCATCTACAAATGGATAGTTTTATTGCTTGCAGTCTGGTTTAAATGACTTTGAGTTTTTCCCCTTGTCAAGTGGCTTTTGCTAGAACTTTGTGTACCGTGGTCAACAGAGGCTGCAACAATAGAAATCCTTGCCTCACGAGAGAGGAAAATCTTTCAGTATTTTTACTGTTGAGAGTGATATTAGCTGTAGGCTTGTCATTTATGGCCTTTATGGCCTTTCCCCATTTTTCCCCATGATACTGTTGAATTTTTATTAAATGAGTTTTTTATTGTGAAAATACTATACAGAGGGGTTACAATCACATGAGCAAGGTAATGAGTACATTTCTTATCAAGCATTGTTGCCTCTTCCTTTGTTTTTCCCCTTCCATCCCTTGCCTCCCATCTCCACAATTATACTCAATTGTGGGGCTTGAACTATGGGCCTGGACACTGTCCCTCAGCTCTTTAGTTCAAGGCGAGCACTCTACCACTTGAGCCATAGCACCACTTCTGGTTTTCTGGTGGTTAACTGGAGATAAGAGTCTCATGGACTTTCCTTCCTTGGTCTGGCTTTGAACCCAGATCTTCAAATCTCAGCCTCTTGAGTACTTAGGATTATATGCGTGAGCCACAGGTGCCTGACTCGTGATAGTATTGAATTTTGTCAAATATATTTTTCCATCTTTTAGGGCAATCATGCTATATCCTTTTAATTTGACAATGGAAGTTTTTAATAAGCATCATGGACCTTAAAGGAAGATACTCCTTATATACCTTGTGGCCTGAAATAGTTGAAGATCCCTGCTAATCATGTGGCAATTTTTTTTCCTGTTAATACTGTGTAGCAAATTGTGATGTTTATATTTTGGACTGTCCTTGATCTCAAGTGATAAACTCCATTTGCTCATGTGCTGTGGGAGTTAGTCTGCTAGGTTTTTGTTGAAGATTTCTGCATCTACCTTCATCAGGGTTATTTGTTTATAGGTATGTGTGTGTGTGTGTGTGTGTGTGTGTGTGTGTGTGTGTGTGTGTTTGTGTGTGTGCGCGCACGTGTGCGTGCGTGCTATCTTTGTCTAGTTTTGGTATAAGGATAAACTGCTCTCTGAAACTAAGTTTAGAAGTATCTTTTTTTGTTTTTTTGAGAAGGATTGCTCTTAAATATTTGGTAGTATTTATCAGTAAAATCATATAGTCCTGTTTTGTTTGTTTCCAAGTTTTGAATTACCAATTAAATATCCATTTTATTTATAGGTCTGTTCAGACTTACTACTTAAAGATTCAGTATTTTTGCTGGGGACCCATGGCTCATATCTGTCAGCTATTCAGAATGGTGGTTCAAAGACAGTCTAGCCAAATCTGTGACTTCATTTCCAATTAGCCAACAAAATGTCAGAGAAGAGGTTATAGTAAAAAGCCAGCTATGAACAAGCAAGTTAATCTAGAGTGTTATGTCTTGAGTTCAAGCCTCAGTACAAAGGAAAAAAAATCTGTTTCATTAGACTTATGTATATACTATATCTAGCATGCTTATGGAGTGTGTTGGTATGTAATTGTTGATAGAAGACTTTATGGTCCTTTTTTATTTTTAAGTTTTTTCAAGGAGTGTACTTTAGCATAACAAAAAAAGTAAAGTGACATGGAGAAGAGAGGGAAATATTTCTTGCTCCCTGTACAGGAAATGGGAGATCATGACTCAAAATGGTGGTTCCTGACTCTAGGTTTTATATTTTCTTTTTTTTTTTAAATTTTATTTGTGAACATACTGTACAGAGGGGTTACAATTACATGGGCAGGATAATGCATACATTTCTTACCAAGCATTGCAGCCTCCTCCTTTGTTTACCCTTCACATCCCTTCCCAGCCTCCCCCCTCCCAATCCCAATCCCAACCCCAATCCTTCCCCTCCCCCCCACCCCACCCCCATCCCCACACCGACGTTGTAAAGCTCGTTTTGGACATGACAACTTTTCTTTTTATTGTTGCAACAGGTCCACCTGTATCCTTAAACAACTGGTTTTTCCCCATCTCCTCCACAAGTTATACTGACATCAAATATATTGAAAGCGGGGGTTATACTGTGGGGGAGGGACATACAAAGCAACAAAGAAATCATCTTATAAATGTGTTAGAAACACATGCATGAAAGAAAAAAACACATTAAAATACCTATCTAAGGATTCATTTTCCTAACATCACATTATCTGACTTTTTCCGCTTGATAGGTTTTATATTTTCTTATTTGAGCTAATAAATGTGGTCATTTCTAATCCTTAGACAATATAATGCTGAGTAGATACAGTGGGTGAGGCCTATCCAAAATACAGGTAACTTTCAGGCTTCCTTTAGTCAAATATGCCATTCGTACTTTAAGTCTATTCCCATTCATGAAGAGGTCCTACATTTTTACAGTATCTGAGGAAATGGAGTTCTTGATAAACCTTCTATTTCAAAGGAGAAAAGACAACTTTAGATAGCCTCTCCAATGTCTTTTAATCTTGTAACATAACATCTAGAAGTAGGTAGGGTAGGAGAGGAGCTTACTGGTTGGCTTTAGACCAAACTTTTTCTACCTACACCTTCTGTGGTACTGGGCTACGGGTGTTCACCAGCTAATTGCTCTCTTACTTCGACTTAGTTTAGGTAAACATTTTTTTTTTTTTTTGTCGGTCGTGGGGCTTGAACTCTAGGCTTGGGTGCTTACCCTGTGCTCTTCAGCTCAAGGTGAGCCTCTACCGCTTGAACCAAAGCGTCACTTCCGGTTTTTGAGTGGTTTATTGGAGACAAGAGTCTCATGGACTTTCCTGCCAAGGCTGGCTTTGAACCATGATCTTCAGATCTCAGCCTCCTGAGTAACTAGGATTACAGGTGTGAGCCACCGGCGCCCGGCTATGTTGTTAATTTTTAAACCATATTTCAATTTTTATTTCAATTTTATTTATTTTGCTTTATTGCATTATTATTTCCTTCTTTCTACTGTCTTTGGGTTTAATTCTGTGCTTCCTAATGGGGGAACTGAGTATTTATTGTTTAGTAAGTAACAAAATACTTTTTCTCTTGCTACTTTTAATATTTCTTTCTGTTTTTGACAGTTTGATTGTGATATTCCTTGATGTGAATGTCTTTGGCTTTTCTGTTAATTTGGGTCCTTTTAGCTTCTTTGCTGTGGCTATTGATTTGATTTTCCATTGGGAAATGTTCAGTCATTATTTCTATGACTGAACTTTCTTAGCCCTCCTCTCTCTCCCCTTGAATTCCCATTATATATATATATATATATATATATATAATGGGTATATATATATATATATGTATAGGCCTGCTAGATGGTTCCTATACATTTACTTTCTTCACTCTTTCTTTTGATCACCTGACAGAATTATTTCTGAAGACCTGTCTTTGAGTTCACTTACACTTTCTTCTGCTTATCTACTCTGATGATCATCCTTTCTAGTGAAATTTTCAGTTCAATTATTGTGCTCTTCAGTTCCCTAATTTCTAGTACACATATTTTTTTATTGTGAAAATACTGTACATAGGGGTTACAATTACATGGGCAAGATAATGAGTACATTTCTTATCAAGCATTGTAGCCTCCTCCTTTGTTTACCCTTCCCATCCCTTCCCCTCCCACACAATCCTCCCCCCTCCACCAAAGTTGTAAAGTTCGTTTTTGACATGACAACTTTCTAGTACACATATTTAAATGCTTTTAAAATCCCTTGTTAAAAATATTGCTTTCCTCATGTGTTGTTACTTTGACTTTTTTTTTTTTTGTCAGTCATGGGACTTGAACTCCGGGCCTGGGTGCTGTCCCTCAGCACTTCAGCTCAAGGCTAGCGCTCTACCACTTGAGCCACAGTGCCACTTCTGGCTTTTTCTGCTTATGTGGTGCTGAGGGAACTGAACCCAAGTTCTCGTGCATGGGAGGTAAGTACTCTACCAACTGAGCCACCTTCCTAGCCCCTACTTTGACTTTTGACAGTTTGAATTCAGGTAAGTCATTTAATCCTACCTCTATCAGATCAAATTGATGAAAGGTCATATTTTTGCTTTGTTAGGAATATCTTTGTTTCTTTGTTTTCTTTAGTTCTCTGTGTCGGTATTGTCTGTGCACTTGACAATACAGCAATCTCTCCTAGTGTTCATAGGCTGGCCTTGAATGGAAAATATCCTCACCAAGTAGCCAGGTCAGAGTTCTGCAAGGCAGCAATCCCTTCTTTTCCTAGGGAGAAGCAGAGAGTTGTATTTTTTGTTTGCTTGTTCTGGGTTCAGCAATGAAGAGGAATTATAGTGTTCACCAGTTCCAACTGCCATGTGCATTCTCTCACAGGTGCTTGACTTCATCGGATCCATTTGAGTTCAGGACTTACAAGATAGATGCCAGTTCCTTAGGCAGTACCAGTGAAGTTGGGGCCTTGGACTCCGAGATCAACCTTTTGTATCTCCAGGGGAAAGCTGAGGGCTGGTATAGTTCATGCACTTGCTTTGTGTTGAAAAAGAGGGGGATTTATTTTAATCCACAGATTTGTGGATTAAGCCTAGGGATATATAATATCTACTAATTCAATCCACCAACATTTTCTCCATCAGATGACATAATAACACCAGCCTCATCAGCTCTCCAAGGCCAGGAAGACAGGCACTAGTACTTTAGGCAGCCTACTCAGGAAATTTGTGGAACTGAATATAGGAGCCAACCCCTCCCCTAAATGTGGGCCAAATAGTCTTTCCCCAACCACCTGGCATTCTATTGGGAGTATAGATCCTTGTGAATCTCTCTGCCCGCTTTGACATGATTTTGCATTTGCTTTGGTTGTGAGTATCTTTTAATTAGTGCCTGGATTTCTCAGAAAGGGAATTTAATCTATGAATCCTTACTGCACCAGTGTGTCTGTGGATGGAAAGATGGTGTAGCGCTTCTCCTTTGTGCTGAAATTCCTCCTTCATGCATCTTTCTTCTTGGCTTCTTTCATGTTCTTTCCATATTAAGTTGTTCTAGTTCCACCTCATTTTATACATGGAACTTTTTGGATTTTACATGGGAGTGTATATTATTTAAATAGGTCATGGGTCCCAAAGGTATTACAGCTCGATGCAAATATTTTTCTCCTCACCTTTTATTTAGATGTCAGGAAAGTAACAAGCCTAGGTTATAAGTGAGATTCTGTTTTCCCAAGAAGCATTTACAAAAGACTCTTCACCTTTGTACCACTGCTTCAGAAACACCCTTTCTTATGCTTGTGCTTTTTTTCTGCTGTAGCATCTCATATGTATTTGTTGGGAGTGTATGAGTTTGAATAGTGCTCAAAAAACAGGCATTCATACTTTAACAGACCATATCTGAAATGAATTCTTAGGAATTGTACACTTACTCATGATAGTATTTGAGAATCAAATAAAAGCTCATCCTTCAAGATAAGGGAGAAGAAGATGACAACTTTTTTTAGAGAGGTGGGGAGCAACTGTTTGTGTGTTAAATCACAGGATAATCCCTCACACCACTGCCACAAACCCCCTGCCATGAAAGAAACCAGCCCCTGTTTTGTTTTGTGCAACACTTAGCAAAGTATTGGAGATGAAGAATATGCAATTAAAAATTATGACTTGAGATGTGAAAAAAGGAAAAATGAACTATACATGGAATGCTGAGCAAGCAGAAAGTCTAAGAAGACAAATGAGCCAGTCATTTCATAGAGAAGCACAAATTGAAAGTACAGTTTATGATAACTTTTGTGTAGTTGTGTTGTTGTTTCCGTGCTGAGCATTGAACCCAGGCTCTTACATATGCTAGCCAGGCATTATACCACAAAGTCACTGCCCAGGTCCTTTAAGATTAATCTTGTAATTTTTTTGAATAATTATCATCTCTAATCATTAGCATTGATCATATTGTATAGGTCAAGCAGCTTTATTTAACATATGCTGTTAGGTTTAGCTACAAGGCCAGTGTCTGTTTCCTCTAAGAAAATATATTCATGTATTCATCTAGGTAAAAATTCACAATGCTAGGGTTTCATCATTATGCTTCATTCATATTCCCCAGTGATGATCATCTCATCGTTTCTTAGCTGAATAACAAAAACTAAGTTCTTTGTTGTGTCTTGAAAGGTGATATGGAATAAGATCAGTCTGCCTTTGTTCATATCATATGCCTTATTAGTCTCAGTGAATAATCTGAGTCAGGATTGGTTTTCTTTACCAGCTCTTGGTGGTGCTGATACACAGAAAAATATTATGCTTTATAGTTTACAAATTCAAGAGGATACTATTTAGGAAGTTGCTTCATAAAAATAAGATGATACAAATATGCGATACATTAAACAGTCCTGCCATTGATGTTGTAAGATAAATAGAAGCAACATCAAAAACCATTAGGCTTGCAGCTATGGTTTATTTTTTTAACTGATGCAAAATGTAAAACACACAGTTTTCATGTCATTAGAGTCTATCCTACTGTGATTTTCCTCTTCAATTTTATCATGCCTTTCGGTATGTTCCAACTTAACACTGTATTTGCTTGCTATATATGTTATGTATGTTATGCATAATTACAGATAGATATGATAATTCAATTATCCTTTCGCTGATGAGAGAAAATTAGTAATGTAAATAAAATTAGGTTTTGGGTAAAGTTTATAAGAAGCAAATCCCAAGGCTATATAGCAGAAGACAGGCTATGTGAAGTTAGCTTTTCCTTGTGTCCCCTTGGTCTCTATTCTTACTATTTTCACTGCTAAGAAATTAGAAAGATTAAAAAGTAGTCCCTTTGAGTTATTATTTCCACTCTCTCTTATTTTCTCTTGGTGATTGTCTTGCTCTTTGCCATGTCAGCCAAGATAAGTCTTGAAATGGGTATATAGCTCAGGTTGGGCTTGAACTCACAACCTCCTGAATGCTGAGATCCTAGGAGCATGTCATTATATGTAGCTTGTCTTTTCCATTCTTGCTGCAGTAAAATAATACTATGAAAACAAAATATCAGAGATCCTAAACCTATGACAAGTCTTGATACTTCTTAACTCAAAGAGAGCAGAAGAGAATGTAGTGATATAACTTAAGGTCAGGAAGGAGCTAAATGCTCATAATCTAGTGTGAGCTAAGACAGAACTTTCCAGAAGAATGGATCAAGAACTAGAAAATCCATTTCCTCTAAGAACATAATGAGAATATTGGCAACAAAATTCAAAATTAACATCATCAGAGATCTGAAAATTAACCACAGATTGCAGTAGTTCAAGGAATGTTCATTCACATATCGAAAATACCTTAATAGGTAAGATAGTGAGTTTTCTGGTTTCCTCAATCTTGTCTGACAAACAAAAACTGACAAGAAAATGAGCCTCAAAATATCGTACACCAGGAAATATGTCAACCAATGCACATAGGGTCTCAGAAGGAGAAGAATAAAGGAGCCAAAAGATTATTGGAGGAAGTAATGTTTAAAACTTTACAAACTGGCTGAAAACTATCATTGTTTACATTCAAGAAAATAAGAAAAAATAAGTGACAAGAAAACTCAAAGAGATACACATCTCGGCACATTTTAATTCTGTTGTTGAAAACCAAACAAGAAGATATAGAGTAAAAAAACAGAGAGAAAAGTAAGAAGCAAGCCATCATGTACAAAGGATGTCCAATATTATTAACAGAAAAAAATAGCTGCTAGAAGTGGTAGCAAGAAGACTCCATTCTGCCTCCTATGTCTTATCTAAGTTTCTTCTCTGTGATGGAATCTCAACTAGAATTCTGTTAGCAAGAGCTTCTGGGAATTGTAACTCCTGAGCATCTAGTCTTTGTACTATGAAAATAAAAATAAGATACTGGAAAGATACTGTCCTATGACTCATGCTGTCCAATGACTTCAGAAATCAACGTACTGATCAAAATGAGCTGTGTGTATTTTAATTACATAAAGTATAGATAAAACAGCACTAGAAATGGTATACTGTGTTCTTCCGTTAAATGATCTACCTTTGGAGCAATTATATTTGTGTTAGCACTTTAGATTTTGAAGTTGAGCTTTGTTTTATAAAATACTAGAAAAGTTGTGTTTTTGCCTGTTTTCTTTTTGTTTTTCCTTTTTGAAACAAGGACTCTCTCTTTAGATTTTCTTTGTCTCAGTCTTTCTAGTTCTAAGCCAGCCTGAGCTACATAGTAGACATTGTCTTAAAGCCAAAATAAACCCTCAGAAGATTCTATACAGAACCCACTAAGATGTTTCAGAGTAGCTTTCCATGAAAAGACCATCTACAAAGTTCCTTCATAGAATCTGGATATCTTTGGAGGGGTATTGTTCATCTACCATATTTATAAAACATGAGTTTCCTTTCTATGGTATTTACCTTTAATCCTGCTTTGTGCCCATGCTTTTCTGACCAAAATGGAAACCCCCAGACTTATACCATTGCTATCTTTGGAACTAAAAATTTTAGAGGCCATTCTTGTTGGAATAATCTTTGGATATACAGTGCTAAGTGTGTCTCCTTTCTGACTGTGAAGCACTAAGGAGCTATAGAGACATTAAAATGTTTTCTCATATCATCTTTCTTCTTTAGAATGATTTATTCTAATTTTACTCCAGAAGAGATATGATATCTTGTCTTTTAAACTCTTTGTCCTGCTTCTGGTTGATTTTTCCCCCCCTTTGGCTCAAAATTCCACACAGGTGATATCTTGACTCTTTTGTTATTTGTTGGAACAGGGTCTACAACTTTTTAAAGCCCACAAAGTCTACAATTTGCTCTTCAGAGCCTGAGATATACTTCCCTGGGGCATATATTTTGGCTCTTGTTTAAATTGATCAAGCCCTACTTTCCCAAGGAAGAATTCTCAGTGTCGCCTATCTGCTAGTTACTAGTTCTTCTGTTTCTTTCATCAGAAATGATGATTGAGGTCAAGAAAGTCTTCAGCCAAGAGAGGAGGCTAGGAGGGCAGCTTGGTAGTGGAGTGCTTGTGTGAGGCTCTGGGTTTGATCCTCAGCACTGAAAAATAACCCTTAATATTACTCTCAAGAGAAGAGAGTGGATGGATCACCACGAATCTTTCTATTGTCTGACTATTGTGTTTACTCAGATTGTATTAGAAGCTTTTAATTATCCCAGGGTTTTACATCAAAAGTAGAATGATGGTCTGGAGTATGAACAGGTAGTAGTTGGAGATGAACAGTGGCAAACGGCTAGATAATCTCTCAATTTGGGGATATGTATTTGTCTATTTCATTTGAACATGGAGAGAATTGATGCTTTGGAAATCCAAAAGAAATTATGCAAATAGAGTCTGTACAGAGGGTAAAGAGACTCTGAACACCTAACTAGAATTAATTGAAAGTCCTAACTAATTTCCTGCATGTAATTCTTGCTGTCTTACTATGTTCCTACTGGAAATGGACTAATATACTCCATTAGCCTTATTCAGAAATGCTTACTTCCTAGGATAGTAAAGCAATTACATGGTTGTCTTATCAAAAGGGTTTTTTTTCTCCTATCAGAACAGAGTAAAAAAACATCTCATTTATGTCAACATTTTACAATGCTGAGTAAATGACAATGTCAATAAACACTTGAAAGGAAGATTTGCTTTGAATTGATTGGGAATAATTGAGGTGACAAAAAAAATCTACTCTCAAGAGTTCTCCTAGCCAGGTCCTGGTGGTTCGTGTAATCATAGCTATTCAGGAGGATGAGGTCCAAGGATCATGGTTTAAAGATAACCTCAGCAGGAAAGTCTGTGAGACTCTTTATCTCTGATAACTACCAGAAGAGCTAAAGGTGGAGAGGTGGTTCATGTGGTGGTTCATGCCAGTCTGAGTGGAAAAGCTAAGACACAGTGCCTTGGGCCAGAGTCCAAGACCCAATACCAGCACAAAAACAAACAGAGAAAAGCATTCTCCTAGGATTAAAGTTAAGATAACCAGGAAGTGTTTTAACTTGTTGTTTTTATGCCTCCATCTTCTTGGATCTTCCCCCTCTTTTTCTACCTATTTTATTCTTGGAGTAGCCAAGTGCCCTAGTCTAAAAAATACAAAGATGGGTGGCAGTTTGAAGGTCAGGTCATTTAATTGAGACAGGCTCTTACTGTATAGTCCAGGCTGGTTTTGGGCTTGTGATCCTCCTTCATAAGTACAGAACTGTACGAACAGGCCCCATCATGTATTTTCATTGTTTCATCTTAACACCGGGTTCCAGTCTGATTACTTACTGGCACCTAACATTAGAAGGCTTGATACAAAAGCTTGATTCTGCCCAGCAAATTATCCCAGGCTAACAGTACAAAGGAGACACCTAGGTGTGAACCTTCCTTGCTAAAGCAATTTTTTAAGGCCTTAGAAGGAAAGGCTTCAATTTGAAATCATACAAAAGATTTTCTTTGTTCTATGAAATTGTCACATCTTGAGGAATGATTCTTTATTTACTCAGGAAGTTTCTAACAATAGATCTTGATTCTGCTGTTAGATCTCTTCTTTCTCATTTATTCTAGAAGAATTTGAAATTCACCAAGAAAAGAGCAGCGCTGTAGAAAAAAAAAGTAGGATGTCTTGATGCTATTGGTGTAAAGATTAACCTTTAGAACAGGGCATAGCTGTGTCACGGCTCTATGCTTAAAGTCTGTTTACAAAAGAAAGCATTAATCAAGACATATGAATCCATTTATAATGTCTTTGCACTGTTTCTGACTGCAGAGAGAGTAGAGGGAGAAAGAGATGGCTGAAGCCTGAAAGCTAATTTAAAGCCAAGGTCTTCACTGTCTAGAGATTTACCAGGGACTCATGCAGCCAGTGTATTTTATGACTTGCACCTTCTCCTTTTTTCAGAGGTAATAAATGGAAAAGACAGAAAAATGAGTGGCCATCTATTGCAATGGTGTAAAATCATACAAACACCATGAACTGTGCTTTCATTCTAAGGCCTCCCTCCCAGCTAATTATTGTCAGCATTAAATTACCGAGTCAGGAGCCTCACTCAATACCAATTCATTCATTTTAGGTCACAGTTTGGCAGAAAACCTGTAGTGAAAGGCCAAACCTTTATCCACAAAGCCTTTTATTTGTGCCTAAACAAAAGTCTTGACAAGTCATATAATTTGCATCAAGCAGGGCTACAGCAAGGGCCAATTAATAGGTTTTCTTTTTTTGAAAATAAAGATTTGCTCTAGCCTCTAACCTTCTCGATAGGCTTTATCATTTTATATATCTAAACTTGTAGGGTTTTTTTTTCCTTCTAAGTGCATCTTTTAGTATGATCAATCTTACAGGCAATAAGTAACATTATTTTTTTAAAAACTACCTGAGCATGAGAGAGACTCTGATCTCCAAATAGCCAGCAAAAAATGGAAGTGGGGGTGTGGCTCAAGTGGTAGAGCACTAGCCTTGAACATGAAAGCTCAGAGACAGTGTCCAGGCCCTGAGTTCAAGCTCCAGGACCGCACACATGCACACACAGACACAGACACAGACATAGACACACAGACACAGACATAAACACACAGACACAGACACAGACATAGACACACAGACACAGACATAAACACACAGACACAGACATAGACACAGACACAGACACACACACACACACACACACACACACACACACACACACACACACACACGATCTGTGTGGTTGTCTTTCAATACCATGTTGGAGAGGCAAACATTTTGTTGTTATTTTTTAATAATAAGTTGGCTATACAGATTTACTATTCTTACCTTTGAAATTTCATGGTTGTACACAAGTGGTCAGACCTAAATGTGCTTTGAAAACTTCAAAATATTTGTAATCTTTTTAGGTATATTCTAGAATAAAAAATGTTTTATGTAGCTACTGTTTGGGGTGTTGTTCTTTTCGCTCTCTCGCTGCTGTTTTTCAGTTTATTTAGGGGAAAACAAACAAATGAGTCAGCTGTACAGCAGCTTAGTAAAGAAGGTTGGTTTATTTTGTCTCATTCTGCCTTTTTACTCATGGTTGGTGCTGTACCACTTGAACTATGCCTCCAGACTGGCATTTTTTTCCTGGGTAATTGGACCTGGAGTCTTGTGGAGTTTTCTGCTCAGGATGGTTTTAAACTTGGGTCCTCAGATCTCAGCCTCCTGAATAGGTAGAATAATAGGTGTGAGCCACCAGCACCTTGGCCTGACACAATTTCTTAAATCAACAGAATTTTCTGACTGTACAGAGTAAGACTGAAATAGGAAATTAAAGAGCAACATATTTTTGACCCAAGCAGGTGATGATGATATTCATCCATAGGGTCTATTTCTTCTCATCTGCTAGGCTCAAATTTTGGTCCATAAAAGAAAGCACATGTTTGGATGAAAATTGCTGGCTTCGGATTCTGTCAGAGTGACCTGAGATATTGTCTCACACAGGCCTCTGTTTAGTTAATTCTCACTAGGACACCTTGAGTTCTGCGTAATCCCGCTTTACAGATGAGGGATGTGAGTCTAGTGGAAGTTAATGATCTCACTAACCGTCTCTGGCGATTAAGAGGATCCAAACACAGTTTTCTGTCCTGTGCTCTACTTTGGGGGGGCCACTGACTTTGCTGCTAAACTTTACCCCTCCTTTCCACCTCCCACCCCCGCCCCCACCACACACATTAGAATTGCTAGGAGGGAGGGAACATTGTTTCTTTTTTTGGGTCCGGTTGTGGGGCCTGAACTCTGGGCCTGGGCACTGTCCCTCAGCTCTTCAGCTCAAGGCTAGTGCTCTACCACTTGAGCCACAGCGCCACTTCCGGCTTTTTTCTTTTTGCTTATGTGGTGCTGAGGAATCGAACCCAGGGCCTCATGCATGCAAGGCAAGCGCTCTACCACTGAGCCACCTTCCCAGCCTGGAACATTGTTTCTGATGAACTCATATCATGTGGGATGGCCAGTCCTTCTGGGCAGCACTCCCCGGCAGTGTCTGAAGAGATAGTCTCTTCGTTGTGAATTGAACAACCAAGAGTTTGTCATTGTTGCGTGGATTTCTTTGCAAGTGTTTGTACTTGTGGACATATATATGGAACAAACAGAGCCCTCAGGGTGTTTCTTTAATCTGCTCACTGACTTTCCCCTTATCTTGTACAGAACAGAAAGATAAGTATTCAGGGCAAGCTTTTCGTGCAGTGAGAACTATTAATTTTCTTCCCATAGTGGGGTGACCTGAAGTGGGTGTGGGGGAGGTCTTGAGGGGTCATTAATGATGCACTGGGCAAGGCAGTTACATTTACAATACACATATCATCCTTAAATTATATTTAGCAGGTCTTCCTCTATTAGAGTCCAATGAAGGTAGAGTCTTAATTAAGGTAGAGTCAATAAGTTAAATGTTGTGGCTAATAAGGCATGCATTTACAGGTATACTTTGTGTTTATGCTTTTTTGTGGTACTGGGGATTTGAACTCAGGGCCTTAAACTTTTTAGGCTAGTGTAATACAGCTGAGCCACGCATCTCTAGCCCTGTTTCTTTACTTGTTATGGTCTTGCTTCCTACTCAGGTGCTTTCTGAGCTTGATCTACTTTTTTTTTTTTTTTTCAGGTTTCTTCTCCATGTCATTTCCCTTCTGGGGAGATTGAGAATTGCAGACTTCTCTGCCTAAGCAGGCTTGACATTAAGATTCTCCCATTCTCATCCTTCCACATAACTTGCAATAACTGCTCACATCGCGGTGCCCAGGTGTGGGCTGAGGAAGGGTGTCACACAAGTACACGTACAGATCTGAGTATCACAGAGACTTAGGCATTCTGTCACTGGGGTGCTTTCAGCGAGGGGGATTGAAGGAACAACACTGGATTTGCTAATCAAGAGAAAACTGTTGGTTCAAAGGCAAAAGGTGATGTGAACAGCCTAGCTAGAACACCATGGGTACTGGGGAGAAGAGCTAGGTTGGAAGGCAAATGCCAAATTGTAAAGCGATTCAGGTACCACAGACTTCAGGTGTCCTTGTCATTGGCTACTGAGAGCCACTGAATGGCTTCAGCAGGGATAACCACAGACAGATTGTGGTTGAAAGACATTACTTAACAGTGTGAGCATGGTTTTCAAGGGAGCAAAGGGAGATGTGTGGACCAATTAGGACTTCATGCCAGGTTATTGGTAAGCTCACAGATAGACTAAAAAAAAGACTTGAGGGTGGTGATCCTGCTATTACATTGTGCCTAAAATGCTTGGCCTCTTTCTTCAGCTGGATGCCCCATGGCAAAGCTGGTGAGATGGAGACCTGCGTATAAGGAGTACCCTCAGAACCCCCACTGTAGGTGAGTGAAAGGGGCCAGGATACTCCCACCGCAGAAGCTGAGCTATGATAGTCACAACCATGGCCCTCAGGCAGTCATGGTGCTGGGGAAGTAGCTAGCTCTTAGCTGCCAGTCATCGGCTGGAGTCTGCCTCCAGGGAGGAGAAGGGGCTCATCACTCTTGGTAGAACTCAGTGAAGAGCCATCAGCTGAGACTGTCTGGCTACAGGGAATGAGCACCTCAATCTGAGTCGTTCAGTCAGGGGAGGCATGGTGTCCACTGTCACTAAGGATGTCTGACGTCTCCCTGAATATTCTGTGGAGCCTTCATACTCACTTCGGAGCTGGCTTAGGCCTTTGCACTTGCTCTTTCCTCTGCCTGGAGTATTCTTTCTGTAGTCCTTTTATGGGCTAGCTCTTTCTTAACACTTTTTTTTTTTAAAAACCTGTAATCTCCCCATAGAGAAGGTTTTTTCTGATCACTCTGTGTCATCACCCCTCACCCCAACATTCACTGCCTAGGACAACACACTGCTTTTACTTTCTTCTCGGCAAAGCAAGAAGAAAAAATAAACTCTGTTTTCTGTCTCCCCCGCCTCAGAATTGGATACTCGGGGATTTTTTCCTATCACTGTTGAATTCCTTTGTACTCAGAATAGTTGCTGCTTACTTGGCAGACGCTCAAACAGTCTTTGATAAAGGACTAAAAAGAATTAGATTTAAGAGAATGAAGATTGGGAGCATTGGAATGTTTCTAATAAGGAATCCTGAAGGGAGTTTTGTCTTGTGCATTTGACAACAGGTGAGAATCAGGTTCCAGGAAAATAGGTTGTGTCTCGTTGGCCTGCCACTGTGTTTGGTCACCCACAGAGAATGACTGGAGACTCTTGATCATGCAAGATGGATGGGGCCTCTGGCGAGAAGTTAGCACTAAGATCTCACATGGGAGAGAGACACACACACATATATATTTTTGCCTCTGGGAAGTTTGAGGGCTTTTATTATTCTAAAATAAAAGGCTATCTTAGAGAAACATAAATTATCTATTAAAGGGACTTGTGGCATTTTAACATAAAACTCGTGAGTGGAATTGGTGGAGAACTGACAAGTCACTTCCATAACCAACTAAACTATTTTCTTTCAAATGCAGACAAACTGAAAAAAAAGTGCAGCGATTTTCATGTACAGAGGCCAAAAGGCACTTAGCACAGCTGGAAGACTGAAATGATTCTGTATTTGGCTTTAATTTGAACTTGCGCTCCTTTTCAGAAGGGCCTCTGGGTGGCAAGGAAGAGCTCTTCTTTTCTTGTCCATTATCCTTCCCAGCTGGCTTCATCACTGTCATTGTATCTTATATAGTGATTCCAGTCCGGGAAGCATTCATGTTTGTTTTGGAAGAAAGAAAGAAATCTCTGGAAGTCATTTGTTCCAGTCATTGTCACTTGTGGATTCTCCTGTCAGCCTTACAGACATGCACCACTGTGCCTGGCTCTTACTCCCGTTTCAACGTTTAGATGCATTTAGGTCCTTTGAGTCATTGAAGAGAACAGAGAGGAAAACACTGGGTAGTTATTAAAGGCAGTGAGGATAGAGTGGCAGACCTTCATTACCTTTAAGCCACAGAAAGAGGAGGTAAAGAACCATTAGGTGGGCTGAGATTGTGGCCCTGTGATACAACACTTGTCTAACCTGTGGAAGACTTGGGGTTGATCTGTAGCAGAGCAAGACCAAAACACCAAAAAAAAAATTAGTAAAATAAAGCTGAAACTGTTGAGTGCAATTTGGGCAAACGAGTATGCAGATTTAGTTTAGCTCATAGAGGTTTTATTTCTTGATTAGAAAAATTCAGTGAGGTGCTTTCAAATGTGGCGAATGCTGGCAGTACAGGCGTCTAAAGAGAGCATTAAGGTCCCTGCAGGTCCTAGAGAGGAACTGAGAATCTGAGGGAATGGGACTTTTAGTGGTCTTTGCAGTCTTAAGTTCAACATGTACAAAGAAAATGGTTCTCCACGATTCTGCAGTGATTTTCACATATGAGAGAGGGGAGTCTTGAGAACATCTCTGCCTGGGCTGGCTTTGACTCTTCATTTGGATCTTTTTGGATCTCAGCTTCCTGAGTAACCAGAATCACAGGCGTGACCCACCATCACCCAGCTTGATTTTTAAGATGAAAAGATTGCAGTCTCCTCTTGTTTCCATTTTAATCAGAGTTCTACATATACATGTTTTTCTACATAGACATGGTGGCCTAAGTAGTTGTAGAGCTAGAAGTCTCCTCTATCCTCTACTTCCTCTTCTCTGTGAGCAACTACTTTAATGGTCTACGTGGCCATTTTTTTTAAATTTTATTTTATTGTAAATATGCTGTACATAGGGGTTACATGAGTAAGGTAATGAGTACACTTCTTGTCAAACATTGTTACCTCTTCCTTTGTTTTTATCCTACATTCCCTTCCCTCCCCCACCTCTCCACACTTCGTCCCTCCCCCCCACAAGTTGTGAAGATCATTTCCAACATAGTGTCTTGTGAGTATCGTTGTTTAGGCCATATTTTCACTTAGTTATTTAGTTTTATTCTTAAATTTTTTAAATAGTGGTTAAGTGATTACATAAATTTCACAAATTTCATAGTATTGTGAGATAGTGATACTTAGTTAAAGTCACAAACATATTGACCATATTTTTAAAGACCAAGTTTATAGCTCTACTTCCTGATCCAATTTAGATATGATTTCTTGATTTCAAGATGAGGATTTCTTCCTTTTTAACCACTTTACCTTTCTCACTGACCTTTCTTCTCCCGCATTGTATTATAACCCAGAGAGTGTCATTCAGTTTTCTGTTATTGTGGCTGTTTATATTGGGTTTATAGAATGTGATTTTCTTTTCATGTTTTTATTTTTCTAGATTTAAGTGACAGAAACCAAAACTTCATTAATCAATTAAGAAAAGCAACTTGGAGGAAATAGACTCTCCAGGGAACAGTAGAAAGAAAATGAATGACCATAAACTCAGAGAAATGAAAAGGAAATCTACCTAGGAAACGAAAATAGAATACTACTAAAACAAAATTAAGAGAAGAGACAAAATAAAACTCATTTAAAATCCAATAATAGAAATGAGAGACTCAGTAGACAGTTGGGAAAATAGCTGATGATGAAACCTCTCAGAAGACAGGAAAGAAAGAGAAAGAAACAGAGAGAGAGAAAGAGAGAGAGAGAGAGAGAGAGAGAGAGAGAGAGAGAGGTAAAACATGAGTAGAAAAACAAAAACATGAGCCAGCCTGGGAATCTACCAGCTGAACAGCAAATTTTCTAGCAAAATTGAGAAAATGAAGGAGAAGGAAATCATGAAAGAAACAGACAAATCGCCCAGGACATGGGTTTCTAGATTTAAAGACCCAATCTAAGTGGCCAGCACCAAAGATAAAAAGTACGTATCACTGAGAAATTTCAAAACATTGGGAGAAAAGAGAACATTCCCGAACAGCTCATATCCGGGTTCAGGGCTCAGAATAGGCTTTACTTTCTGAAAGCAGAAAATTATGCATTTAAAAACCTATGGTAGGGGGTTCCGGGAAGATGGCGGAGGAGAAGCTGGAATTTGAACAAGCTCTCGCATAGAAAGCAGTATTAGAGTTCCAGTGAACAGTCCTAAGCCAGAGAATCACACCAAGTGTGCCATCACAGGACAGAGAGTTAGACAAGAGAGGGAAGCCAAGGCAAGAAGACACATCGGAGCGCTTGCCAGCAGCCGCGGCGGCGGCGGCGGCGGCAGGGTCGCGGCGGAGACCACAGCCGGGGCCATACTTGAGCACTCACACAGAGAGTCCGGGACGAAGGAGCCAGACGCAGCGGGCGAGCGGATTCTACTCAACACCAGCAAGAACCGACAAGGAGCAGACAGCTTCATCCTGCAGTGCGCAGACCAGAGACGACCCAGGATCCAAGACTCGGCGAGAGTAGAAGCCCTACGTCCTCACTCCTTCTCAGGGAGCAGAGGAGGGAAGACCACCCCTCCCCCCCCCAGCACCGGTGATCTCCATCTTGGACACCTACAAAGCTCGGAGGAGCTGCCAGCTCCAACTCAGGCCTTGGAATAAAACGAGTCATTTAGCAGGTCACAAGAACTTAACAGCGAAGTGACCTGCCAGACTCGGCTCCATCCAGGGAAAAGTCACCCAGCTCAGGCACCAGCCATTGGAGTGGCTTTCCTCACTGGGTAACCAGAG
>NW_012267236.1:2786270-2803707 GCF_000151885.1 Dipodomys ordii | reverse complement strand
AAAAAATGGGGATAAAAATGAAGTAAAAAATTCAAGGTATAGCCTACAAATTTAAGAAGAGTGAGGGAAGGGATGGATTGGGAGAGATGGGTGGGAATTCGAAAGGGGTGACATTAACCAAGACACATTGTACTCAAAAACTACTTTGTTAAATAGCAACTCCTTTATACAATTACTTAAAGATCATATGTTTTTAATCTAAGGGGAAAATAATCCCTATGATTCTACTCTCATCCAAAAATTATCAATCAAGCATTAGGGCAAAATAGAATTTTTTTTCTTTACAGAACTCTTAAAATAAGTCACAAAACAATTACTTCCAGCCTTTGAGAGGCAGAGGTAGGAGGTCTGCAGGTTCAAGACCAGCCCAGGGCTACATAGCAAGATCTAGCTCAAAGGCAACTTTGGTTTCTGTTTATGTATACATTTACTTTGTTTTTCATAGGCATCATTAATAAAATACCAGACGCGACTACATTTCTCCAGGTCTCCTTGTGTCAGTGCTTCATTTGCTGCATCAGATATGATCAATTTCCTTTTCTTGAAGATGTGATCTCCTAGGGTTTTCAGCTTGTCCTGATCTGCAGCGTTTTGGACCAAATGTCTTCACAGCAGGTGTAGAGGTGACCCTAGCATGTCTCCTGATTTCGTGGGTGATCCTTTTACCTTCTGGTTAGAGAATTGTTTTCCTGTATTTTGTGTCTACCCCTTTCTCTAGCTCCTTCATTTTGTAATCAGTAATTACCAGAGAAGACTGTTAGGAGACAAAAAAATCTCCTATTTTTGAGACAGATCTTGCTATGTATCCCTGGGCTGGTTTTGAACCTGCAGACCTCCTACCTCTGCCCCTCGAAGTCTGGAGGTAATTGTTTTGTGACTTATTTTAAGAGTTTTGTAAAGAAAAAATTCTATTTTGCCCTAATGCTTGATTGATAATTTTTGGATGAGGGTAGAATCATAGGGATTATTTTCCCCTTAGATTAAAAAAAATATGATCTTTAAGTAATTGTATAAAGGAGTTGCTATTCAACAAAGCAGTTTTTGAGTGAAATGTGTCTTGGTCAATGTCACCCCTTTCGAATTCCCACCCATCTCTCCCAATCCAACCCTTCCCTCACTCTTCTTAAATTTGTAGGCTATACCTTGAATTTTTGACTTCATTCTTATCCCCAATTTTTCTTAATTCATCTACCCCCTCCCCTTGATCCTACCATAGGTTTTTAAATGCATAATTTTCTGCTTTCAGAAAATAAAGCCTATTCTGAGCCCTGAACCAGGATATGAGCTGTTCGGGAATGTTCTCTTTTCTCCCAATGTTTTGAAATTTCTCAGTGATACGTATTTTTTATCTTTGGTGCTGGCCACTTAGATTGGGTCTTTAAAAATCTAGAAACCCATGTCCTGGGCTATTTGTTGAATTGTTTCTTTCATGATTTCCTTCCCCTTCATTTTCTTCAATTTTGCTAGAAAATTTGCTGTTCAGCTGGTGGATTCCCAGGCTGGCTCATGTTTTTGTTTTTCTACTCATGTTTTACCTCTCTCTCTCTCTCTGTCTCTCTCTCTTTCTGTCTCTCTCTCTGTGTTTCTCTTTCCTGTCTTCTGAAAGATTTCATCATCAGCTATTTTCCCAACTGTCTACTGAGTCTCTCATTTCTATTACTGGATTTTAAATGAGTTTTATTTTGTCTCTTCTCTTAATTTTGTTTTAGTAGTATTCTATTTTCGTTTCCTAGGTAGATTTCCTTTTCATTTCTCTGAGTTTATGGTCATTCATTTTCTTTCTACTGTTCCCTGGAGAGTCTATTTCCTCCAAGTTGCTTTTCTTAATTGATTAATGAAGTTTTGGTTTCTGTCACTCATGCTAGAATTTTCCCACAAGTATAATTATCCTCATATATGAGAGTGAGAAATTAGAGTTGGTTAGAAAATCTGAGTGGATGATTAGTGATTGCGGTTTTGGCAGGAGAGAATAATCTAAATGAGTCTTTTCATTTAAGGGTCCCTGATATCAGTATCTTCAATTTATCTTCTTTTAGGGTGGTCAAATTAACCAGGAATGAATGACTTTTTTTCATTAAGTAGCTAGGGGATATACTTGTGGTTAGAATTCAGGGTGTTGAATCATGAGACCTAGAGATCTTAGCACTGGTTGAGTAAACACTACCTCCGTACAAGTGGCCTATTCCTATTCTTGCCTGTGCCAGAGGTTCCCAACTGAGAAGGTGCTCTGGTTTGCTCTTTTCAGAGATCTGAACCTCCTGTTTGGAAGGAGAAGGGGCTTCTCATCCAAACCTTCTACCATCCTTTTACTTTTAATTCTATCTCTGGAAGAGTCTGATACTGCCAAATGCTGAGCCTTGGGGAAATCTGCATTATGAATTAAGTTGCTCCAATTCACCACCTTTACTCAGAAATTTAGCACTGATATTAAACCTCAGAAATCTCTGATCTATGTCCACCAAGGTACAGTCATTATCTTCATTAATGCTTAGCAATAGTTATAGGCCTTCAAATTAGTTGTTTGATCGTGTGTGCTTTCTCTCATATGTGGCAGCTAGATCTAAAATACAACCGGACATGATAACTTCTATAGGACTCTTGACATTCACACATAAAGGGGAGGAACCCCAAAGCGTAAGAACATTTAAAATACTATTTATCAAAATGAATTCTAGGAAATGGAAATGTGGGTATCTTGTTATTATTTTTGTTTATTTTTTCTTTCTGTCTTTTTTTTTGGGGGGGGGGGAAATGGGTACAGAAATAGAGGGAAGAAGGGTAAACAAATGCAGTCATGGTATTCAGTATACACTACATGGAAAATGAACTATTCAACTTGTGGGCAGGGACAGGAGGGGAACACTGTGGGGAAGTAAAGGAAGGGGTGTCCCAAAAGAATTGTACTCATTAGCTGATGTATGAAATGGAAACCCCTCTGTATAGCACCTTAATAACAGTAGTAACATTATCTTAAAAATAATAATTGGGCCAGGTGCTGGTGGCTCATGCCTGTAATCCTAGCTACTCAGGAGGCTGACATCTGAGGATCGCGGTTCAAAGCCAGCCCGGGCAGGAAAGACCTTGAGACTCCTATCTCCAATAAACCACCAAAAACCGGAAGTGGCGCTGTAGCTCAAGTGGTAGAGCACGCGCCTTGAGCTGAAGAGCTGAGGGACAGTGCCCAGGCCCAGAGTTCAAGCCCCATGACTGACAAAAAAAAATAATTGGGCAGGGGGGATAGTAAACACATGTTTAGCATGTGTGTGGTTCTGTGTTCAACCCCCAGTCTCCCCAGACTTTAACATCTTTATTTAATTTTGATATTAGTAAGGGCTTTTGATATATCAATGAGCACGGTGTCCCACACACATTTTATTTGATACATGGTAGTCCTTTTTAAACAGCAAGGGCTGTACTGTAACTGTGCATTAATCTTTGTTCTGTGTTCTAGGGTCTTCATTATCAATCTACGTATTTCTAGGCTAATATTCCATGACCTGGTACACACAATGAAGTAAATATGGATTCCTGATGGCTCCCTCCTTTTGCTTTAAGACTTCCTTCTCTTTGTCTTTGCTTCTGACCCTTCTTAGAGCCCGGAAGCCCCTCTTTGTCCTTTTCTGATGAGCAGTCTTTATTTTCCTCTTTGTACTCATTTCCAGTATAACCTCTTTCAGTCATCTACTATTCACTCATACAGTTGTTCATCCATCCATGTGCTCATTCTATGTATATTTACTGAGCTAGGCTATGGGCACATAAACATAAGCAGAAAGTGACATTGTCTTTGTCCATGAAGACCTGATTGTGTGTAGAAGGAGTGACAGGTATGAAATAAACACACAATAAATACATACATAGTTATAATTGTGACAGGTGTTCACAAGGGGAGCCAGTTTTGTTTGAGAAGTCAAGAAAAACTTCCCTGCTTAAGTGATATTTCAACTACAATGTAAAAATGGGGGTGAAGATGGGATATTCTCGGTAAAGGGAAGAACAGGGGGAAAACTAGGAGGTATAAAGAACTAATGAATAGTTAAGAACCCAAAGGCAAGCCAAAGTTACAGACAGAGAGCCAAGAGATAGGAGGGAGTAATAGGCCACAGAGCTGGAAAGTTAGGCAGGCAGTAGAACAATATGGGTTTGTTTTCCACTCTAAGTATTATTACCATAAGACTAATGAAAAGTCCCCGACAAAGTTGGAGTGAGAGAACCTATGACTATGCTTAGAGTTTTGGATGGCCCAGAAAGAAAGCAGGAAGACTATTCTGGAAGTAGTTGCAATGGTGAGGGAACACATGAGGAATTCTTAGGTGGTGAAATTGGCAGGACTCCACAGACTGGATGTGGGTGGTGAAAGACATGGAGGAATCAGAACTAGTGTTGAGTTGCCTGGCTGTACCAGGCAACTATTTTGTCCAGTCTGAAAGCATGAAGTAGCTAGGGGATAGGAGGCTCTGCTCTTTTCTGTGTTTTAGTCATCTCTGTGTCAGCTGCCTCTTTTCCAGAGTATCCAGCCCAGTGTTTCTGCCCCTGGAATAGACTGCAAGGTGACTGACAGTTGAACTTTTCCTTTTCCCTGTGACTTATGACAGACTCTTCCCTCTCGCTTTGATTTGTGTGATGACCAAATGATACAGCAAATGTAAAAATAAGCAAGCAGACATTTGGGAGGGTAAAAGTGCTCTCAGAGGAATCCATTTCACCATTATCCTTACGATTATCTCCTTCCTTCCTCCCCCCTTCCACCATTGGGAATTTCTCCCATTTTTTAAATTGTACAACAAAGGAAAACTAGATGAGAACTAGAGGAGACTTAATCAGTGCCAGAAATAATGAGATGGACTTTTATTTTTGCACATACTGCACTTCATAGGATAAATGCTGGCGCATGCCCAGCTACTGTCCCATCTGTGTTACCTGTGGAAAAGTTTTCCTTATTTAGTGTGCAGCTCACTATTTGTCTCCATTGAACTTTAATTGGTCTCTAAGTATAAGAAATTACCTAATAAATGTCAAGAGGGACATGTCCTCAAGAGCACAGATTTATCCCTATGGCCTCCATAGCTAGGGTTCGTGGCACACACCCAGGATTATTCCCTGCTATTTGGAAGGTGGAGGTTGGGAGGATTGAAATTTGGGGACCAACCAGGCAAACAGTTAGCTAGACATGATCTCAACAGACAGGCAGGCCTGTGTGTATGTATGGAAGTATATTCACTGACATAATCCCAGCTCTGCAGGAGGAATAAATAGGAGGATTACAGTCCAAGGGGAAAAAAAAAAAAACAAGACCCTACTTGAAAAGTAACAAATCCTGTGAGACCTTTTGAAAGCTGACCAGAGTCTGGTTCATATATTCAAATACTGAAGAGTTCTACAACAGTGCATTCATATATAGCCAGTGTGAAGGACTCGAAGCTTCTACTGCTGCTTTCTGCATGATTATAAAGGACTTTTATTTCTTCTTCTTCCTCCTTTTCCTCCTCCTTGCCTTCTACCTGCCCCACCCAACCCCTGGTTGAACTTGGGGCCTGGGCACTGCCAAAGAGCTTTTTTGTTCAAGGCTAGAACTCTACCACATGGAGCACAGTTCTATTTCTGATGTTTCGGAAGTTAATTGGAGATGAAGTCGCACAGATTTTCCTGTATGAGCTGGCTTTGAACCACAATCCTCAGAAATCAGCCTCCTTGGGCTGGGATGTAGCTCAGTGGCAAAGCGCTTGCCTAGCAAGTGCAATGTCCTGGGTTCGATCCCCAGTACCAAAAAAGAAAAGACAAAAAAAAAAAAAAAGAAATCAGCCTCCTTGGCAGCTAGAATTACAGGTATGAGCCACTGGCTATTTTTTTGTTTTGAAGTCAATTTACCTGTTTGAAATAGATTAGTGATCAAGAAGGGACTTGTACACTGGAGTTTCTTATTAGCTAGCACGTAGAAAAATGCTAGATCTGCATAAATCTGAGTGATCAATCCTCCCTGAAGTTCAATTTCACCTTCGTGGTGAATAGGAGTTTTCTAATGGAGCTCTAGGAACAGTTGGGCAGAATAAAAAGGCCAAATAATTTGGAATCAAATTAGTCAATTTTACATTTCTCAAAAATGATATATTTTCTTTGCCCATTCTTTGTCTTACTCATAATTCAAAACTGAGTCTAAATGTCAGATCCGGGGTCCTGATCCTTCTCTTTGCTGCCTGACAGAATTAGGCTGTGCCCTTTGGGCTCGAACGACCCCTTTTTTCCTTTCCTCTAAAATAGAACTTACAACATGGTATTGTAAATTTTGGGTTTCCTGGAGGGAAATTATTTTCTATTACTCATCTTGAATTCTCTGTGCCCATCAAAGCTCATGGCCCACAGTCAGAGCTTAGCATGTTTGTCGAATGAATAATACAAATTCCCTCAAAGCATATGAATTTATTTTAGGCTGAAAAAAAGTCCTGTTCAGATGTGTTGTAGCTAGTTTCTGTAACAAATAAATTCTAAAATTTCAGAGGCGTAACCAAGCAGAATTTAATCTTTCATTTATATAACAGCCACGATTTTGTTACTGACAAGTGGGTAGGTGACTTTTGCTTATAGCTTACTTTTTCCTAGACCTCAGTCATTATTATTATTATTATTAGTCAGTCATGGGGCTTGAACTCAGGGTCTGGACGGTGTCCCTGAGCTTTTTCACTCCAGGCTAGCATTCTACCACTTTGAGCCACAGTGCCACTTTCAATTTTTGGATGGTTAACTGGAGATGAGAGTTTCACAGACTTTCCTTTTTGAGCCGGCTTGAAACTGTGATAATCAGATCTCAGCTTCCTGAAAATCTAAGATTACAGGTATGAACCACTGATGCCCGGCTCAGACTTCCATATTTATATGGTTTGCATCTTTGTGATGTAGAAATTCCTGGAACTATTCTTTTTTATTGCTGATCATTTTTACCAAGGCATACTAATTATATGAAATAGTATGTTTTGTTATGACATTTTTATATATGTATATGTGTTGGTCCCAGTTACCCTTAATCATTACCTGTCTCCCTTTCTGCTGGTCTACTTTCTCTTCCCAAATATTGTCATACCTTTATATAGTGAATTTCAAGATAACATACTCCCTATTAGGTTATCTCACTTAATAGTTATTTGAGAGTATACTATGTATAAGACAATGTTATACATTCTTAATATAGGTAGAATAATGAACACATTCCCTGCCTTTGTGGCACAGACATTTTATTGTAGTTAGACCACAATAGTATTTTAGTTGTTGATAAGTGCTATAGAAAGATGTGGCAACGTAGGGCTGTGGTGAGCTTCCTTTTTAGAGAAATTTCAATGAAGCATCCAAGTCGGATGAGATTGAATATTGTAAAATCTTTGCCAACCATCTGCAGGGTGCAAAGTTGTCTTCTGTACACTCAAGGCTCTCAGCATTTTGCCTTCATCCCCACTCATTTGTAGAGCTTCTTGTTTATCTAGGACCAAGTATCACTGTTGTGGATCTTAGGCCCTACACCTCTCTCCATTCTTATCCCAGTTTCCTTCACTCTCTCCTTTCCCTGGCTTAACTATTTTTATGGTGCTGGCATCTAACCCTGTGTCTTACACATGCCAGGCAATTGCCCTACCACTGAGCTGCGTCCTCCAGCTCTACTAAAACAACTTTTATTTCTCTACTTGATTTCCAAAAACAATTAAGCTCCTAATATGTCCAGTGATGATCTCAGATTCCCACAGCCAGCCAGACCCTACCTCCTTCCAGCTCAGTGCCTCTTCATGTCCTCATTCAGCCACCCCCCCTCCTCCCGTAGGCCCTTTCTGCCTTGTGCTGTCTCCCAGGGTACACTCTGAAGTACCTTCCTACATTGATCTGAGTCCCCCCCCCCCACCTTTTTTTTACTTCCCCAATCGGACCTCTCTGCTTAAGGCAAACATACTGGCTTCTGTTTCCCTCCATTCTGACCAGCGGAATGTTCCTTCTTACTTTTGCAAAGATGCTCATTTCATTCCTTTCATCAGAAATGCTTTCCTCTAATTTTCTCTTTCATCGAAGGCTTGCCTCAGATGCACTGGAAACTGACGATCTCACTCATCTTACTCTATTATTTGTCTCGTAGTCCTCTGTGCAAACAGCTACAATCAGGTGTTGCTTAACAATGGGTATATGCTCTGAGCAATGTGAACACAGAGTTTACTTACATAGACTTGGATGACAGTGGTGTTGCCAGGCAATTTCATCTATGGGATCACTTTTATATGTGGCCCATTATTGACCAAAACCTAGTCATGACTGTTGTGATCTTAGGGATGTGTCTGTGTTGTGGCTGCCAGTTCAACTTCCTGAAAGTACCATCTGAATCATGATTATCACCTTCCTTTCCCCCACTGTTTCAGGTCTGAACTGTACTGTGTCCTTAAGCTTCTTACCTCTCCTGTCGGTCCGTAGGCAGCATGCTGATCTCCTGGACTCAGGATGATTCTAGCTTCATTCCTGAATTTGTTATAGTCTATTCACCTGAGCTTGTACGTTCAGCTCATTCCTAAGACCCACCCATGACTCCACTTGCCTGAGTCTATAGATTCTCTTCATGGTTGAAGACCACCTATGTCTCTTTTACCACACCTTGAACTTTTCTCTGGTTTACAGAATTTCCATTTCAACTTAGGAAATGAAGACTACTTGTTCTTTTTCCTTGCTGATCCAGGACCTTTTGCATTCTCTCTCTCTCTCTCTCTGTATCACTCTCTCTCTGTCTCTCTGTCTTTTTCATACCCAATATCACTTTGCATTATTTATGAAAGTTTCATGTGTTGTATTTATTTCCCAGTTGATCCATGAGTGTCTTCTGTTATGGTACTTTCTACATTTTTTCCCACAAAAGTTACCACCTCCTGACCATTCCTAGAAGTTTTTCTTCCAACTTACATGATGGGGACAATATTGGGATCATTCTGAGTGGTTAGGCACTGATTTATCTTGCTGTGAAATTTTGATCTGTTCTTTTGGGGCTTAGGAGTATCTGTCAAAGATAAATCCACATAGTCACTTATTCACCAGCAACATTCATGGTCTCAGAGACAAATTCTGTTCTCAAGAAGCTACTCCTCAGGTGCTGGTGAGGAATAGGGGAGACAGTAAAGGCAAGTAACTATAGACTGAATATCCCTAATCTGCAAGATGAAAATGCTCTAAAATCTGAAGCTTTTAGAGTGACGACATGCTGCTATGGGTCTGCTGTGTCAATGTATACAAACTTTGTTTCAGTCCCAAGTTGTTTTACTTATTTTTTGTCCCTTAGAACTGAGGCTTGAACTTGGGGCCTTGTGCTCTTGCTCAGCTTGGTGGCTCACAGATGATACTCTACCACTTGAGCCACATCCTCCAGTCTGTCTTTTTGCTAGTTAATTGGTGATAGAATCTTATGGACTTTTCTGCCCAATCTGGCTTCGAACCTTGGTTCTCCATGTCCCAGCCTCCTGAGGAGCTAGGTGCTTGGCATGTGACCAAGTATTTAAAATATGCTATAAAATGACCGTTAAGTACTGAGAAGAAAGCACTTGCATAGCACGTGTGAGGCTCTGGGTTGGTTTCCAGTGCTTCAAAAAGAAAACAAAATGAATGAATTAACTTTAAGTTGTGTGAGTAAGGTGCATTTGACACATAAGTTAATTTAATGCTTAGATTTGGCCCCCATCTTTAAGGTATTTATTATATATCTGAAAATATTCCAACACCTGAAAAGTTCAAAACTTTGAAACACTTTGGTCCCAAGCATTTTAGATAAGAGATGCTTGCTGTGTCATTGGAGGTGCTTCTAAGTGCAGTTGGAGAAGTGGAACAGGATAATGAGTAGAGAAAGGTGGTAGGCAGGTCAGGAAGAACTCTCTTAGCTGGTTTGGAGGAAACCCTCCTGAAGAATGACATTTGATTGAGATCTTTAAGGAAGAGGAAGCAGCGATGTTAAGACTGGGCACAGGCTTCTCCAGAAACCGCCAAGAAGTTCCCAGAATTAGAATAAATCTGGCAAATTTTAGGGAGAGAAAACAAGACAGTACCAAACAGGAGGGAAAGGCAGAGAGAATAGAGGACAGCAGGAGCAGGTTGTTGATGGCCTTATGGAAATGTATTCTGTCATGCAGACACAGGGAGACGTTCCAAGCTGAGGAAGGTATTTGATGTGAGGTCAGCTGCGGGAAGGTCATGCTGACTAGTAGGAAGGTCATGCTGACTACTAGGAGAGGTGCCCAGGAGGGCACAGTCATAGCTAGAGCAGAGAAACCAGTTTAAATTCTCACTTGGTCCCACCTTTATGCTATTGCAAACCAGTAGCATAGCCAGGAATGTTCAGGAGGTGTGGCCTATTGGGAGGTCTTTAGGACATTGAGTGTGTATCTGGAAAGGGATTTTGAGAGCCAGGGCTCCTGATCTTTTCTTTTTGTCTTTGTTTCCTGGCTGTGAAGTGGGCACTCTTGATCTACCAAATACTTCCACCATGATAGTCTGTTCTATCACAGGCCCAAAGGAATTGGGTCAATAAGCTGAAATCTTCAAAACTGTGAGCCTAAACTGAGCATCCATGGATTATTCCTGATGTCCTAGCTTCTAAGGAGTTTGATATTTGAGGATCATGATTCAAAGTCAGTCTAGGCAGGAATGTCTGTGAGAGTCTTATCTGCAATTAAGCACCAAAAAGTTGAAAGTAGAGCTATTGTGCAAGTGGTAGAGCACTAGCCAGAAGCATAAAGCTAAGGGACAGTGCCCACAGCCTGAGTTCAAGCCACAGTACCAGTACAAATGAAAAACCAAAAGCAATAAAATACAATGCAAATAAATAAAAATCACGTGAGGAAAAATAAACCCTTACTCTTTATCAATTGAGTTATCATACATATTTATGTTAGTGATGGAAAGTTGGCTAGGAAATTATTCAGCAGAGAGAGATTTTTTTTTGTGGAGGTGAGAGTGATGGAATAATTCCAGAAATGAAGCCTTGAGAGTTGAAGAGAAAAGAGATGAGATCCACCACTCAAGTGACAGCTTTTTCTTCGATCAGTGGGGGTTAATAGTGAACTCTGTCCCCGTTTTATTCTGTTGTGCATCTTTAAGTACAAATGTTGTACATGTGGGTGTTTATCTCTTCTTGAAGGATTCTAAAATGTTGGAATGCAGACTGTGGCTTTACTTGGGTGGTTAAAAAAAGATAATGTGAAATGATAATGTAGCCAGTAGCCCCTATCTTACTCTTCCTATCTTTTTACTGTCAGTCTATTGTGCCACTCGCATCCACCTTTGGCTAATCTAATGTTCTGGTGTTTGGCTAATCTAATATTGCCTGTGTGTCTCCCAGTATAGTACCACTTGATGAAGATGGCTACCATTTTCCTTTTTCTTTCTATTGTATCCACAGCAGCTGTGCACTCTGGCCTCTAATTGCTGAATACAGACACATCTATCAAGCAATCTAAGCTTAGTAGATACGTTTATTGGAAAAAAATTGACAAATCAGATTGCATATGAGAGAAAAGTGTTCACATTTAAATTAAGTACTTTTTAGCTATCCCGCATGAGATGTAAGGAAATCCTGTTCTAATTCAATGAAAGGTAGGGATTCGTATGGAGAGCCATTAATGATAACTACCCAGATATCCATTTTTCTCTTTGCATTGTCATGGAGCATTTAAATTAGATTATGGATAAAAAACCAATTGCATTACATTCAAGTGAATTTAGTGACAGAAATTATTTGTTAATAAAGTTTCCTACAAAGATGTAATAGATATCATCCTTTTTGGTGCTATTCAGGGAATAATTCTATCAAAGATTAGTGATGGTTAGAGGCATTCAATTTTGTTTCGTATAGTCGTGCTGTGGGTTTACATCATCCTAAAAAAATGTTCCCTTAGTCTCTCAGTTCTTGGGAAGAGAAATGCCTGGTCCCAAGCCAGGTCTACACTGTGCGTATGATTCTTTTGTCACGTGTTGCTGTGCTTTGTTGCTGGGCCCCCTTTTGTAGTCCTGGCATCATCATACCCTATCTCCATATCAAGATTCTTGCCCTGGTTGTGTAGAGATCATAGGTAGGTTCTCCAGACATTGATCCTCTTGTCCCTCCATGAACCTTTTATGAGCCAGAAACCTTCAGGGTCCCACTTCTTAGCTGTAGTAGAACCCACAATGTCCTACTTTACAATTCTGTGGTACCAGTGAAATGGTTCCTATATCATCTCCCCATTCACTGATCCTCAATAATAGGTCTGGAGAAAGAAGGAGATAGTCCTAAACATCCACCCTCAGATTTATCATGGACGAAACTGTCTTCCTTTTCTGGAATTGGGAAGGAACTGACTTTAGGAACAGAGAGGCCAGAATCCTTCTTTTCATCTGCGTCTACAGCAACAGGGCACAGAAAATGCACAAATTAATTTCCCAGTTGGGTCACCTGCTGTATCATGCACTCGATAAATCAGGTTGGAAACAATCCATATTTACTGAGCGCACTGGAGTCTAACAATTCCAGAAATTCTTTTTACCATATAGACAACATTTTACATTAGTTCTTTACATGAATGATTGGGCTAGAGCGCTTAAAGTGGGTGTTCTGGAAAGTTAATAGTAAGCACTATGTTTAGGTTTGCTGTTTTTAACATTCTTAATTTGTTTGAAATATTTTCTCCACAAAACTGGCCCATTCCTATTTGTCTAACTAAAAATTACCAAACTAACATACGATCTAACTATTGATTATTCATTTTCTTTAGCTTGTTCATTTTCCTTAGTTGCCTGAAACATCAGCTTGCAACCAGATTTTGGGGGGTTTGTGTTTACTGGAAAGAATGATGGGTTTGTCTCCATTCTCCACTTGGTTCCTTCTTGGTATTTACTGCCCAAGTCCCCTGGTAGGTCTAGCCTCTGTGGAAGCCTGTTATTTTCCTTGGTTTGGGGAACTAGAATGAGTGACCAGACACTCATTCTGTCTCTCAGGACACAGGCCTATTGAGGTTGCTGAGAAATGAGCACGATCAGGTTCAGCTCATTAACTACAACAGTTTCCATTGTACCATACTGAGCGTGTCACCCTGCCTGGTCACAGGCATTGTCATTGATGGCATCTGGGCAATCACCCAGCTGCATGTTCCTCTGGGGGGAAAAATCCCACACTCTTTGACTGGCTCAAGGGAAAGACAACAGTTCATGAGAGATCGCAATTACTGCAGGGCTCATTGGAAAAAAACTATTGATATGTTCATGCTAGGTCTGAATGAAGCTATTATGTATGTATACATATATAACATAGATATGTAATCATGTATGGTTTTCTTTAAGTCTTATAGATGGCAATTTTTTGGGGGGGTGGGCAGAGAACTGTTTGGGTGTTTTTGAACAGAAGCTACGGTGTAGGTTCAATAGAGATTCAAAGGAAATGAGAGAGTTGTATCATGGCCATAACTTGTGACAGGTTAAGTGACCTCAGGCAAACCATTTTACAGGTGGTAAGGGCCTGTGTTAAACCAGGTTTTTTTCCCCATGGGAACGGGTGTGTGTGTATGTGTGTGTGTGTGTGTGTGTGTGTGTGTGTGGTGTGAAAATCTCTTAAGGGAGGTTTTAGAAAAATCAATTCCCAGTTATTATCTCAAATCAATGAAATTTGACATTGTGTGGAGAACTCTGGCACTCATGTTATTTAACAGCTTCTGCAGGTGATTTCATTGTCTAGCCAGGACGGAGCCCATTGGGCTGAATGATCTATAAATGTTTGCCCTGCCTCCACAGTCTACTAATTATCTCAGTCTGCTTTCCTTATTTCAATTTACTCTTCTTTTCTGCTGTAGTCCTGTTATTCAAATTGTTCATAGCATTTCCCTGACTGATCATAGTTTAAACACTGGGTAGATAAAGCTGGGCGCTGTTGGCTCGTCTGTAATCTTAGCTATTCAGGAGGCTGAGATCTGAGGATCTGGTTTCCAAGCCAGATTGGGCAGAAAAGTCCTTGAGATGCTTATCTCCAATTAACCAGCAAAAAGCCTAAGAGTGGAAGCGTGGCTCAAATAAAGAGTATCAGACTTGAGTGAACAAAGCTAAGCAAGAGTGCAAGGTTCTGAGTACCAGCACACAGCAAACAAACAAAAAAAACAGGTACGTAATTTGAAGAAATAAGCTTTATAACTTTGCTTTTTTTGCAGTCTTATACAATATATAGCTAGAGACACCGGCCATTTTGATGTTAGCTAATCTGCCTGTCAATATGCAAATGAGGCACAATACTAAACACATAGCAGTAACTCCATCAGTGTTTCTACATCCCAGTGGCCTGGCTCACTCCTCCCAGGGGTATTCCTGCCTCAGAACTAAAATCAGATCCAGAGTTATATGTAAACAGTAGCGAGTAGAAGATGTCCTTCCACTAGACATGTAGCAAACCTTTGAGTACCTCTCTAAATGTGAAAGGATACTAGGTGATGGTAATAAGTGCTGGGCTGGAAAACATTGATCACATTGATCTAATCTAAATCTTTATGTGATGTGAAATATAATTTGGACAGCCTGTAGTTAATTACCATGTGTACAGCACAGCACAAGCTGTACATCTTAGGCAAGTTAATTATCTCCTTCAAGCCACAGTTCTGATGTGTAACACAGAGCTAATAATAGTACCTTTTAATTGGATTATAGTGACAATTGGTTGAGATGATTCACACGATGAGGCTCTTTTCGTTGCTCGGCACGTGGTAATCATTAAAAAAAAATGTCTCCTATTCTTAGAATGGTCACTGCAATTACTGTTGTTGTTATTGATCTGGGGCTAGTGATGGCTCCAGGCAAATTCCCAGTCATAAATTCGTTTCTTGTCTGTCATAACTTGGCATCCACATTCTCAGTCTGGTCTCTTAAGAGCTGAGTGTGTGGGGAAGCCCAGGGCTGAAAAACCCAGCCACATAGTGCCTTCAGCCTTCTTTTCTGCATCTGTTTTGTGCAGACTTCCTCCCCTCTTGCTTTCTGCTTCTTGGATGAATTATTACTGACTTGGCGATCCTGGAGTCCCTATTCTCTAAGTTCTTCATATATCTCTATATCCGTGTATCCATTCATTCCTTTGTTTTTTCATTCATAAACATCTTCATCTATTTGTTCCCTCATTCAAAGCAATACTTTGAAATCAAATATGCTAAAAAATTTCTTTCCAAGTACTTGGCATTACAGCAGATAAAGATAGCTGCTTCCTTTTTTGTTGCTTTGAGAGTAAGAGCAGACTTCTAAAAGAAGTAGAAGACCCAAGAGACATTTGTAGTCTGCCTCTGAAAGGCCAAGAAGCCACTCTCTCATGCTCACAGCTTGGTGTGCAGAAGAAATTGTCTCATTAGGGTGCTAGGAGAGGCCAGCAGGGCCCAGACTCAAGAGCAGAGTCTACCGCCCAGCATGCAGCAGACACTAGTGTTGCTGCATCTGTTTGTCTTGTATTTGCTTACGTAGCTCACCACATTCATTACATGATGGGACAGTTTGCAGTGCTCAACCTACTTGATCTATTCACTGCAAGCACGACCAGTTGTAAGAATTGCGGGTGCACTGTTGGGTTTGAAATTCTGAGTAAGAAATGTTGATTGGTGGGGGTCTGGGAAGGTGGCTCAGTGGTAGAGTGTTTGCCTTGCATGTATGAGGCCCTGGGTTTGATTCCTCAGCACCACATAAGCAGAAAAAGCTGGAAGTGGTGCTGTGGCTCAAGTGGTAGAGTGCTACCCTTGAGCTGAAGAGCTGAGGGACAGCGCCCAGGCCCAGAGTTCAGGCCCCACGACTGGCAAAAACAAAAACAAAAAACAGCAACAACAAAAAGAAGAAATGTTGATTGGTGGGGGTGCATGTATATCCTTCCAACCCTTAGGGAGGCTGAGGTAGGAAGATCTACACAGTGAGACTCTAACTACAAAATAATAAAGAATAAACAAAAAAAGAGAGAAAAAGTAATTTTCACAGAAGCAAATAATACATTTGAGCTTGTCTGCTGCACTGGGGTTACTGAGGCTCTTGCTGTGCAGATAGTGAACTCTGGCCAGCCTTTCAGTGTGGTTACAGCATGGTCAGTGCTAAAGCGAAGATGCATACTGGGTCTAAATAACACCATCGTGTCCTCACCGCCATCTTGCTGCCTTAATAGAGGATGGAAAAACTCTAGAGATGAAATAGGTCATTCTTTGAACTGCAGATGTGTCCTGTTGTTTAGCTCCAAAGAAGTGTTACTCCAGGGGAGTCTTGCCCTAAGCCCCTCATTTTCCCTCACCTGTCTTGCTTTACTCATGAAAAGCACTTCTGTTTGGTTTAATTCCTCACATGATGTGTAGTTTTGGCCTTTGTGCTAGCTACAATCAGAGTTGCAAGGGTATTTTTTGTGGGGGAGGGGCATGAGTCTGCTTGCAGATGCTGGTTTTCTAGTAGAGACTCCCAGTTCTGCCTTTTAAAGTGTGGCTTCTGTGCATCTTGCTGATAGACTTCCTGTGTAACAATAGGAGGTGACTCAGTGCTGTCTGTGTTCTCACACACAACACGGTGCTGATGAGGCCTTCCTATCCCCTGTATTTGCACATCGAAGGTGTGGTGTACAAACTATATCCTTTTCCAACATGGTTCCTGTTTCTAAATGTGTGACGCTGCATTACTGATAGTAGTTCCAGTTGGTCAGTTTGCCGTGGGGCTTGAACTCTGGGCCTGGGCACTGTTCCTTAGCTCTTCAGCTCAAGGCTAGCACTCTACTACTTGAGCTACAACACCACTTCCAGTTTTTTGGTGGTTTTATTGGAGATAAGAGACTTACCGTCTTTCCTGCCTGGGCTGACTTTGAACTGAGATCCTTTCCTGAGTAGCTAGGATTACAGATGTGAGCCACCAGCACCTGGCTCATTTTTTTTTTTCTTTTTTATGTCCTTGATTATCTCCTAGATTGGTGGTTTGGGGAATTATTTCTATGCATGTTGTCTTCATTGACTCAAATGTGTTGTATAGATCTCCAAGACATTTCTTCTGTCTTTGCATTACATTTTTTAGTTTTAAGGATTCTGTTACCATCTCTCCTTTGGGGCTCTGAATATAGTTGGGAGACTGAGAAGATCAAGGGCTCAACATCTGGGATGAAGCTGGGTGCTGGTGGTTCATGCCTGTAATCCTAGCTACTCAGGAGGCTGAGCTCTGAGGATCACCGTTCAAAGCCAGCCTGGGCAGGAAAGTCCGTGAGACTCTTATCTCCAATAAGCCACTAGAAAACCAGAAGTGGCTCTGTGGCTCAAGTGGTAGAGCATTATCCTTGAGCTGAAGAGTGCGCCCAAACCCAGATTTCAAGACCCATGACTGACAAACAAACAAACAAACAAAAAAACCATCTGGGACAAGTTCTTTCAGTTGCATCATTCTTTTTGTTCCTAACACATGAATTTTGAGAGACACATTCTTTTTTTTT
>NW_012267236.1:2768056-2785340 GCF_000151885.1 Dipodomys ordii | reverse complement strand
TTCTTTTATGGCTAGGGATGTTGAACATTTCTTCATGTGTCTATTGGCCATCCTTCTTTCTTCTTCAGAGAAGTTTCTCTTTAAGTCTTTCGCCCACTTGTTTATTGGGCAGTTGTTTCTTTGAGGATTTGTTGTTGGGGGGTTGAGAGACACATTCTAATCATAGTAACTCTATAGTCTCTAACTCCTCTTTCATAGATCAATGTAACAAAATTATATTAGGATATATTCATTCAGTATTTTAGCTGATAGTTTTATGATGTCATTATATATATATATATTTTTTTTGGTCATGGATCTTGAACTCTGTCCCTGAGCTCTTCAGCTCAAGGCTAGTACCCTACCACTTTGAGCCATAGCGCCACTTCCAGTTTTCTAGTAGTTAATTGGAGATAAGAGTCTCACAGGCTTCCTGCCTGGGCTGGCTTTGAACTATGATTCTCAGATCTCAGCCTCCTGAGTAGCTAGGATTACAGGTGTGAGCCACCAGCAACTGGCATCATTATACTTTTTGAAATAATTTAAGTAGCTGGATAGAATTCTGATTTTTGGATAGGTAAACTTTTAAGGTTCTATGGTTGGTCATTTAGGTTGTTGGTGATTTTTTTACATGTCTCCATATTGGTATGAATAGGTTATATATGTGATTGTTTCAGTGACTGTGATTATGCTCATAGATTATAGTCTGAATATGGATAAAGCCCAAATCTGGTAATCATGTTAGTAGGAGGTTGGAAGTTTGTACCTCACTATAAACTTTGATGTGGTTGTTAATATGTAACTTGGTTTGGTACTAAGCATATATAGCAAATAATTGTTTGATGAGTGTAGTCATGTTTTTATTCTGTATTCTAATTCTTTGTCTAGTGAGCTCTTTTTTTTTCTTTTCTTTTGTCGGTTGTGGGGGCTGAACTCTGGGTCTGGGTGTTGTCCCTCAGCTCTTCAGCTCAAGGCTAGTGCTCTACCACTTGAGCCACAGCGCCACTTCTGGCTTTTTTCTGCTATGTGGTGCTGAGGAATCAAACCCAGGGCCTCATACATGTGAGGCAAACACTCTACCACTGAGCCAACTTCCCAGTCCCAGTGAGCTCTTTTTTAAGACCTAAATAAGACTCAATAATATCATAAACTTTCAACTCAGTTCTCCTCTTTCCATTCTGGATAAATAATGAGAATATTCCACTTCATTTCATGAAGTAGTTCTTAGGGATTCAAAAGGATCATAGAAAAAAAGAATAAAATATAAAGCTGTGTAAAAAATGAAATCATGAAAAGTAAATCCCAGCTAAATTATGAGTTTAAACCTAAGGGGAAGCATTAGAACACAGAAATGGGGCCCAAAGGGCTCTAGCAGTAATTGTTGCTGAGCTTGAACCAGACCTTGAACTACTGAATCAAAGTGACACCTTACTCTGTCCCATAATTCACAGTCACTTCAAAAGAAAAGATTCATATATTAGAGGGGGAAGCATTTTGTGGAGTTCAGAGTCCATTTCATCTTATTTAATCTACCTTGTGAATTCTAGAGTATTTAATGATTGTTCTTTTTAAGTGTCTTTCTACAGAAGTATACTACATGAAAAAGAGAAAAGCAAAACAGACCAATGATGGCCTTATAAACATTCAAAATATATGTGATTTGTTCCCCCTAGGTGAGTTGTGAGACTTTAGACCTCTCTTTAAAGTTATTCTTTTGTGTGTGTGTGTGTGGTTGTAGGGCTTGAACTCAGGGCCTGGGCACTGTCCTTTAACTTTTTTTGTTTAAGGTTAACATCTACCACTTGGAGCTATAGTGCCACTTTTGGTTTTCTGGTGGCTAATTGGAAATAAGAGACTCACAGACTTGACTGCCCAGGCTGGTTTTGAACCTCAATCCTTAGATCTCAGCCTTTTGAGTAGCTAGGATTATAGTCATAAGCCATTGGAGCCAGACTTAAAGTATCTATCTATCTATCTATCTATCTATCTATCTATCTATCTATCTATCTATCTATCTATCTATCTATCTATCTATCTATCTATCTATCTAAGTATGAGACTGGGCCTTGAACCTGGTACCTTATGCTTTGAATTGGCTAGTGCTCTACCAACTAAGCCATGTCTCCAGCCTCTCTTTATTTGGGTCAGACTTGGGGCTTGAATTCAGGGCCTGGGCACTGTCCCTTACTTTTTTTTTTTTTTTTTTTGCTCAAGGCTAGTTCTCTACCACTTGAGCCACAGCTCCACTTCCAGTTTCGGGTGGTTAGTTGGAGATAAGAATCTCACAGACTTTCCTGCACAGGTTGGCTTTGAACTGAGATCCTCAAACCTTAACCTTTTAAATAGCTCAGGTTACTGGTGACCAACCAATACCAATCTAAGCTTATTCATTTTAACTGGACTATTTATTCATATGACATTGATATCACATACAAGGTACAAAAGGACAAATGTCCTTTTTCTCACTCATTTTTTGCAATCAGCTGCTTCCTTACCCAGAGGTTCCTACCTGATTTGGATATGTCCCCATCAGTGTTGGAAACCTGATACCCAGTGTGGTGGTGCTAGGAGGTGGAGCCCAAAGAGAGCTGATTGGGTCAAGTAGGTGGAGACCTCCTGAGGGATAACCATCAGGTTCACTGTGGCAGGAGTGGGTTAGTTATACGAGGAGTGGATTGTTATGAACGTGGATTTACTCTGTGCTTTCTCCTTCCCATGCACTCACTTTCGTTTGCCTTCTGCCATATTAGTGATGCTGTACAGAAAAATGTAGGTGCTGGGTCCTTGCCTTTCCTAGCCTGAAGAACCACAGCTCAATAATTCCCTCCCTCCCTCCTGCCCTTCCCATCTCTCCCTTCCCATCCCTCCCTCCCTCCTTTCTCCTTCCTTATTTCCTTCCTTCCTTCCTTCCTTATTTCCTTCCTTCCTTCCTTATTTCCTTCCTTCTGCCTTCTGGGGATTACTGATGTTTGCCACATCCAGTTTAAATACACTTCTTTTCTTTATACATTACGCATTCTCTTTTATTATTTTTAGTGATAGAAAATAGACTAAGACAGTAATGCATTTACTCCAACCTTTTTGAGTGTATAAATTAGAATTAAGGGAAAGAAGAGGAATGTATTATTGCCCATGCCCTGGGATTATGTAGTTGTGTGCCATCTCTCGGAGCCCCTAGCTTCCACATTCTGTCATCTAACTCCCATTGGGATACAGTTTCACAAATTCTTCTTGCACTTGGGGTAAAATCATAGAGAAAATTTAATTGTGTGATTCAGATTTGTCTCTCAAGAGAACCATGTGAATATTTTCATTGCCTAACAATTTATGAGGAAAAGAGTATGCGAATGTACTTGCTCTGTGACACAATCGCATAAGGACAACAGGGCATGGGAGAAAAGAATAGATGACAAAGAGTGAATCACTGAGCCATTTCTGTGCAACTCAGATTGCAAACACGCATGCATGCATACATACACATAAGAAATGCCTTTGAGGGCTGACAGCAAGAATTACAGGTTGTGTCTTCATATATAAGGAACTCTTCCAATGGCATATTAACTTGTCTTGATGGACTCTTACTAGTGCCTTATATAATCCCTATAAATTACTCAGCTGAGTTTTATAATACTGACCTGTCCTATTTTAAATACCTGTGAAGTTATATTCTGCTTCTAATTGGACTTGACACAACTGGTTAGAAGAGAATGAATTGCTCACTTAGGGGGAATATAATAACTCTTTTAGGCAATTTTGGTGCCATTTAGTACTTTGGATAAAGTAATTTTCTAAATGGTATCTAAAAATTAATCCAGGCTTGAAAGAGAAGAATTTACCCCTGAGTTAGCCGTAGGTCCAGGCCCATTCTTTATAGTGGAATTCAATGACTAATCTAATTAAAGCAATCATCCCTTGACTTTTCATGTAGGGTCAGTCCTCATCCTGGGCACAGAGGAGAAGATGTCGTATGCAAGGGCTATAAGGCTCTGGGGTTCTAGTCCATGCTGTTTACTAGGTTTCCATTCAAAATTCTGCTGAATCCTTCTTGAAACAGACATGGATGGGAGTTTTGAGTATTTGTGTTGCTAGCTTCTTTTTCTTCTACTGTTTGTTCTCCTCCACTTTATGGGATCTGATGACTAGACTGTCCTGAAACTTCTCTAGATAGTACAACCTTGTCTAGGTTTGAAGGAGGAAAAGTAGCTAGAGAAGATGAATTGTACACATTGCCGAATTTCCTTTCTATACATCAGGGGACAGGATATTGAAGTCTGGTTATTGTCTAGAATACTAGCTATAATTGTATATGCTCTGTGGTCTCTGAGACAATGTAGTTGGATGGAGTGGTCTGTCAGTGTCATTTAGATTCTACTGCTGCTGGTATGGTTGAGTTCTTCTAGAATCTGGCTGAGTTTCTGTATATTTTTTGCTGTATTTATTTTTGAGAGATGGGTGTTGAGTATCTCAGGGATAAATATGTTTTTCTATGTTTGTCTTTTCACTTCTCTGGATTCTTTTTGACATATGGTCTTACTATACAGCCCAGGCTGGCCTTGAACAGATCATCTTCCTGTCTTAACTGCTGGAATATAGGCATGTGTTACCAGGTCTACAAATTCCCTTGTCACTTCTATCAGTTTTAGTTCAAGGATTTTGCAGCTTTGTGCTTTGGCTCATACATATTTAGGATTGTTATATCTTAGAATATGGGTTCATTTATCATTACATAATAATGTTCTTCTATTAGTGACAATTTTCTTTGTTCTGAAGGCACCATAATCTGATACAAATATTGCTATTTATGCATTCTTTCAGTAATATATGCATATATTTCTACACTCCTATTTTCAGCCTACATAGATCATTACATCTGACAGGAGTTTTGTTTAGACAACCTATAGTTGGGTCAGATATTAATACATTCTGGAAATTTATACCTACCTTTTAATTGGTATGCTTAAGTAATTTTAATTAAATATAATGTGTATCCTTCAGTGCTTAGTTCCCCCCCCCTCAATACCCCATCATAATGTAAAGGACTCAAATGTCAGAGGAAAAGAGGAGTTCTTTCTTTAAAATATTTTTATTATCTTTATTGTTATATAAGCAAGTTACCATTCAACAAACTGGATTATAAGTACAGTGTATCTTGATCAGTGTCACCCCTTTAGATTTAAGAGTGTGAGTTAATGGGATGTTGGGTGTAAATAAGGTTAAACCAGTGTTAAAACCAAACTGTGAAGGAAATGCATTCTTACTGTTGTTGTTGCCATGTGTTTGTTTTTACTTTTTGAGGCAAGGCCTTACAATGTGGCTCAGGCTTGCATTGAACTCACCATCCTCCTTCCTCTCCTCCTGAAAGCCGTGATTATAGGTCTGTGCTACCTTGCCTGTAGGAAGAAGATTTCCACCTTACTTGTAGGGCAACCTACAGATTATTATACATACATATAACCCTTAGGTCTGAGACACATAGAACTTATTATTCATAGCAACTTAGCCAGAGTAGCATTTTGCATCCATTCCTCAAACCCTACAGGGTACCATGAATGAGGCCAGATATTTATTGCCTGTGCATACTTTGGGTTTTCACTATAGGAAAAAAACTACAAAGTGAGGAGGCTGTGAGTTTTTATCACATTGCTGGTACCCTTTCCATTTTCCCCTGTGGGGATCTATTGCTGTAAAACTCTGGATTTGTGCAAATATCCTTTGGAAAGAAAGGAGGAATTTTACCACTGGGGAATGTCTGGGGAAGATGCTCTCTACTTTAAGTTTGCTCTCCAACTGTCTCTGAGTGAGGCACATCAGTCCCTTTTCTTAGTATGTGTAGATCATGCAGAAAGTAAGGAATCTCCCAGGATTGTCTATCAACAAATAACAGTGAATATTTAATTATGTCTACCACTTTCTTTGGATTGGGCCTGCCTGGGAAAATCTTACTACAATTTTTTTTTTACAGGTTTTGAGTGCCTTATTCCAAACTTGTTTTCCATAAATGGCCTGATCTTCAGTGTATAATTTTGCAGAGAGTAGAGTTCATCAGGAACATAGTCACCTGACAGCAGCACTGTTTATTTTTTTGAAATCTGGAAAGAAAGCAAACAAATGGATCTTTCCTCACTTCTGACTGGAGGACAAGGCAGAGGTAGGGAAGGTGCAGGGTTCTTGTGATGTGGATTAGAGAGGCTACAACAAGGGGCCCTACTACAAGGTTTTTACATGATCACATATTCACAAACTTTGCCAAAAGTATGATTTTTTAAAGTTCAATCAGCTAGGGCGTTAGTTTATCCGCTCTTAGTGTCTCTTTGGGCCAGATGATAATAAGTAGCTAATGACATTTTTGGGAGCAAGTCTAAGGAAAGTAGAGCTGGGGTTTCAGTTTGATTGGATCTGATGGGATACATGTATGTGGCTCAGAATTCCACCTATGAATAATTAAGTTGTTGTTAGTTTCTCAATGTAGAAATTTCAGGAACATTCCTACTTGCTGAAATGCAGTCACATGTAAATGTCCTGTGGTATCTGGCATTGGAAATCTGTGGGTGCTTGAGGTTTGAAAAGTTTGGTACTCAAAGCTAGAACATGAAAAAAATGATGAAAAAAATGTTCTGTTAAGATAGCTTATATAGGAATGAAAATGGTTAGAAAAATCTCAAGGTTAACTATTGTTCAAAAAATTTATATATCAGGAATGAACTTAAATATTAAAAGAAATTCTCAATAGTGAAACAATCCAAACATGAAAGAAAAACCTCAAAACACTCTTACAGAGACTAAATTATCTCCAGTCCTTCCACTATAAAAATTCTGCTATTCTAACTGGTGAATGAAGGGGTATGAGAAAGTGGGGAAAATGGGTTAGAAAAATACACAGGCAGGCAATTGCTAAAGATTACTCCAGATATTACAATTTTGTTTCTGTTATTCTTTCAATACTTACAATGTCTTGATTTCCTGTTTGATTCTAAATTAAAACTCACATGCATATTTAGTTTGCACCATAAATTTATATTAATTTCCTTAAAGTGAGTCTCTCAAATTGTGTAAATTCCGACAAACTCTCCTTCTCTTCCTTCTCCTTCTCCTCTTCCTCTTCCTCCTCTTCTTCTTCCTCCTTGTTTTGTATCAGTCCTGAGGCTTGAGCTCAAGGCCTAGGTGCTGTCCATGAGCTTTTTTTCTCAAGGCTAATGTTCTATCACTTGAGCCACAGCTTTACTTCCTGCTTTTTGCTAGTTTTTTGGAGATAAGAGTCTCAGGGATTTTCCCACCCAGAGCTGAGATCCTCAGATCTCAGCCTTCTGAGTAGCTAGGATTATAGGCGTGGGGCACTGATGTCTGGCTTCCAGATGGACTCTTGTGCTATGTTCTGTGCAGCTTCAGTCCCCAGGCTTCCTACATAAATAGATGGAGTAAATACAGTCCCTCAGGGGACTATAAAAGAAGAAAGCGCCCCCACGGAACACCGTTTACTCTCTCCACCCTGATGTGAGTCAATCTATGAACAGAGCCACTTAAAAGACTCCCATTTCCACCTATGAATATTGACATTGTTGTTAGCATCACCAGTCATCCAGCTCTCAAATTCTAGCAGAGAAGAAAGCAAATGGATTTGGGGCCCCATGGTGGAAGAGAAACATCATCAGGAAACAGCAAGGGAAGAAATAGGCAGGTAATGATGAGAATAGCTCCCAGTGAGAATAACAATCAAAATGAAGGCAGATGAAAAGAAAGAGGTTCAAATATTGAACCCCATCTCTGAGATGCCATGATACAGAATGCAGGGAACTACACAAGTACTCTATGTTGCTTAGTGACTTTGTGGTGTTTGAGCTCAATACACATTGAATTTAATTTGCTCTTGTTGGTTTTGTTTTGTAGTGTCCTTTAAAAAATTGTAACTTGTCTCTTAAAATTAGATCAGCAAACTTAAGAGTTATCAACTAATGACTAAGAAAAAGATGGCTTCTTTCATAGTGCCCTCAGGAATTCTTTGAAGTCAGAATTTAAAAAAAAAAAAAGATCTGAGAATAGGTCCTGAAGATATCACCAGGCAGAATTTAATTCAAACTCATCAAGGTGAACTCCTAACAGTGTCAGTCATGTGATATCTCGAGGGGAAAGGTGATAGATAACACAGTAAGAATGCTGCTGAGAAAATAAATTAAAGATCAAACTGAGACATTACAGAGCAAACAAGGTGATTAGAAACACCAGGGGACAGAATATCATCCGTGAAAATAAAAATGCTGGCAGGGAATGCCTGATACAAGCATAAGAAATGCAGATAAATAAGAAAGTATTAATCGAAAACTTAAGTACTTAAGTGATTGATAGCAGAAGATGGACAAAGATAATCCAATGTAAAGCTACGACTCTCAAATATATAATCCAATAGGTGGGAGTCAAAAAGTATTCAGAGACTGATATAGTGGAAGAAAAGTTCCCTGAAATAAAGGAGGGATGATAAGTATATTGGAAAAGACTATTGTATCTTAGGAAAAAAATAAAAAGCAATTGACATTGAGACGTATCCTGGTTGGATTAGGCTACTTAGCCACTCTAGGTAATGACATTCATTTCCTTGAAGTGAGGATACTAAATGTAATCTAAGGTCTTTATAAACAAAACAGGGTGGTGGGTGGGTCAGAGTTAGAGACACTAGAAGGTTTTTATGCTTCTGGCTTTGAAGATGGAAGGTACCAGAAGCAAAAAGGAATACCTGACTTTACTAAAAGCTGAAACAGCAAGAAAATGGATGATCTCTTAGAATTTTCAGAGCAAAAAAAAAGAGTTCTGCTAATGTCATCATTTTAGCCTAATGAAATCTACTTTACATTTCTTGCGTACAGAACTACAAGTTTGTGTTGTTTTAAAAATTAAAGTTTGTGGTAATTTGTTACAGGAGTCATAGGAAATCAATACTGCCAGGCTAACCAGACAAATACAAATAAACCCACCTCAAATTCAGAAATGCAGCCAACCTAGTAAAAGCACTAGGCAGTGAACATTGAACCTGCCAATGTTAAACTAAGACAAAGTAACTCCAGGAGTTATGACTCCACAGGTGAAAACAATGATACAGTCAGCCTAGTGCCGTATTAGTTGAGATATTAGCAAATATGCAGCTAAGATGCAGTCAGGATACTAAACCAAGAAATCTCAATATGAATTTTATACACGGAGAAGAAATGTACTCTCACATAAAGTCTGGATAGAAAATCCAGGACTGGTTTGGTGGCTGAGGGTGCGTGGGACAGGTGTTTACCACTTAGTGGTTTGGCCATCACCAGCTTTCATCTCAAGTTTCTGAGTAGGTATGTAATTTAGCCACACCATCGTATCTGTGTTCTGACCTGAGGAAGGCTGGACCTAGGACCAACGAGGGTCTGTTCCTCTATAAAGGTAAATTGCTTGGGGCTGCATCTGTCACACCTCCCGGAGTTTGATCATGATTTAGTCAGCTTTGCATTGCTGTGACAAAATATCTGATCTAAGATCATATTAAAAGACAGAAGGATTATTTTTGAATTCAGAAGTTTCAGATCATAGCTAGCTCCATTGTTTTCTGGGTTATTGTTGAACCGAAAGAATATGGTGAAGGAACAAGGCATTGTGGTGGTGGAGCAAAGCTGCTCACTTTAAGGTGGCCATGATGGGAGGAGGGAGGTGGGGAGAGAGAGAAATTGGGAGAGAAATAGAGAGGGAGGAGAAGGAGGAAAAAGGAGAGAAAAAGAGATGAGAAGAAAGGGCTGGGAATAAAAACATAGGTCATGCCCTTAAGACCCATTCCCTCCAACTAGGCCTCACTTTCTAACTCTCCACCCCTCCTACTGGCCCACCACTGACAGCCCTCATAATCCAATCGTCTTCCCCAAAGCCCCACCTCTGAACATTGGTACACTGGGAATAAGACTTCAGTACTTCCTTCTGTGGGAGAGACTTCATAGCCAAGCATCACAGATGGCGCCACTTATCTGCAAAGGAAAGTGTGGTCTTGGGCTAGGTTGAGTTATGTTCAGCCTTCTTTTTTTCTTTTTGCTGGTCCTGGGTCTTGAACTCAGGGCCTGGGCACTATCCCCAAGCGTCTTGTGCTCAAGGCTAGCACTGTACCATTTGAACCACAGCACCACTTGAGGCTTTTTCTGAGTAGTTTATTGGAGGTAAGAGTTCACAGACTTTTCTGCCTGGGGCTGGCTTCGAACAATTATCCTCAGATCTCAGCCTCCTGAGTGGCTAGGATTACGAGTGAGAGTCACCGGCACCTGGCTTTATCTTTGCCTTTTCACAATCACCTCTGTCCTAAGACCAGTAGTTTAGGAAATAGTTCATAGGGTGGAGAAGCATTTACTTGACATTCTCAAAATGACTTCAACTTATTTAAGTTTCTCTCCCTCTCTTACTTTAAAAAATATCTTTAGGTAGTTATCCAAAGGAGTTGCCATTTAACAAGTTTATGAATACAATATAACTTGACCAATGGTGACATCCTCAGTGGTGACATTGATCAAGTTATATTGTATTCATAAACTTTCACCCCTTTCAACATTCTCCCCTATCTCTGTCTCTTCCTATTGCTTAAATGAAACTAAAAAAATGATTCAGTTAAAAGTTAAAATAGCATGCATATAATGATTCCAGTTTAATGAAAGTTAATGAAAGTCCACCTGTTTTTTTTCTGATTATATTACTAGAGTGCAGCTAGAAAATACATGGTGTTATTTATGACTATTTTTGGAGAGAAAGATTTTAGTCGACTATTTCCTTTGTTAGACTTTTCTATATCACTTTAATTTTTGTAATGAGCACAAGTCATTTTAAACAAAAATGGTAAGGTCTTGGAGTTTGATGAGGAAACAGAAAGTGCTGGTATGAAGAACAAGGGATTTAGATTTCTTTTCAGATAGGGTCTCCCTGATACCCAGGCTGGCCTTGAACTGATACCCAGGCTGGCCTCAGTCTCATAGAACTGGGATTTTATATGTGTTATCACTGTGCTCTGCTGAGGAAGAGATTTTCTTTTCAAACATTTTTATAAGAAGTATTATGAAGTGAGTGTCTTTAATTAATGCTCTAGCACAAGATTGAATTCCTAAAAATCCCTTTAACAACCCTTCATAATTCATTAATTATGTTTGCTATTTTACGTACCTCCTTTCTGTTTTTCTGTTGTAATGAACAGTAAACTTTTCAAACTCTAAAGTGCCCATTTTTTGACAGCCGTCCTATTGTGGAGGTTTTTGCTGTAAGTTCTTGCGTAGGTAAGGGTCTCCACATAGTTGAGGAGGTGATGATAGCCTTGAGGAGAGAAAAGATGCAAGCTAAAGGTGATACATGGGGAAAAAGACAAACCTGTGGAATGTCAGAGGATGAACCAGACTTACCAAATATGCACCCTCTAGGAGCGCAATGCATAGCTGAGAGCTCGAAATTCATGCTCTCTACAAAACCTTCTCTTCCTAGCCTTAGCTTGGTGGGCCAGAAGTGAGAACTTAATTGGGGCTTGTCTGTCACTTGCAGGTTTGGTGACTCCCCTAGAGTTTTGGCTTGGAGCGTTGGTAACATTCTTCGAGGCTTGCCTTGAAGATGTGACATGTCCCACCCCTGGACATACTCCACATTGGCTTCCTAGAAGCAGACAAGGCTGTGGCAAGTGTATCTGGAGTGCTGTAGAGTTCTACAGCCAAGGAGTGGTGGAGAGGGAGAAGAGTGGACGTGGGCGAGGAAGTTCAGTGGCGATTCAGTCTCTAGGCTGGGTTCTGCAGATACCATAGTAAATCCTGGGCCCAGCATGACCCTTCAAAGCTGTCTTAAGTTGGGATGAGAGCACATGGCCTTTATCCATCTCCCACTGGGAAAGGGGAGATGATCGTGGAAGAGACAGTTTTGTTCAACTGAGTCAGCATCTATAAGGGACTGACAGCTCCCTGCTTTCTCCCAACAGACTCCCAGAGATTAGAGGGGGATCTGGTGGTCCATCAGGGGACCCAACTACAGCATTTTTCACTTTTTGACTGTAGTCCAATCTGTTTCTGGATTTTTGCATATATATACACACACATATATATGTATATATAATATAATGTATAACAACATAGAATTATACTATACTATACATAACATATTTTATATTATATAGTATAAATAATATATACTACATATATTAGATATTGTATATTATATATAAGCTATATATACATACATATATGTATATATCATACTATATTACTCACCTTAAATATATATGTTTTAAGGTATATATATGTATATACATGTAAATTGTAGTATTTTCTTGGAATATAATGAAAGTCATTGTGGAGAAGAGGCCATGCAAGCTATTTATCACAGGGGTCATGGGAGTTAATGTCATAAAACAGGAACTGTGCGTACACAAAGAAGCAACTCCAGGTAGAGCAGAAGACACAAAGTGTTACCATGTACCAGAATGGCATCAGGAAGAAGGAAGCTTATGAAACCTGTGTCTGAGCCCATCGAGGTATCTCAAGTTCCGTTATAGTTCTTGATTTTCTGTATGAAAATTGCCTTATGGTCCTATATGTGTATATATATATATATATATATATATATATATATATATATATATTCTTCTTTCAAATTGTAACCCAACCACCGGAAATTCTGTGGTGATCTCAGTGACTATAATCCTATGTTCCATAATCTAGGTAAATGCAAAAAAAATTCTTGTGAAGGGGCTGGGAAGGTGGCTCAGTAGTAGAGTGCTTGCCTCACATGCATGAGGCCCTGGGTTCAATTCCTCAGCACCTCATAAGCAGAAAAAGCTGGAAGTGGCACTGAGGCTCAAGCGGTAGAGTGCTAGCCTTGAACTCTGCCTAAGCCCAGAGTTCAGACCCCACAACTGACCAAAAAAAAAAAAAAATCTTGTGAAAACAAGAAACTCAGAGATACTCAGACTCTTCTATTTTTGCAGGCCCAAATCCATTGCTATTATAACATGGCCCAAGGTGATGCAGGATGATAAAAAGTATAAGTCTATATTTAAGGAAGGGTCTTTTATCACATGAAAGCAGCTTACTACTGGCTTGTGTTTGTTCTATATTATTCATTCCAAAGTAGTATACATAGATTATTCCAATTAGAATATGAATGTCCGATGATAGGCACATTTCTAATCCTCGGTACAGACAAAGGAATGGATGCTTAGGGTCTCCTTGCTAAGTTTAGCTAAAGGTTACAGGTAGTAGGTAGAGAACCAACACTTCAGTCATGGGCTGCACTCTGCGCTGCACACTTCACTATACACAGTTTTGTGCCTCAGATCAAAAGGCTTATGAATCCTTGCACTTGTAGTGCTGGTCTTTGGGTGGAGTGCTGGATGGTAGGATGGCCACCTCTGTTCTTACTGAGGACTCGTTTGTCTGAAGTTCAATCCTTTGAATTTCCCTCCACAGGTTCCAGCTCTCGGGTAGCTGCTTTTAAGAGCCAGAAATATTACAGAATAGCAGCCATTTGAACTCCTCCTTACCAAGATGTATTGTAACTATCCTACAACTTCAGATACTAAATACCTGGGAGTTGGGGCATGCTGAAGGGAGGAAATAAATTTGAAGGCTACCAAAGCAAGGGGTTCATTTATCTCGGTGTTCTTTTCCCTTCCCTTGACCCTGTGTGTGGAAACACTCGTGCAGAAAAACTTCTCTTTAGAAAAGTGGAGCACACAGAGGATGCGGATCGGAGTGAATTTGGAACGTTGGAAACATTCCAGATAAAGTTTATTTTTTGCTTAGTTTGTAGATCAGTGTAGTAAAATGGATATAAAAACACACTCCATCTCAGTTTGGGGAGGATGGCGGGTGATCTGAGTTGCGTTTTAGCTCCTCCTTCTCTGTTCTTTTGTGGCCACAGCACTGTTGTCTCTGTGTTACCTGGCAGGCCTGTGCTAGATGGTTGCCTAGCAACCCTTGTCTCCTTCGTGTTCTTTTGTAAGAAAGTATTTTATTTTGCATTGTACCATGCAAAATTTTGTATTTATATTTATTGACAATTGAAAATGAGATTCTTACGTGTGTGTTGGAACACAACAAATTCCGTGTGGGTCTGTCAAATCTCTGAGTAATAATTACGAGGCAGGCCTTATGTGGTGAAAGTGTAAGTAAATAATGCCCCTACAATCATAAAGACACTTTAAAATCCTGCCGGAAAGCATAAAAGTCTCAACAAATGTGCTATGTCTAATGGAACTGCGTATTTCTTAGGAAATGTAGCTTTTTTTTTAATACATATATTATTAGGGCTCTCATGGGCTAAATGTACTTTTATTGAAGATATTATCCACAGTTGCTCAATCTCCAAAGCAATAGCTATAGGAAAGATAAAACAAAACAAAACAAAGCAAAAAAGAGTGTATAGAATGGCACTGATTTTTCTTGCGGAATGTATGAACATCATGGTTTGCTGTTTGACATATTTTTAACCTCTGCATGAGGAAATCTTTAGGTTCTTATGTGCTTTACATTCTAATGATCATTTTTGAATTTGTTTTTCTTGAGTGTTTCAATGGATCTACGGGGCAATATTTAGAAGATTTGAGAAATGGAATGCTGTAAGTATTCACATCGGAAGGCATAGCTTCATAAAGTCTAAGGGAAAAAAGATTCTGATCTGCAGAAATAAGCTAATGGCAAATATTTAGCTGCCCTAAATATAGAAGCTAAATTAATATAAACAGTGAAACTCAAATATAGGGTTCAAGTAGAGTCTAAGGTCTTCACCCAAACAAAACTTCCTAATTAAGTTGGGAAGAATAATTGTAGAAGTTAATGGGATCCTCTTAGAAACAGGAGCTGGTGTTCAGTAGTGCTCAGAAGCTTTCAAAAGCTCTGCCCTCTGATAAGTCTTTGATACAACTGATTGCAAAAAATAGCCAAGTTAATTAAACTTGTTCTTTAAATGTTACCAAAATGTTCTGTAGTGAAGTCAAGAAGAAATGGATCATTCATTTGCAAGTAATTCCTTTGGAATCATTGTTCATCCACAATGTGAAAAATTTATTCACTCTGTGTCTTAAAAATAAAGCAGGGCTTGGAAAAAGCTACGGACTAAAGTTCTTTTCTGACAATACTTCTCTAAACATTTACAGTAAGCTTGAGCCTCTCCTTTAGGGGGTCTATTGCCCTGGGGAACTAGTTATCATACAGCCTAGAAAGTCCCAGGAAGCAGGAAGAAGAGGCTGAATGAATTGACATTTAAAAAAGACCCCATTGTCTCTTAATCTCAGGTCCAGCACACTCATGATTTAGACAAGTTGTTAAGTGTACTCATTTATATTTGTGTGATTTTTCTCCTTTTCACTTATTCTGTTCTCATGTTTTATAGTTAAAAATATGTTTTTTTCCTCCCTTATTCTTACTCTAGATACTAACTTTGACTAGGCTCTACAGATATGAAGATGTACATATGCTTAGAGTCATGGTAGGAGGGAGACAAGGAGAAGAGCAAACCATGGAATTCATAGAGGGGTGTACCCTTCCATGCTATTGAGTAGGAGGTTTGTGCGAGGACTGATTGTGAAGTTTTCTATTCTTCTGTTTTTTCTTCCTTCTCATGTTAGAAGGAAGACAGCCAATATACAGTAGCTACCCTGGGCTTTGGTTGTGGCTCAACATCTGGATCTGTTGAGGAGGGGAAACATGGCCACCCTTTCATTATTAGCAGCAGTGCCCCGGCACCTAGTGCAGCATTGGGGTCAAGTTTCCTTTCCCCTCTGCTCTTTCTCACAAAGCTGCTGTCACTTCATCAAGTCACCTAAGAATAGCCAGCAGCCTCTCTTCCTGCATCTGGGCCTATTAGAGTAGACAGATGAAATACATGGTGCTTAGTGAGATCTGAATTTCAGATAAATGAGGAATACTTTTTAAAAGTGTGTCCAAATACAACTGGAAATCCAGCAATTTTATCTGCTGCTATATCTGGAGATCTTAGCCTGGAAGTCTGGAAATATTTCATCTGTGAAAATACCATCTATTCATGGTATTCCGACAATTGGCTTTTTGAAAATATTTGTACTTTCTTTCGCTTATTTATCAATCTACTTCTTTCTCTATTTATATTTATATGTTGTCTTTGAGGAGTTGTACAAAGAGATTTCAATCAATGTGTCTGTGTATGAGTACCTTTTTCATCATTCTACTTTGATAATTTCTTCTATTGTTTTGTTTAGGTTTTCTATTTTTGGTGGGAGTTCAACATTTGTTAGAACTATGAAGCACATTTTTGTTGTTGTTGTTGTTGCTGATACTGGGTCTTGACCTCAGGGCCTTGATGCTGTTCTTTTTTTTTTTTTTTCTGTCGGTTGTGGGGCTTGAACTCTAGGCTTGGGCACTGTCCCTCAGCTCTTCAGCTCAAGGCTAGTGCTCTACCACTTGAGCCACAGCGCCACTTCTGTTTTTTTCTGCTTATGTGGCGCTGAGCAATTGAACCCAGGGCCTCATGCATGTGAGGCAAGCACTCTACCACTGAGCCACCTTCCCAGCCCCAAGGCTGTTCTTGAGTTTTTCTACTCAAAGCTAGCACTTTACCACTTGAGCCACAACTTCACTTCTGGCTTTATTTGGTAGTTAACTGGAGATAAGAATCTCACAGACTTTCCTGTCCCAGGTTGGCTTCGAACCATGATCCTCAAATCTCAGCCTCCTGAGTAGCTAGGATTACAGGTATGAGTCACTAGAACCTGGTAATATGTATATATTCTTTATTAATTATTTATTTTTTATTGTGAAAATACTGTACAGAGGGGTTACAATTACATGGGCAAGATAATGAGTACATTTCTTACCAAACATTGTAGCCTCCTCCTTTGTTTCCCCTTACCATCCCATCCTCCCTCCACCTCCCCCCCCAACCCGCCTACCCCCCTACCAAAACTGTAAAGTTCATTTTTGACATAATGACTTGTACGTCTCATTGTTGCAGTGGGTCCACCTGTATCCCTATTTAAACGATTTGTTTTTTCCCTTCCCCTCCACAAATTATACCGACATGAAATACAGTGAAAGCAGGGGTTATACCGTGGAGGAGGGACATACAAAGCAACAAAGAAATAATCTTATAAATGTGTTAGAAACAGTCCCATGAAAGAAGAAAACATTTGAATACATATCTTAGGGTTCATTTCCCTAACATCAAATTATCTGACCTTCTCTGCTTGACTCAGACATATACTAGTTATTGCAAATAAGGGAAACCATGGGACCTATGTTTCTTTGGACCTGGCTTACTTCACTTAATATAATTTTTTCCAAGTCTTTCCATTTCCTAACAAATG
>NW_012267236.1:2736383-2766285 GCF_000151885.1 Dipodomys ordii | reverse complement strand
GGGATTCTTTAAATACAAGATCATGTCACCTGCAAAGAGGGTGAGTTTTACTTCTTCTTTCCCTATTTGGATCCCCTTTATTTTTGCATCTTGTCTTATTGCTGTAGTTAGGCATTCTAATACTACATGGAAGAGCAGTGGAGAGAGTGGACCTCCTTGTCTCGTTCCTGAGTTAAGAGGAAGTGGCTTTAGTTTTTCACCATTAAGTATAATGCTGGCTGTAGGTTTGTCATATACAGCCTTTATTGTATTGAGAAATGTTCCATGGATTCCTAATTTTTCCAGAACCTTCATCATAAAGGGGTGTTGGATCTTGTCAAATGCTTTTTCTGCATCTATTGAGATAACCATGTGCTTCTTATCCTTGCTCCTGATGATGTGATGAATTATTTTAATAGATTTGCGTATATTGAACCAGCTTTGCATCCCTGAAATGAATCCTGGTGTAAGATTGTGGTGTAAGATGTACATATTCTTTAGCATTGTTTTAGGTTTAAAAAATGTTGGTTATCACTGAGTGCTTATCTAGTTTGTTTAATTACCCTCCCTGCAGAACAATTCTGTTTTTGTTTTGCTTCATTAACTATTTGTTAATTAAAATTACTTTTTTTCATTGAATATTATTTAATAATCTAACTTCCACTTCCTAAGTATCTATCCTAACAGATTTTTACCTTTGTGTAACAGTACACCATCAAGTCAGGGATAGAGCTCTAGTTCACTCCAGCAACCTCCTCCCTGCTTCTTCCTGTGAACACCACTCTACCCCACCAACTAGGTCAAACCACCCTGCTGTTTTCTGTTGCCATAATTTAGACTGGACTTTTCTCAAACTCCAATCAATAGACAGTGTAGTATGTGTGTGGGAGCCTCTGGCTTCCTTTGTTGAAATTAACATTATTGAAAGAAACTTATTATTTTAAGTTTATATGTATACCTATCTTGATTTACTCTTGGACCTAAGAATTGTGTAAAATAACCAATCTTAAAGTTCTTCATGTATTTAGGTTCTCAATTTCCACCTCTAATTTTATTGCATTTAAATCAGAAAATTCGCTGTCATTTCCACTAAAAATGATATGGAGGTTTCCTTTCCCACATATTATACACTAATTAAAAAATATTTTTCATGTTCCTTCTGAGAGCATTTAATTTTTAACAACTCCTAGAACAATTCCCAAGACTGATTGCAGGAGAGGCTTCAAAAGCTTCATGATACAAATAACTAAGTTAGTAACAACTTCCTGGGATTTGTAGACATTATTCCAATAGTCTTATAATATTTAATATTGCTATAACATGTGAGTTTATCCCGACTGTTTTTGTTTTGTAGATTTTATTTCTTCTAATTAGTTATAGACTTCTTTCCTTGAAGTTCACTGCTTTCATGTTTCTCTGTCTCACTGGGTTAGTAATAATATTTATTTGTGTAGCACAAGCTTTCAATATGTGCCTTTCTGACTTATTTTTTAATTTCAGAAAATGGCTTTCTTTTATCACTATTTTCTGTTGCAATTATTCTGCTTTATTCTTTAGGGATATAATTCATAGTGGATGCCTACCATCTTTATCATAGCTATTAATTTTGTCTGTGATGTCTCCTTTGCATCCCATTTTCTTCTCTTTTCCTTCCTTCCTTCCTTCCTTCCTTCCTTCTTTCCCTTTTCTTTTTCTCTTTCTTTCTTTCATCCTTTTTTGTTGTTGTTGTTGGTTCTAGGACTTGAACTCTGGGCCTGGGTGCTAGGCCTCAGCTTTTCAGCTCAAGGTTAGCACTCTACCACTTGAGCCACAGTGCCACTTCCAGTTTTCTGAGTGGTGTATTAGAGATAAGAATCTCACGGACTTTCCTGCCCAGGCTGGCTTTGAACTGCAATCCTCAGATTTCAGCCTCCTGAGTAGCTAGGATTACAGGTGTGAGCCACGGGTGCCTGGCTTTGCATCCTATGTTCTTCTTCTGTCCAGTCCTCCACATCTCTGACTCCATTTATGCTAGCATTCATTTTACCCCTTACTGCCTTCAGCATTCCCATTTACCCCACTTTCCTCATCACTGTGTTAAGTTTTTTCACTCTGTTCTTCAAGATGTTGTGAAGATCTCATATAGAACTGTGTGTGTGTACTACAAAGAGGTGTTACTTCAGCCAGGCCCCTGTGGCTCATGCCTGTAATCCTAGCTACTCAGGAGGCTGAGATCTGAGGATCGCAGTTCAAAGCCAGCTCGGGTAGGAAAGTCCCTGAGACTCTTATCTCCAATTAACCACCAGAAAACAGGAAGTAGCACTAGCCTGGAGCTGAAGAGCTGAGGGACAGAGCCCAGGCTCAGAGTTCAAGCCCCATGACCAAAAAAAAAAAAGAAGTGTTACTTCGATTAACTTTCCTCTCCATTTTCCATTTTTGTGGAATAAGATGTTAATGTTTAAAGATTAACTTTTAAATTCAGTCGTGCAATGGTCCAGATGTGTGAGTTACCCAGAGAACTTCTCATCCGTGCATGACCACAGAATGTTCAGTCATGGCAGTGTTTCCTCTAGCCTCCATTCCTTTGCAGTGAAACCTCTCTCCTAGCTTTTTTTGAAATGCATCATCATCCTAATTCTATTTTTTGTAGAGTTTTTCCCCCTCCTCCCCATCCCCCCCCCCGCCTTTTTTTTTTCTTTTTGGCAGGAGGCTGAGTGAGTAGACAGCTTATCACACTCACTGGAAAGGTCTTGCTTAGAGTTTATTTAATTTAACTATACAGATGTTTTTCTTCTGCTTATTGTCCCTTTTTATCTCCATGAGTTGACAGGTGAGTAGAAAAGGATGGGGCTGGGAAGGTGGCTCAGTGGTAGAGTGCTTGCCTTGCATGCCTGAGGCCCTGGGTTCGATTCCTCAGCACCACATAAGCAAAAAGAAAAAAAGCCCGAAGTGGTGCTGTGGCTCAGGTGGTAGAGCGCTAGCCTTGAGCTGAAGAGCTGAGGGACAGCGCCCATGCCCAGAGTTCAGGCCCCATGACTGGACCAAAAAAAAAAACAACAAAAAAACCCCATAATATCATAGAGCAGAGCATGCATATAGGTATCTGTTCCTCCTCTAGTTGATTGCTTGCAACGGTGGTACCCATTTTCCATGAATTTTGGGTGGGGCACTGTGACTCTTCCTTTTTTTTTTATTAAAGGGAAGTTTGCATTTGTTTAAAAGATGGAGTTCCTCACATCCATCTCAAGCTTGGTGTGGGTTGCCTTACATTGATGTTCCTGGTGACCCCTTAATGCCACTTTGACCCCTCTGCCTTCACCAGGGGCCACAATCTCAGGCTCTATCTTTTTTTTTTTGCCTGTCCTGGGGCTTGAACTCAGGGCCTGGGCACTGTCCCTGAGCTTCTTTTGCCCAAAACTAGCACTCTACCACCTGAGCAGCAGCCCCACTTCCGGCTTTTTCTGTGTATGTGGTACTGAGGAATCGTACCCAGGGCTTCATCCATGCAAGGCAAGCACTCTACCACTGAGCCACATTCCCAGCCCTCAGGCTCTATCTTTGATGGTTGTTCTCATCTGTTTCAGTGAGTTTCTAGGAAAGGAACTAAGGAAGTGTGCATTTGTGCTGCCCCTTTGTGGTCCCCAATTCTAAAACTGTCTTTCTAAAATGTAAACAAGGAGATAAATGTTTCTATGGGGCATAGTTTAGAAATGGGGACAAGCTATCACCTGCATTTCTGAAGGTTTGTTGTTGTTGTTGCTGCTGGTTGTAGTATCCCCTGTTCTAATTCGTGGAACTCCAGAATTCACTTGCTCCTTAGTTCCTGGTTAACTAATAGCATTGTGACTCAAATTCTTTGTGGTGCCTATTTGTCTGTGAACACCCAATTGAACTCTTGACCCAAGCTTCTGAACTTTGACTGAATTTCCACATTGTTACTTTCCTTGATTTTTCATCTCCAAAATCTACCATTATTCATGATCAGAGGATAAAGGTCTTATAAGAATGGCCCAGTAATTTGTATTTGCTATTCATCCAATCCCATTTTCCTGCAATCTCAGGACAATGATTTCTATGGATGAAAATTGTGGAAAAAAAAAAAACAGCACCCAAAATGGAGACAGAAAAGCACCAGGATGTTTTATTTGAGCTGACCTAACTGCATTAAAATATCCTGAATGGTGTAAGGACAATACACACTCAGTTTTCTGTATTCCTATTACATTATTGTGAAATCTTATTTCAGACAAAGTGAAACATGCACTAGAGTTTTCTTTAATGCAAGCTCTTTATATATTATAGCAACGGGATAGGTACATGTGTGGTAAAAGAAAAAGTTGTGGCCTGATTTTCTTTGCCAGTTCTAAAATCAGTGATTGTAAAGCAACCGTGTTTCACTGGGGCATTCAATGGCTCTGTGGATGGAATTGGAAGCTTTATCTATCAGGATTTCTGCAGCTTAATAGATGCTCTGCTGATTGATGAGGTACTGTAAGCTCCAGATGCCCTTGGCCATGAAGAAAGCCCAAGGTTCTCCATATTTGGCAGATTCTGCTTTCTTTCACTTTAATCTTGGACCAAGATCTCTGTAGTCTTTTGGCAGTAAGTTCAACATCTACTTTCAACTTTTGCTAGAAAAGTTAAAGATGGAGAGAATAATGGGGATGGGAGAGCCTCATTCCAGCCCAAACATTTAAAAATGTAAGTAATGTTTCAAAATTGCATGTTTTATCCAGACTACATTATAGTAAGTGGTCTGAGAGATTCTTTATACTTTGATTCTTTAAACTTACTTGTCAGAATTTTCTTCCCATGAACATTTCCGTGTCCCTTTGACGTAACAGTCACCCTGAATCTTATTCTAGAATTTTAAATAAAGCCTGAAAACCTGAATACCAGAAATAGAAGCAACCCTTCCATGTTTCTCTGGGTGATTCCCTCACCCCCACCTTGGGGGAGCATGGGTAAAGGATGTGGCATTGCTGGGGATTGAACTCAGGACCTTGTGCTTGCTAGATAGGTACTCTACCACTTGAGCCATGCCTCCAGCTGAATGTTTTATTTTAACATTATGCTTTTAATTTTTATTTTAATATATTATAAGCTTGTACCAAATATTCTTCTATCTGGGGCATTTTCATTCCATGATCATGTCTGACTGCCTCCTAATAGCTTTTCAGACCTAAGAGAGATTCTCTTTGGTGACCTGTGTGAAATATTAATTGCTTCCCTTCACCACCTCCTCCTTTTCTTTTCTGTCTCCCCTTCTTCTTTCTTCTTTGTAGTCCTGGGGATTGGGCTATTGGTTGAGCCAAGCCCTCAGTGCTTTTGCTCTTTAGTTTGTCTTTTAAACAAGGTCTCCTGCTTTTTCTTTCTTTCTTTCTTTCTTTCTTTCTTTCTTTCTTTCTTTCTTTCTCTCCTCTCTCTCTCTCTCTCTCTTTCTTTCTTTCTTTTTGGTCAGTCATGGAGCTTGAACTCAGCCTGGGCACTGTCCCTCAGCTCTTCAGCTCAAGGCAAGCACTCTACCACTTGAGTTACAGCACCACTTCTGGCCTTTTCTGTTTATGTGGTGCTGAGGAATCAAACCCAGGGCCTCATGCATGCAGGGCAAGCATTCTACCACTAACCCACCTTCCCAGCCCCTCCTGCTTTTTCTAAGCTGGCTTCTGAATCTTGATTCTCCTACCACTGCTTCCTGCATAGCCAGTACCATAGGTGTGAAGCACTATACCTGGCTTGTTTTTGCAATAGGGTCTCACTAGTTGTTGCCCAACTGGCCTTGAACTGTGATCTTCCTCTTTCTGCCTCCCAAATATCTGGGATTATACAGGCATATACCACCACACCCAGATTCTCCTCTACTTTTTCTGTTTCAATTCTCTGCATAGTGTTTATAGCCATTGAAGATTTCTGTTCTCTTCCTCCCCTTTCTCTTTTTTCCTTTCCCATCCTTTTTACTTCCTTTGTCTCCTTCTGCGTCTTTTTCGCTAGTGTCGGCTATGTCTATTTGTGTATTTAAGTATTATTTGTTTGTTTATGTGGTACTGAGGAATCGAACCCAAGGCCTCATGCATGCTAAGCAAGCACTGTACCACTAAGCCACATTCCCAGCCCTATTTGTATATTTAACCGCCTGCCCACAGCTTCTCTTCATGGTCATGTACATGCTAGGGTAGCAAAATGGAATCAACCCTATCTCTAGCATCTCGAATAGATTCAGAGTCAGTGTACTGTAAAACATTAAATGAATTTATGAGGGAATGCATTAGAAGTTTCCTAATATTCTATTGAATACAATATTGAAGCATAAAGCATCATTTTGTGTTCAAGGAAGCTCTGAATGAATGAGCTGCTGCATCCTCAGGGGAGATGAGCTTCTTTGCAGAGTCCCTTTGTAAGTGCTCAGTAACTTCCATACCACTGGAGGTGCTTGCTTTTCCCAAACTCATGCTTCTCTTTCTTCTCACTCCTTAGATCTATTGTGAGCTTAATTCTTTGCCCTCGCCCCTCTCTCCTTTTCTATCTCATAGTATTGGCATTGAACTCAGGGGTACAAGGAAACACCATACTATGTAAGCCCCTAATCTTTTGCTTTGAGTTTGCTTTCTCAGATAGAGTCTTGTGTTTTTTGTTCATGTCAGTCTCAGACAGCAATCTTCCTAGCTCTGCCATCAGAGTAGGTAACTTGACAAGTAGAAATTACTATGCCTTTTGCTGGCTTCCTTTTTCTTGTTTTATGTGGGCACGTCTAAAATAAAATTACTTCAGGAAAAATGAAGTAATTATATAATAGGAAAGAGTAACCCAATACCATGGCATTTTGCTTACTTTCGAACATTGGGTTGTATGATATAGTATTGTTTTGGTAATTCATACAGTAAGGAAATACACTTATGCTTTCTGTGTTCTAATTACCAGGTTTTAGGTTGTTGTTGTTTTACATTGTTGTAGAAATGACTTGTACCATGCACTAAGAATTTCTCAGCAATGTGGAAGATGTGGCTTAGGAGGTGTTTAGAGGATAAATGAATAAGTCTTTTTTCTTTTGGGAAATAAAGAGAATCTAACAAAAGTTTTTTTTTTCAGTGTGGTTGCACAAGTAATGTTTTCTTAAAATATGCTTATGTTAATATCAAGGTGGAAAAAGCTAGAACTGGGGACAGCTGGTGTCTGAGAACTTGCTGGGGAGACTTGGAAGGACGCCATGGGTTTTGTTCTTGGAACACCTGAGCCACAATGCATATGAAAACAGGGTGGGGGATGAATTCAGGGGAAAAGGTAGAAATACTTAGAGGAAAGAGCAAAGCTGTTGCATTCATGGACAGTTGGAGGCTGTGAATATTTTGTTAGTCAGAAGTGTTCAGAAGCATAGACCGTGAATCTGAATTTTTTGGATTGTCATGATCAGTCCCTAAAGTTCTAGCTTTGGAACTGAAATCTTACACTGTTTGCCCTTCAAACTTGGTATTTGTCGACCTTGGCTCCTGCTTTGGGGAAATTTGGCTTATTGACTTTTTTTTTTATCAAGGGAACTCATTGCTAGCCCATCAATCAGACTTTCCTGAGATGGAAATATCTCTCCCCTTGCATTTCACCTACACTGACAAGAGATGGAGCTGAGAGTGGAGCCCATTAGTCAGCGTGAGCTTGGGGAAGGCCCTGCTCTGCTGGCCGCCTCTGAAGTTCTCCACCTAAGATTCACCGAGTCCTTCTAATTGTCTGTCCTTGGAGACCACAAAAAGACTGTGTCTCATACCTGTACAGCTCTCTCTCTATTGGATGACCTGAAACATCCCGAATTTCAGCTGGGCAAAAACTACTGCAGATATGTTTATCACGCAGTAAGCCTTCAATTTCCTTTAAAAATTAAGCCTTTTCTAAGCAATTCATAGGATGATAGACTTTGGGTGGCATTGGATTTCCCCTTTAGCATGTAAACTAATAATTCATATAATTTGTTTAGTTTTAATGCTAGATAAAGTTGTCATGTATGTCTCTCGAAGTCCAGTTTCTCCACAGTGAGAAGGGCTGCCCGTGGGCCTTTGTACCAAACTACGGGGCAATTCCTGAATCATAGTAGCACTGGCTGAAATCTAGAGATAAACAGAGATTAGTGGAGCCCTTATAACTGAGTCTTTGCTCTGCTGCTGGTCCACCGAGAAGTAAGAGAGTCTTGGTGAATGAGTTGACAAAAATCACATCCTTTTCTTTCTTGAAAGAGGATTTTTTTTTTGTTGCTTATGTGGTGCTGAGGAATCAAACCCAGGGCCTCAGGCATGCAAGGCAAGCGCTCTACCACTGAGCCACCTTCCCAGCCCTTGAAAGAGGATCTTAAGCCCAGGAAAAGAAAGGTAAGCTCCAGTGACTAAGAAGAAATGACACTAGAGGCAGAGGCAATAAATGGCTCAGGAGGTGAAGCCACAGACTGGAATGGAAGGGTCAGAATGGCTATGAAGGGTCTTTTGGTGCAAGAGAGACTTGCATTGTTTGTGGAAGCATGGCTCTTGGTCTGCCCTTGCTGGTTGAGGGGGTGGAGGGAGGGGTGACTACCTCTCCCAGCAACCAAAGCCTGCCTGCTTGCGTTGGCCAAGGAGGGGAGGACATTTATGGTTTACATATAGGCTTCTTGCCCAGGAAGCATTAGGATTCCCACTGATCAAGATATGGCTCCATTTTATTTATTTTGGCAACTGAAAAACTAAGTGGAGAAAGAAGACTAGTTTTAGCAGTAACTACAGGGGAAAAATCAGAGTGACAGGACTGCGGTTACAGTGGCACTTCAATTAATAAAACCCATGGGAAACATGCCCTCTTACAAGGAAATCACCATGTTTGAGAAAACACAAAACAAAACAATTATAAATCACAAAGTTGCCTGTACGTGCTTTTTACTTGACTGGGGGGAAAAATAACCCAACAAATAACAAATCCAAGCAATCAACCAAAAACCTGTTCCACAGCTTGTGCTGTCTCTTCACAGTTTGAAGTGAATAAAGAATTCATGGAGTAGAATTTCTTTTGAGCCTCTGGTCTTTTTTTCTGCTCTTTGCCCAGCCTTCTGCCCACATATCTTAGCATACCCCCTTCACCAAAACCCAGAGGTCAGATGCTCTCAGCCCTCAAAGCTCCACACCTTCTTTTATTTTTTTTCCTTCTCATAATTAAGAAAATTTCAACAGCTCAAGCCACTGGTTCTTTAAATTTTTTATTTTTTTATTTTTGTTAGTCAAGGGGCTTAAATTCAGAGCCTGGATTCTGTCCCTGATCTTTTTCACGCAAACTAGCACTCTACCAGTTTGAGCCATAGCACCACTTCTGGTTTTCTAGTGGTTCACTGGAGATAAGAGTTTCATGGACTTTCCTGCCCAGGCTGCTTTCAAATCTAGATCCTCGGATCTCAGCCTCCTGAGTAATTAGGATTATAGGTGTGATCACGGGCTCCTGGTCTAGTCACTGGTTTCTATATCCAGCTCAGCATATCTGTGAGTTTGGTCCCCAGAGCTCAGTTCTTCAGTTACTTTTGGATTTTCTGTAACAAAAAAGAACAAAGTGATATGTCAAAAGAGTGGAAAATTCTGGGTTAAACAACTGGAATTAGATTTCATTACTCCAGGACTTGTCAGAACATTGATGTGAATCTATGAATTGACAGTCATAAGAAAGGCATAAAGCATTGAATATTTTTGAGCATTTTAAGAGACTAACGCTTGTCTGATACACTCTGGGATGCTGTTTTGGCTGAAATCTGTCTGTGGGAACCTAAACTGTAGCATATCTAAGGTATCTGTTAATAGTGTTGTATCCGTAACCTTCAAAAGGTAGATTCACTTTCTAAATCCTGGTAATTGAGAACATGACTTTATTTAGAGATGAAGACTTTATGGATATGATTAGTGTAGAGGCTCAAGGCTTAAAATGCTCCCTTGGTACATTGATCAATACATTTTAAAAGGGTGTTGATAGGGAGGTTGTAGCACAGCCTTGAGGAATGAGACCTCAGAAATGAACACATGAAGTGTGCCACCTGCTTAAACTTTTAGGTTGTACTCACACCTGATTTCATAATACCACAACCACTTGATAATGGGGTGCTACTGAACACATCTGTATTTATGGGTTGCTGAAATATAATAACACCCAGTTTCTCTTGGTTATTCTTGATGGCACATTCCTTCTCTATTAGGGTTTACTTACAAGATAGGAGCTATTTCTTAAAATGGAATGGTTGTGTAACAAAGAGTGCATGGTCCTCCTACAGAATATTTAAGCCACATTTCCCATTGGGGATAACTGTAAGGTTTTTATAATGCCCATTCTTCCCATCATTGGGCCTTCTGGTTAAGATGTCCAGTGAGGCCCTGGACTCAGTCTTTTTTCCAGCAAATGTCTTAGAGAGAATCCTAGTGTAGGAAACTTTTTTCTTCCTTTCTTCCTCCCTTCCTTCCACCTCCCCTCCCTCCTTCTTCCCTTCCTGCCTTCCTAAAATTGCTGAGTCCTCTTAACTCATCTGCCCTTCATGGTCAGAAAAAAGACTGTGTCTCACTTCTAAAACTTAATGCCATTATTGCCCTTTTGTCCCTATACCCCAAGACTCTCAGGCATAACTTTTAAAGTTCTGGCACTTTTGACATTATAACAGTCAGCACTTAATTCATTTTTTAGTACTATAACTCTTCCTTATTCTGGAATCTGGGAACATATCACTAACTCTCTTACACTGCTTGACCTTTGTAGAAACTTTCTAAGGTTGAAGTCACATGTCCTCTTTGTTAATGGGAGTGTCACACTCAAGTTGAATTTGCTCTGGGATTTGGGTCACCACTGCAACTGAGTTTGGGGACCAGATAACTGTAGGGAGTCAAGAGTTTTGATTTATTCTTACTTGAGAGATATTACCTCTGAAAGCAAGCTGTACATTTATTTCCTGTATTATAAATCCACCTTCATAAACTAACCTAAAGGGCCATACAGGTCATCCACTCTATCTCTGTAGTAGGAGAAAGAAAGCTCTCTAATGCTTTATACCAGCTAGTGTAAAGGCCTAGAGAGATCAACCTGCTGCTGTTGCTCTGTAGGCAGCTTTAGATTCATGGCTGTACTCTTCATGGGTTTATGCAATTATGATAGTTCATTTCTCCTCCCTAAAATCCTTCTCCTTTCCTAACTTTTGTTCAGACAAAATGCTACCCTGCCCCTATTACCCATCATTTGCCTCTATTTAGGAACCTATTTCATGAGCTTCCATTCCTTATGAACAAGTCAGCTGCATGTTTCTCTTCTTGGGAATTGCCTTCTCTATTATTGTAACATTTTTACTCGTCACACATTTCCCTCCAGAAGCCTCAGACGTGGTGCAGTGTCCTGAGAACATCTTAGTAGATTCCTGCCATTTTTTTGCTCAGTGGAATAATAGAGTTTTGGACATGTTTTCAAACAGTGGTTTGTTCTTTTCCCTAGACAAGTGTATAATATAAACTTCTTTCTAATTTGCTATTCTTGTTTGCCCCTTGGTGCCTTTTTATCATTATTAGTTCCCCATTTCTTCCGATCCCTGGGGCTTGGTGAGAACTTCAGTTGAATGAGTTAGCATTTTTTAGGTTGAGCTTTGTATAGCTTTATCTTGCCTGTTTTCTCCCCTTAAGCTTCTTTTATGTTCTTTTTTCTCCCTCCTGTATTATTTTATTTGCTTACTGATATTTGTAGCATCTCAGTGGTTAATAACATCAGGAAAAATCTCATTAACTCACTGATCACTCTTGCTTCCAGATCTTGATTAAGATGTAAAGATTTTATGCCAATTCCTTCAGAACTCCTGTAATCATTTGCATTTCACAGAGTCTTTGAGGCAAAATGAGAAAGGACCCCGTAGGCGTGTCTGTGAGTTCTATTTCTACATTACCTTTGCGTGTCATTTGGATCTACTGATTTATACACAAGTCCTAGATTTTCGGATTCTTCTTTCATTACTACTTTATCGCTAGAAATGCTTGTTGTGAGATCATCACTATTTATTAATCATCTGTATTAAAAGTCTTCCAGTGTTTGAGAGAGACTACCTCTCCTGTCTCCACAAATGGATGTAGAGTGTGGAGTCTAACCAACATTCACTGATTTCCTGTTATGTGTTAATATGGTAACATCACATCCGATAATCAACACCTCAATATAAGGAGGTCTCATAACCTCTCTTTTGGAGATTTTGAAGCAAAGGTGAAGGGAAGTTAAGTACAATGGTTTTTGGATCATGATTAAAAAAAAAGCAACCCACCCAACTGGGATTTGAACTTAGGCCCAGGGAGTGTCCACTGTGCCAATTGATTCTGGAGAGTCAGTCAGTCAGCCAGGCATCAGTACTGCCTAATGGCAAAGCCTTTGTTTACCTGGGGAAAGCTATAAGGATACATCCAGTAAAGGTAGTAGGCAAACACCACTGAGAATGAAGAGCCCATGATGCACCATGGGAAGGACTGAGTAGCCTACAAAGTACTGTGTGGCTACCTCTTCCCTTTATGACCACTTATAATCCTCCCTCCCACCCCCAAGTTATCACAGACATTCTGACGATGCTTGGCTCTCACTGCTTGCCAAAGGAAACTTTTAGTCCATTTTAGGGCATGATTTTGAAGGACATGGACAGCCAGTGCTTTGATGCTGCCTTTATGTATAGGCAAACCCCAAAATAATGTGTCAAAATTAACATCAGGAAAAAGAATTAGTCAATCCCCAACCCTGTAATCTTCTGGGTGAATGAAATTGCTTGCAAATTATAGACATGCAAGTATCTATAATTTTGCTTCTCATCTGCAGGTTTATATTTTCTTCTTTCTGTATTAGCTAATAAATTCTTGTTTTCTGGATGTGCCCTGCTAGAATGCCATCTGTTAGTTATGCTCTTGTAGTGATTTGGGCATTAGAGTGGATGCTTGACTAAATGACTTTTAAGATCCTTTCCATTTATAAGAATCTGTTATTTTGTTTTTTTGACACAATTACATACTTATTTTCCACATTGTGTTAAAAAATCATGATTGGTAGAAAGAGGGCTTATAAATATCAATTGCTGACATACTTTGACTTTTGCTTAGGTTTAATCAGGGATGGATTACTAAAACTTTCTTTTGATACTAATAATTTAATTTTTCAAAAGCTATGTATATAGTGTTTGCCATTGAAAATTTCCAATAAATCAAGCTACAAGGATATAGTTCAGTGGTAGAATTTTTGCCTAGCATCATGTGTGAAACCCTGGGTTTGATTCCTAGCACCAGGATAGAACAAAAAAAAACAATAACTGAGTGGGCACACATGGGTCATTGTAATCTTAGTTACTTAGGAGGCTAAAATACATAAGATCATGGTGCAAGCCAGCACAGGCAGAAAAGGTTTTGGGATTCCATCTCCAAAATAATCAGCAAAAGCTGAACCGAAGTTATGGCTTAAATGGTAGGCTACCAACTAATATGCAAACAGGGAACATAAGGTTGTCAGTTAAACCCCCAGTATTGGTGAGAAAATAAATAAAATAGTCTCTTCCTCCACCAACCCAGACATTCTTCATTCTTAAGGCTTTGAGGCAATGAGTTGGTCTGGAAGGTAATAGCATAGGAGTAGGGAAAAAATTAGCTCTACAGGGCAGGAGTCATTCGAGTAAGATATGCTAGTGAGGTTTTTCATAAACTATGGGCAATGGTGCTCTGGCCTTCTTGATGCTTATTCAAAAGCTGAGCACCTCAAGCTGATAGTGTTTGTGTGGCTACACCCCTGTAGGCAGCAGTTACCCTGGAAAGCACACATATTTCAGAGTCATAATCGTGATTTGGGGCAATCTTTCTCCTCCCTGCTTTCCTTCATTGTCTTTCAGTTTACACCAGGCCCCTCTTCCTCAATATGTCCTATCGCATGGAGGTGGCATCCTGCTTCTCCTGATGCTCTTTCTCTCATCTGTGCTTCAGTAATCAATCAATCCCACCATATCAACAAAAGCACAGGTGTTCCTCCATGCTACCCCTTCCCTTCTGACCCCCCACATCTCAGGTAAGCCTCAGGTGGTATACAGCATTCTGAAGAGGAGTTACCAAATATGAGGATTTACCAAGTAGGGAGTTTAATCTATTAAGCATATTTCCTTTCTAAGTATGCAGAATAGGAGACAATTTCAGTTATCATTTTGCCAATAGCTTCTTTACCTTGTTGGCAGATTAGAATCAGTTGGTACAGATATTTTGTTTTTGTCATGGGTCTTCTCCAAACTACAAAATACGTTTCCCCCATTAGTATTCTGTTTTCAGAGTAAGTCAAATTTATTTTAAGGTACAATGACAGAGGGAGGTGGATGCTGACTTGTTTATTTTTCTTTTGGTGCCGGTTTTACTCCATCCTTAGTAATTGCTTTTGGAAAAGACACTTAACAGAAAAGCAAACTGTTGCACCTGAAGATTGATTATACCTTTTCTCCCATTTCTCTGTCCTTATCAATTTTGTGTGACATTTGTGAAAGTCAATACATTGTTCATTTTTCATGACTACATGAAGAAAATACTTGGCTGTGAGAACTTTTAAAAAATCAGAGACTCTTACCCCCTAATAGTTACTGAACATAATGTTGATGAGTGATATTTCCTGATACGTGTATGAATATTTCGAATGCCATTTTCCTCTACTTTGGATGATTGTATGGTTATTTCTGAAAAGCAGAAATTGAAAAAAGTTTAGGAAAAGAGTATGAACATATAAAAATATATAATCCTGACTATTCACAGATGACCATTATGTATTTGTATCTCTAAAGAAATTTATTTATTTTATATAATACATAAGCACATATATAAACTTGCATCCACTAATAAATTATATACTGGTATAGAGAAAGAATATACATTCTCTTTTTTGGTAGTAGCAAGGTTTGAACACAGGGCCTAGGCAACTGCTTTTCTGCTGAGCCACACCTCCAGGTATGTCCTCTTTTTTGACACATTAGTAGCATATGCATACAATTCTACATTTACTTGGTTTTACTAACATATGTTGTAGTCAATCTGTATCAGCACATGTTTAAACTATTTCATAATCAAGGCTGTATACTCTCCCCTGGGATTAAAGTTACTTAATGTGATTCAAAACTTATTGGTTCCTTTTTGTCTCAAATGCTTTAAAATTAAAACTATGTTAATCAGTGTCTCTGGACCTACATAATTTTATCCAAATGTGCATGCATCTGCAAAGTTCTAGCAGTAAGAGTGCAGAATCAGAGAGCATACACCTGTATGTTTGATGGATATTAGCAAGTTACTCTGCAGAGAGCTTGTAGCCGATTCTTTCCGCTGCAGTACCTGACAGGTTTTGCCCATATTCAGACTAGCAATTTGGACCTGATCCTTCTGGTAGGTGGTACTTGTCCAGGCATTTAATTTGCATTTCTCATGACAGATGAGGTTGAGCATCTTTTGCTGTAGTTGAGAACTATTTTGATTTCCTTTGTACCTTGGTTAACTTATAAGTTAGCCATTTCTCTATAATCTTTAAATATTTACTTTTAGGAGATTTTAAAGTCTAATGTGCTTTTAAGTCTCCCTCCCTCTTTTTGACACGGGTGGTTTTTATTTAATGTTAATAGTACCCCAATGAACAGCACAGAACTTTTTGAAAGATTATGTCATAAAATGTATCAGAATTTTTGTATGTGGATTCTGGATTTTTTTATAGATATGCATTTTACAAGATAATACACAAATATTGCATATAAAACCTTCAATTGCTTGTGTATAGTTCATTGTAGGTTTACTGTGGTTAAAACTAGATAAATTCCTTAAAAAAAATCTGAGATGGCTATTTTTTGGCTATATGTTTGAAAATTTATCTCCTGTTTTTTTATTTTGAATTTCCCATTTTTTGTAGTAATTTTTTTTTATTTTTGATCGGTCGTGGGGCTTGAACTCTGGGCTTGGGCATTGTCCCTGTGCTCATTCAGCTCAAGGTGAGCGTTCTACGGCTTGAGCTACTGTGCCACTTTCTGTTTTCTAGTGGTTTTACTGTAGATAAGAGTCTCACGTGGACTTTCCTTCCGGTACTGGCTTTGAACCGTGATCCTCAGATCTCAGCCTCCTGAGTATCCAGGATTACAGGTGTGAGCCACTGGTGCCTGGCTCACGTATTAAATTTTTATCTGTTTTACCTTTAGGGTGTCTATGTGCTCATCTATACATGTGCTACTATTTTGCTGTTATAATGCTTGTAACTTTAGAATACATTTTAATACCCAATATGAATAGTGACTGTCATTAATGTCTGCAGCTGGAACTATCTTCCTTAAAAGAGGATTTTTGCTGGGCACTGTGATTCATGTCTATAATCCATGCTATAATCTAGGTGAAGGTAGAAGTATCAAAAATCAGATGCTAGCAGCCCAGCAAAAGCGTGAGATTCCATATGAAAATAACTAAATCAAAAGAGGGCAGAGGGAGTGGCACAAATGCTAGAATGTCTAATGAGTAAACACAAAAGACTGACTTCAAGAGCCTATGACCACCAAAAAAATTAATCTTCCTAATAGTCTCATGTACTCCTACACTGGGATATTTGGTTTATTTCTAGTTTTTAGTCATCATAAGCAATGATTTCACGCTTTACTATAAAAAATAAAGCTTGATGATCCTGTAAGCAATCATTTACTCATTTATCCCATTGTAATTTATTTCTCTATAAAAGAATCCTAGATATAGAATTATTGAATAAAAATTACTAGTCTGTAAGAGGATCTTGGGACACACACACACACACACACACACACACACACTTTCCAGAATCTACAAGAATATGAGAATGTATATTACTTGTTTCTTGTTGGGTAAAAAGATCTTCCTAAATTTAGTAGCTTTAAAGAGCAAGTATTTATTATCCCCCAGCTTCTTTGGGTCAGATATCTTGATGTGGCTTAGTTGGGCTCCACCTAGTCTGTGTCTTTCAGTGATACAGTTACCTAAAGTTCGTGGAGGGCAGGATTTTCTTTCATTCTCACTCTGGTCACTGTGGGCAGACTTTGATCCTCACTGTGTCGTCGTCGTCGGAATTACCTACTCCTTGCTTTATTGGTCACTCATATCCTAGAGAGCAGAGGAGAGTGAGACAGTGAAGAATGTACAAGTCACAAGGTTTTAAAAATTAGTGCTGGAAGTGACATTTCATAGGTTTACCCTAGTAGTGAGTTTCTGAGTCTCACCCGCACCGGAGGGAAGAAGAAAGTAATCCCAGGAGATATGATTGATCCCAAGGAGGCAGAAGTCATTAGGGATTATCTGAGAGGTAACTACCAATGAGCTCTTGGTGCATTCATCATTTCCAGAACTGAGTGACTCTGTTAGCAACTTTTCAGCTTGGTATATAAACACAAAAGTCACCGTCATTTCTGCTGTTCCTTTTATTAAATAAGAAATGTTTGATTTATTACTGAGTAGTTATAGTTTTAGTTGCTAAATAGACCATATTTATTTTCCTGTTTCCCCCGTCTCGAGGATCTCAATTTCCCAAACCTATATTTGCATTGCTAATTTAATTTGAAATTATGACCCTTCTTTCTGTGGAAGGAAGAGTACCTTGGTATCTTTAAGGAATTGAGGGAAATTTCCATGTCGTTTTGCTTTGTAGAAAGAACTTGTTTCTTACCAAAAAGATTGATTGACTAGCTGCCTACCACTGGTCATTACTATGGACAATGTCAAAGAAAATAATGAGAAGTTTGACATTTATTCCTCCAACTGCCACTAAATTGGTAATAACATATTGACATTTAATAGTTTCAATACTTGATACAGGTGATTTAGCAATCTGCAATAATCACTAGCTTCTAGCTTTTTCATGCAAAAAGTGGTTAAGACTAATTAAAATTCACCATGGCTACCACTTTTTAGAACTATGAAATCCTTGTCTGTTAAAAACTTCCAAGAAGGCAAACTGGCAGGTATAAAAAATGTGTATCTTGCTTACAAGATCAAGAATTAAAGACCAATACTTTACATCACCTGAAATTGCATGAACGTTATTATTTACTAAGACAGAAAGAATGTTATTTAACAAGCAGAATATCAGACTTGCATCAATCAATATATGACCTGGGGCAAATCATTTAAGCTGGTTGATTTCTTCATCTACAAACAAGAGACCTGCAGCTTCCTTACATTTTTCAAAAATGTCATGAACATTAATACAGTAAGACATAAACTTTATGGCTGTGTTTCTTTTTATGACTCCTGTTAAATTCTCTGCTGTAGAATTCAGCCCATGCCATTGCTGGACAGTTTTCATTATAGGATAGTTCTTGTGTTAAGTTCAAATTTGCTCGCTGCTAATTTCTACCTATTTATTGTAGTTTTATACTCCGGATATATCTTAATTTTGTCTTCTACTATATCCTAGTACTTACTACATTTGAAGTAAGCTCTGTAGTTTCCCTAAAAGATTGCTGAACATCTCTGCTAAGCAGTATTTGTTTTAAAATAAAAATTGCTTGTTTAAGAAAAACTTAAAGAATCAGGCAACACTGTCATTTTCTTGTGTCAGATAATAATTCCTAAAAATGCCTCATAAAAATTCAGCCACCTGCAGTGTGCCTTACAACAAAATCATGCATGCAGATATATACTCATTGTTCTGTGTGGTTTATAATACAGAGGAGGTCAATATAAACTGGCAAAAAGTAAAGGCATCTGACAGATGAGCGCACATATATCTGTAGGATGAGTTTAGTCTCAAAGAGAAGGCCTCTTCCTGGAGAAAGGCAACCTTGTAGGAAAGAAAATGGGAGTCTGAGGAGTGTCTACTTCAATTTGGATTTGTTTATGGATTGAGAGAAGGTTAGAAAAAATTCTTTTTCAATGCCATGTTCAGGGCAAATGATCAAGAAATTTGTTTGATTTTGTGTGTGTGTGTGTGTGTTGGGGCTTGCACTGTGAACCTGAGCTCTGTCCCTGAGCTTTTATGCTCAAGGTTAGTGCTCTACCACAGAAGTCATACTCCTACTTCCTGCTTTTTGTGGCTAATTGGAGAAAAGAGTATCATGTACCTTTCTGCCCAGGCTGGCTTCAACTTGAAATCTTCAGATGTTAGCCTCCTGAGACACCAGGAATATAGACGTGAGCCACTGGCACCTGGTGTTGTTTGTTTTAATATGATGATGTTTTGTCTTAGTCTTTTGTTTGGAATTAGTGAAAGTGCAGAACCTATAGTACTACTTATTTTGTCATCTTTATGAAGCACCTATTATGGGTTGTACACTGTCCTTGGCCCTGGGGGTTCCAAAGTGAAGTAGACATTGTGTTTTTGCTAAAAGACTGTATTATAGACAAGTAAAAATATGAAAAGAAGGAAGATGCTGTGTTCACAGATCAGGTCTGTCATTTCCCCTGGAGATGGGTCATCGGGCAGAGAGGAGGTCCCTCAATGCTTTGCAAAGGATGATGCAGGCTGGGCTTGGAGGCTGAGTGAAGGAAGAAGGGAGTGGCATAGAGAAGTGTCTTGACTCAGGAAAGAGCCTAGAGATTTGTTTAGGCCATCACTCATGGGGGGAGTAGCATGAATTAGGAGGTCCAGAGGAGATGTAGTGGGAGATAAATCTGGATTAGGAGCAAAAGACTGTTCCTCATTTGTGACATGCCAAGTCCTTCTATAAAAAGAATTGTATGTGCACTCTCCTTGCTCCTGGTAGTCTGTGACTTAGACTAATAGGATTATCTTCTTCCCTTCCACTTGTTCCATGAATACTTCTTGACTAGCTTCCTCCAGGGGCTATGTCTAAGCCGTTCTGCTGCCAGGTATGTATCCTTGACCTCATCCTCCAAACCCGAGCCTTTTTTTTGGGGGGGGGAGAGGGGCTTAGATCTCTGGTTATAGGCTCAGTGAACCTACAATATTTAACCATATTGCATTTGTCAGGAGCTTCTGTAGTCTTCCCTTAGAAGATTTTATGCATAGTAGTGTAAGTTAACTTGTGATGACATTTGTTTTTGTTGTTTCACTTCTTTAAGACTAAACCTATGGTTAAAAGTTTAGAAGTATCCATCAGGAGGTTTTCATTGCCAATGGTCAGAAACAACTCAAACTAGCTCACAACAGAACATGAAAGCTTATATTGTGGAAAAGGCACAGGTCAGTGCCATATCTATTGGCCCACAATGAGAGCAAGACTTTGGATTGTGATGTCCGTCCTCCCATGCACCTCTTCTTATATGCTGGTTACATTCTCAGGACTCTCCCCATGTGATAGCTCTGGTAACAACACAAGAGTTAGGATTCTCAGTGTGAAGGGTGTTTTTCCATTCCAACAACTCTGCCTAAAGTAGTGAGTTTGAGCCTCATTGGCGTGGTATGTGTCATGTGTCCATTTTGAATGAATTAGAATGGCCAGCTGAATGAAGCACACCAAGGAACCAGCTCAACTTACCTGCCTTTCTCAGGACCCTAGATGAGGACTTAGAGATAGTTCAAGCCTGAACCCTAAGCATGGAAGTATGGAAGGAGTGGCTTCCTGTATGCTAGAACATCATTATCAGAAGAGGGAGAAATGACTGGCTGGCAATAATTACCAAAGATTCTACAACTGATCACTTACTCTTCCTCTCATTTTAAAAAAGTTACTGGATGTCTGAGATAAATAAAAGTGGTTACTAATTATCCTCAAGATAGCATCAAGCACAGAAATGGTGGGAAAAAGGGTAAACCCAGTAGTGATACTTTCTAGATACCATATTGGACATAAATAGTACAACTTTGGGCATAGGGTGGTTAGGAAAGGAAAATCTGGGAGAAAATGAGGGAGTGGATGATACTGTTCAAAAGAAATGTACTCAATGCCTGACTTATGCAACTGTAACCACTCTGTATATCACCTATACAATAAAAAATTTTTAAGACAATTTTAAAAAGATAGCATCTATAAAATGGAAGTGATATGTACTGGTCTCCTATTGGTCAATTAGCAACAGTGATCTTTGAATTCACATTGTTTATTCTCTTGTCTTCAATGCTGTCAGGAGAGAAGGTCCAGGCTTTGGTTCAGTCATTATGTATTGCAAACATGGTGGCATTTTAGGTCTACAAAGAATATACAAATTAGATCATTTTTATTGTGTTTAAACATTCCTAATATTTTCTGCAATAAAAATATTTGTATTCCAATAAAATATTTTGAATATTGTCAGGGGTTATGAATGAACTAACACACTATTATGTGTTCATTAAAGAAGAATCAATGGGTGAATAATAACTATTTTCATGGTTTTGGACTGGAAGCTTGGAAAACACTGGGATTTTTTTTTCTTTTTAGATAAGGACAGACTATGTAGCCTAGGCTATTCTAGAATTCTTCCCTCCTGCTCCAGCCTTCTGAGTACATAGAATTGCAGGCATGTGTCATTGGGCTAATCCAGATGCTTTGGGAAGAATTAAAAAAAAATTACATGATCTTGAGATTCTGGATGCAGAAATTGTCCACAGAGGGGATGGTTGAGGTTGCTCACAGCCTCAGGAGGAGAGATGATTACAAATGGTAAGGACTTTGAGAAGAGACAAGGAAAGAAAGAACACAAGTTTTCTAAGGGGAGGGGAAAGCACTTAAAAATTCAGCACACAGTCGGGCTTCTCATTGAAATGCTAAGACTCATGAAAAATACCACACATCCAAGGATGTAATGTGCATCTTTCTAACTAATAATCCCAAACAATATAGCATTTTGCATTTACCTGGGCCCATTCATCTCCAGGTCTAATCAGAGCTCCCTGATGAATGGCAAATTGAAGTGGCTCGCTCAAGGTCATTCATTTCACTTTCTTATTCTCTGCAGAGTTTAAATACAACTCTAACCAGATCTTCTAAAAGTTATGTGTTCTATAGCTTGTATTTAAGCCTTTGTGAGGGGCAGGGTATGGGATCTGCTAGGGAAGATTAAGAAGAAAAAGATAGAAATATGTCACTTTGGAATTGTGTAAGTATTCTGGTTAAGAATCTCACAATAGGAAATAAACATGACCTACTGTCTCTGTCTTAACTGTTCATTAACAGTACAGTCATTCTTTTTCTCTCCTTTGTGATTATTCAGTGGATAGAATAATATTTTAAAAGACTTGTGTGGGGGCTGGGAATGTGGCTCAGTGGTAGAGCGCTTGCCTTGCATGCCTGAGGCCCTGGGTTCGATTCCTCAGCACCACATAAGCAAAAAGAAAAAAGCTGGAAGTGGTGCTGTGGCTCAAGTGGTAGAGCTCTAGTCTTGAGCTGAAGAGCTGAGGGACAGCGCGCAGGCCCAGAGTTCAGGCCCCACGACCGGACCCACCCCAAAAAAAGATGTGTGTGAATAGTATAACAAATATCACTTAGGCTGACAAATGGAAAATTATTAATAATTTTGAACCTCTTTGCTTTTCTTCTCTCATGATCTATATTATATATAAAAATAATTCTATAGTTCTGTCCTTTACTTCTTCTTAAATACTCAGCTATTGTCTATACTTTTTGAATGTTGTATGAGTGGAATAAAATTGAGCTTTTATTCATGTCTTATGTATTCTCAAATTTTGCTTAACATGATCTATATTTATAATATATACACATATGCATATATTATATATTCACATATAATAATAGTGCGTATATGTGCTTTTCCCTCAAAACAACTTAAGTGCAGACTACAGAACACAAACTTAAGAGCAGGTTAAAGTTGTATTTGCACTATGACAAGAATAAAAACACATATATAAGTACATACACATCTAGTTATAAATATAAATATTTGCTAAGTTGGTTCTGGAAGTGACAGTAACAAGTTAATAACACCAGAATATGTGAATCTCAGTTGCTCTATATCTTTCCAACTCTTGATATCAGACATAAATTTTAATTAGTGTAGCAAGTTTTGTAGGGTATGTAATTTGGTTTCATTTTATAGTCTCCAATTGTTTATCAACCACGATGTTTTTACTCATTAACTCAAAACTTTTCTCTTTGGAGATTTGCCTATCCAAGTATTTACAGCATTTTCTAAAAAAGAGCTCTTTGTGTCTTTTGTATGTGCTTTCAATATTCACTGATATATTGAATTCATCTTTATTTTTTTTATGAGTTGCCTCTTTCTGCTGCAAGACTCTTGATTGACAGGTCATAATGGTAATGTTCTTAAATATGTTCATCTTTTCCTTTATAGCTTGAACTTTTTGCTTTGTGTAATCAATCCTTCCCTGCTCTAATGGTTAATGAAGTATTATATTCTTTTTTTTTAAAGTTTTAGGGTTATGTCTTATTTAATATTTTTGCAAGAATCCCCCTGGAATTGATTTTCATGATGTGAAGGTCAATTCCATCTTCAGAACTAGTTAATGTAAAAGCATTCTTTCTACACTGGCCAGCAAGGCCATCTTTTCTCAGGAAGCTAGATTACACTTCTGTGAGGATTGTTACTGAGGGGCTGTTTTCTGTACCATTGGTATATTTCTCTAATTTTCCAGTGGTATACTGTAGTACTGCTAAAAGTTCAAAATAATTCTTGTTATCTTCTATGACATTCTTCACTTCCTTGTTCCCTATATGAGCATTTTAGGTCATTTGAGAGTAGGTTGCTGATGCTATAACCTTTTGTTCCCCAATACTTCAAGATATATAATTATCATAGTCATGAAATTTTCTAGTGATAGAGGCCATTATTTACAGTTAATAGTCTAATTCACAATTATCCCATTAATGTCCTTGTAGCTGTGTTCTTTCGCTGGCTGCAAATCCAGTCTGGATTCACATACTGCATGTAGTCTTTTCTCCTGTCTCCATAGTTTCCTTTAATCTGGACATGTCCTCATTTGTTTGTTTTTATTTTTTCAGCTTTCGTGGTATTGACATTGCTGAATAGTATAAGTGGAATGTCTCTCAATGTGCAGCCAGGTACATTTTTAATAGAAAGGCTATGGAAATTATATTGCTTATGTTGTTTTCATCTTAGAGCCCAGTATCAAAATATTAGGTTCTTTCATTATCAAGGCTGCCAATTTTGATGACTTGGTAAAGATACTGTGAGCCGTCAGCCCAGTTCCTCTACTACAAGGTTTTTATGTTTTCCTTTATGATTAATAAAGAAGCAAAGGAGAGAAGTTTTAGACTATGTAAACGTCTTGTACTTTGCCAAATTTGTCTTACAAGAATCAATAGTCTTTTTTTTTGTCAGTCATGGGGCTTGAACTCAGAGCCTGGATAATGTCCCTGAACTCTTCTGCTCAAGGCTAGTGCTCTACCACAGTGAGCCACAACACCACTTCTGATTTCCTGGTAGTTAATTGGAGATAAGAGTCTTATGGACTTTCCTAACCCGGCTGGCTTTCAACCACGATCCTCAGATCTCAGCCTCCTGAGCAGGATTACAGGTGTGAGCCATCAGTGCCCAGAGAAGCAATTGTCTTCATTATGATTTTTAATCAATTATGTTTCTCCCCCTCTCCCTTTTATTCAGCATTAGGGATTGAACTCACGGCCTCACACTTGCTGAGCAAATGTTCTACTACTTGAGCCACGCCCCTGGTCCTCAATTAGGTTTTAACTATGTCTTCCGTCATCCCTTGTATTTTCTCCTTACTATTAAAAAATACTTTTTTGTTTTATTCCTTATCACATCTATTTGGTCACATAGCTATTAATTTTAAACTTATTTTCCATCTCTTTTACTTCATAATTGTTAGCTTACATTTTATAGATCTTTAGCAATGTCAACATCTTATTTCTTTGGCATTAATTATTTCCTTGAATATTTTATAGTTTTGACAATGAACTCAAATTTCTTGTTATTTGAGTCAGTGGTTTACATTTTGAGGGAACACTTCTGGGAACTATATTAAATTCTTTACAGAGTTGTTTTGTCGTTGTTGTTCATTCAGGGAGAGTAGATTTGGTATGTACGACTTCATAAGAATTGACATAATTAAGAAGTTTTTAGGAGACTGTATTTCCCTCTCAATTCAGCATGGGGAATCCGTAGGCAGTGTTACTTGCTTTCCTCAGGTGGGAGGTACATAGCAATAGTTCAAGTTCACTCCTTCCCTGAGGTAATAGCTGTTAAGTAGACAGCTTCACCTAACGGGTCTTTTAAGGAATTCTCTGCTTTTCAAGGGCCTTAGCTTTTTCTCTAGTCTCTAACCCCTGGGAGGCCATGGCTTGGGAATCACAGGTTCCCTAGTATTCAAATACCCAGGGACAAAGTCCGCCTTTTGTGAATGGCTCATTTGAATTTCTTTCTCCACTTTATTTTTGGCCTCCTGCTATTTCTCATTGTTGGTTATCCACTTGAAATGCCTTCAAAGCAGCTTGCAGTACTTTACCTAGCTGTTTAGTTGCTTTTGGAGGCAGAGTTGTTTGGGTTCTTTATTGTCATACTCTGACAGTAAAGTCCCCAGAGCCTCTTTGGTTTCATAGTGAGATCTGTGGACTACTTTGTGGGATTTTTTAAAAAATTTAATTAAAAAATTTTTTTTGGTCAGTCATGGGATTTGAACTCTGGGCTTGGGTGCTGCTGTTCTTCAGCTCTTCAGCTGAAGGCTAGCACTCTACCACTTTAGCCACAGTGCCACTTGTGTTTTTCTGGTGGTTTATTGGAGGTAAGAGTCTCATGGACTTTCCTGCCCAGGGTTGGCTTTGAACCTGGATCCTCAGATCTCAGCCTCCTGAGGTGGAGGATTACATGGGTGAACCACTGGCGCCCACAGCTATTTTATTTGTATTTTAAAGTGATCATCAATTAGCTGTACGAGAGGATTTCATTTTCATACGACCATGTATATCTACGACATTCCTTGATTCAAGTCACTCCCCATCACTTTCCCTTGTTAGCCGCTTTCCAGGCCAGTCGCAACAAATCTTGGTTTTTCCATTTTCACACATGTACATAAAAATATTTTAACCGTATTTGCTCTACTTCACCCTCATGTGCCACTTTCCTGTCTTCATTAGTGCCCTCATCTCAGACAGGACCTGTTTTATATTCTTTTGTTCCTTTAAGTATATGTTCATTGTTCAAGGCGATCTCCCCGTGGTATTTCACACATGTGCATGTAGTATTTTAATCAGTTTGACCTCTCTGCTTTCTCTGGCATCCACTTTGTCTTTTATAAGTTCACAGAAGTATACCCATGCATGCATACTAATAGAGCAGCAGGAGAGATTTCAGTGTGTTGATCTGTTTTTCTAATAGACTAATGCATGAAGCTCACTTAATATACAGGGAGGTCATTTCATGTACCTGCAGCTACAAATAGTTTTGAAGGTGATTTATGTGATCACAGATGATTTTCAACTTTTTTTTTTTTTTTTTTGCCAAGTTAATGAAACAGTAAGTATGTAACCCTCCTGCCTCAGCTCCCGAGTGCTGGGATTACAGGCCTATGCCACCACACCTGACTCAGATTATGACAACTTTAATTGCTAAATATTCATTACTTAATTTTAATTTTAAGTAAAAATATGATGACCCTCTTTCTATCCCACATAAATGAGCGGCGAAGTGGAAACATATGTATTTGCAAGTTGCTTTTTACATATCCAGTTTGTCAACCAAGTAATCAAGACTTTGTTATTCCAAGCCTAATTAGTTAATTAATTAATTTTGGTAGTAGTGAGGTTTGAACTCAGAATTTCTTTTTGCTAATCATTTTAACCTTAGTTATTTTAAGAGAGGGTCTCATTTTTGTTTTTTTTCCCCTAGGCCAACTTCCCAGGTTGTCATTTTCTAACTATGCCTCCCAGGAGGCTGGGATGATAAGCATATGCTACCAGTTTATTTAAGATGAGATTTGCTAACTTTTTCCTAGATCATACTTGAACTGTGATTCTCATGATTTCTACCTCCTGAATACCTGGGATTACAGATATGAGTCACTATAGGTATTGATTTTTTATCTTTGTCAATGACTGAGTATTGGTGGAGTCATTATGTACAGTTCAAATAGTTACGTTAAAATATTTTTGGTTCGAGAATAAAGTATATTAAGCATATAATCTGTTCAGTACAGAAACATCTACCAGATGCTTTCCCCTGACATCTGGTTGTTAAGCGTGATGATGGCGTGTTCTGCATAGAAGAGGTACAGATCCTCCCTTTTCATGATGATTTGAGACTTTACATCTAGCCTTTGATCTGGGAAATAATCAACTGTTGATGGTTTACCAAACCAAATTTAGAGAAGAGCTTTGAACTGAGAACATTTAAATTTCCTGAACATGTCACCCTGACAGGGCATTTGAACATGAGTTTTCAGTCTCCCAAGAAATTGTTGAATTGTTCTACTAGACTGAAAAATAGCAGTGATAAGAGACCAGGTCACATCCATTTTACTCTATTTCCTCAGCTATAAACAGATGTTTGATAATAGTGAGAGGCATCTTAGCATCTTCAGTATCTAGTTTAATTTGGTTTGGTTCTTTGAACTATAATGCCTCAGACTTAGTATGTTTCCTGAGAAAGCACAGGTATATGTCTAAAAATCTAGAAGATAGATCTCTCTCTCTCTTTCTGTCTATCTCTGTCTTTCTGTCTGTCTGTCTGTCTGTCTTTCTCTCTCTCTCTCTCACACACACACAGATTGGCAGAATTGCCAATCTCGAAAACTTAAAACTAAATCCTGAGACAGAGGGAAAAATTGACTATATAAAATCTTGCCCATAGAGAACATACATTCTGTGAAGAGAGGCAAGTTATCAGAAGCAGCTCAGTAACTCTCAGGTCTGTGGAACAAACTAAGATTCTTGGGCAATAATAGATATAGATGGTGGGAAAGAAGTTAAGCTAACCAGGAGTTTATCAACAAAAACAGAATAGCATGGTTTTACAGTATCATCATTTGTAAAGGTTATGAAGAGGGTGTTTGGTGGTAACGTTTGATGATGATAATATAACTAAGTATGTGTAAATAAATTTATGTATAAATATATACATAATATAACTAAAAGTAATAATAAGCATCTGTAGCTCATATTTGTAAAATCTTAGCTACTCAGGAGGCTGTGATCTGAGGATCATAGTTCAAAGCCAGCCTGGAAAGAAAGTCTGTGAGATTCTTATCACAACCACCAAAAAGCCAAAAACCGAGCTGTGGCTCAAGTGGTAGGGTGCTAACCCTGAACAAGGTAGCTCAGGAATAGTATTCAAGCCCTGAGTTTAAGCCCTAGGCCTGGCACACAAAGAAGAGTAATAATAGCTGCGACAGCTTTTTTTTCCAAACTTAAGTCCTGCTCATTGTCACTACCTTTTTTATTCCTTATAGTAATCCCCATTCCAGATACCATTATCACATGTGGTTAACAAATGAAGAAGCTGAATTTCATAGATACTAACTAATTTGGTCAGCTATAATAAATAGTGACTAAGCTAAGATTCTACATTAGTGCTTTATAAATGACCAGGTTATGGAATCAATGACTTAGGAGAAACATACTCTGAGACTAGAGCATGGAGTCTCATGTTATTAGGGGATAACAGTTGTTTGCTTTGATGGCACATTGGTGAAGTAGAATCTGGAAGCTGGTATTGAGGACATCATTATTAGGTGCCAGGTGGGTTGTAAGCAGGTATAGGTGTCTACACTTGTCTATGAGCAGGGGACATTCATCAACCTGATCTCCACTGATTTCTTTTAGGTTGGGATGGACTAGCATGAAAATTGCATATTTGGTTGCCTGAGACCCCTAGAGAGATGAGGTGGTTTTAATGACTAGAAATCAACAGTAGAAAAATGCAGGATATGCTTTTGTGAGCTGACCTCTTTCTGTCTAGCAAGTCTTCTTTCCCAGCCTCCCTTTTCACTCACATCTGTACTTCAAAATCAATCTCCAACCTGCTTTCTTCCAAATGAGCAATTTCTTCTGCTTGGAAACGGGTGGTCTACCTTGCAAACACCTCTCCTGATTCCTGTTAGGAAAAGCTTTAATGTTCAAATTGAAGTTCTGGCAGATAGATGTTCATTAAAGCAATCGTGGTGAGATACAGTGTGACTGTTGGTTTGTTCCTTTGATTTCTCACCTGAATGAGTGTTCATTTCTGGCACAATTAAGGAGCAATTATGTTTCTTGACAACATACTGAAGGAAGGCAGCAGGCCATTTTGTCCTTCTCTGGATCTGTGGGTTTTTGTTGTTGTTGTTGTTGGTCATGGGGCCTGAACTCTGGGCCTGACTGTCCCTCAGCTCTTCAGCTCAAGGCTAGCGCTCTACTACTTGAGCCACAGCGCCACTTCCTGCTTCTTTTGTTTATGTGGTGCTGAGGAATGGAACCCAGGGCCTCAAGCATGTGAGGCAAGCACTCTACCACTGAGCCACCTTCCCAGCTCCTCTGGCTCCTTCATTTCTTCCAGAAACTCTCCCACTAGATACCTCAGACTCTAGGAAGGAGAGAATGGATGGATAAACATGAAACATGAAATGGCCCCTAGACAACAGCACCTTTCTTATTGTGATTAGGCATTGCCAGATCATCAGGTGATAGATAATGATCAGCTGGGTCACATCTTTGTCTAGGACTGTCTAATTGCAAATACCTCTTACCCCTGCTTCAGCTCTTGCTGTAGTTGAAACTAAAGCTCATGGCAGAACCCCAAAGATGATCTTGGGGGTCACTGAATTCCTTTATCTTTCTTCTCTATAAACTATGTTTGATTAAATCTCTTTGTCATTCATTATGACTTGTCTTTTTCATTGGCCTATTGGGGTAGGTGGCCCCGTATAGTTCTGGTTGGGACCCCTTGGACTTGAGGCATTTTGCCCTAATACTTTGGCCACACTAATTTAAAGCATTTTGTATTTTTATGTAAAATGTCCACAGATACATTTTTTTAATTTTTTTTTTTTTTTTTTTTGTCGGTCATGGAGCTTGAACTCTGGGCCTGGGCGATGTCCCTCAGCTCTTCAGCTCAAGGCGAGCGCTCTACCACTTGAGCTACAG
>NW_012267236.1:2685854-2736333 GCF_000151885.1 Dipodomys ordii | reverse complement strand
CGCTCTACCACTTGAGCTACAGCGCCACTTCCGGTTTTCTGGTGGTTTTATTGGAGATAGGAGTCTCACGGTCTTACATGCCCGGGCTGGCTTTGAACCGCGATCCTCAGATCTCAGCCTCCTGAGTAGCTAGGATTACAGGCGTGAGCCACCAGCGCCCGGCGATACATTTTTTTAAATAAAAGATACAGGTCACCAATGTTCAATGATCAGTTCACAGGAGAATATTTACCATGACCTGCATGAGGAAAAACAATCGATATTCCCACTTGAGTATATTTATTGGATTAGTCTCCATGTTATTGACTTTGTAGCAGATCAAGTGTTTCCACCAGTCTTTCTACCCCACTTCTATAACCTTTCGTAATTGCGATAATGGAGAGCCATGGTGGTTACATGCACAGTGATGTTTGGGGCTGCAAAGACCTCTGCCTTCCTGTAAGTGGCAATTACATTTCTTTAATCAGTTTGAAGTGTAGTCTGGGTTGGTTGCGAATCTATGGGCTGTGGGCTCTGTTCAGCACGGGTCAGGAAGGTAATCATAATAAAAATGTAAAAGACATAATTATGGGACCATTCAACCCAATCAACTCAAAGCAAAGAGTGAATTTCCATTTGTAAACCCAAAGGCTACTGTTCAGATGGTTTTTCAAATACGTTCAAAAGCTATAGGCTATAGGAGAATAGTTTTGTACAGTGGCTATACAGAGGACTGTGTCTCCTTCATTTCCAGGTGTAGAGGCTACTCTCGCAAATGCTGGTATAAAATCAGTGCTCAATAGCTACCATAGAGATAGATTCACATAGCTGTGACTTGAGGTAATTGTTTATCTCACTTTGTGGCTACTAAGATGTCCACTGATTTTAATTAAGGCATACATTTCAATGATGACTATCAAGAGAGATTTGGTAACAGCAAACAATTTGCCATTTTCATAGGTTATTCAATGTAAGCTTTTTGCAATAATGTCAAATCATAATGTAGAAACATCCTTTTTTGGTTTTTAAAACACATCCATAAATTTATTATTATTATTGTTATTATTATTAAGTAGTTGTACAAAGAGATTTCAATTCCGTAAGTCAGGTTATGAGTACAGTGCATTCTTGATCAATGTTACCCTTTCTATTGTTTTCCCTCATCTTCCGCCCTCCCATCCCTACCCTCGAGTGATGGCAGTTCAATTTTTACATAATGTGCATTGAATGCAATGACTGCAGTTGCTCACTCTTTCTTGCTGCATTCCTGTGGCCCCCTCCCCTGCTTCAGCTTCCTGGTATTCATTTTGTGAAATGGTTCGATAGTTGTTCAGAGGAGCTACACGAGCTACACCACTGGATTCCCCCTATAAGTATACCATTCTTTGGTCTATTTGTTTGTGTATACATACATATGACCCTGCATATGTTATCATGTGTGTTTGTATTTTATAGCTAACTTCCATATAGGAGAGACAAACATGAGCCTGACTCAGCATAATTTTTTTCTAGGTTCATCCTTTTCTTGCAAATTCCATAGATATGTATATATAAATATATATGTATGTATTCTATTCCAGTATATACATATATACATATACACACATACGTGTATACACATATATGTCTAGGTAATGGAATGGAATACATACATACATATATATATATATATATATATAATGTTTTCTATTTTTGTAAAAAACATTGTAATATAGTTTTCAAAACTTTAAGAGCTCTTTCCCCAAATTTCTGATGGTTAAACAAATATTAGACCTGAAAACTAAAAAAGTGTGAACATTGTCTCCCCTTCCTGAGGTGGGAAGCATGTACATTAGTCTGAAGATTGTAGGATCCTACAATCTTCCTGGTGGGGACTGGAAAAAAGGCAGGGCAGGGTGTCAGGAGCAACTGAGCAACGGATTGCTATTCTGTTGATATTTCTCTCCTCTCTCTTCCCCCCCCCATCCTTTATCTGTTCTTTCCCGTCCTCTCTCTGTCTCTCTACCTCTCTTCCTCTGTCCTCTACTTCTCAAGAAAATAGACCCCCATACTACAAGAGTTTCAAATGAATGTTAGTGTACTATCTTCTCAATTCAATTTAGCAGGGCAGGAGATCTGGCGAGTCTGGGCTTTCCAGGGCAAGTATGTATTTCAGTCACTATGTAAATGATCTCTGCCTCTGATCCAGAGAGAGTGAGCTAATTCTTCAGGCAAGGTGCCACCTACTTGCCAACTTCTGGCCTTTCTTGACTGCTTTGCTCAGAGATTTTTTTTCTCCCCTTCTCCCACCCCAGCCTGACATAGGAAAATGGATGAGGAGGGAGCACTCAGAACAGAGCAGGATCTCTAAAGCACTGATTTTGTGCTCAGGACCCCTGAAGCTAGGGCCATGACATCTTCTTTAAGATAGCTTAAGCCCAAAGTGAAATAGGCTATTCAGATTTTACCCACTTGTTTCCCTGAAGGAATCCACTGTGAGAATTGTGGACCTCCATCTTCTACTGCAAAATCCCAGAATCTTTGATGACCAGAGCCTCACTCTTCCATGAGATGTATAAAAGCTACAGTGGGGCGGGGAAGGTGGCTCAGTGGTAGAGCGCTTGCCTTGCATGCTTAAGGCCCTGGGTTCGATTCCTCAGCACCACATAAGCAAAAAGAAAAAAGCCGGAAGTGGCACTGTGGCTCAAGTGGTAAAGCGCTAGCCTTGAGCTGAAGAGCTGAGGGACAACGCCCAGGCCCAGAGTTCAGGCCCACGACTGTGCAAGCAGTTATAGATAAACACATCACCAATACCCCCTACCCATTGGCAGGATTTATTTGTCATAGTTGCTTAAGATTCTTTGAAACCCTTACCTCCCAGTTGAAATGTTAGATAGAGGTAAAGCTCCCCAGCTGTCTCTCAATCATTGCATTCCTGCTTTTCTGTACCAGAAGTAACCATGACCATATATAAGTCACTGGTAATCACTATTGTGATGCCATTAGTCAACTATCTTACAATCTCTAAATTATATAGAACTGTATTTTTCGTGTTTTTAAAATTTATATTAGTGACATTTCATATACCATTTACAACTTACTTTTTAACATTTTGAGATTTACCTGTTGTTAATAATGTAGCTCTAGTTCCTTCCTCTCAGTTGCTATTCTATGTATTGCATTCCATGAAACATTAGAGCTCTTTCAATACTTGTTCAAAGGAAGATCAATATTCTATTCCACTTTGTGCACCTTTTACTCTAAAATGCTCCTAGAGTACATAGCTGCATAGCAATAGAGGCTAGTTAATTATTGACACAGGCATGAGTGCATGAGTGCAAGAAATATTTATAAAGTGTCATCCAGTTTGTCAACCCCATGTTCAATACTAGAGAACAAGAATATATGACATGGCTTTGAGAGAACGTGGAAGACAGATAAATAAACAACAGTGATTCTACAGCTGAAGCTGTGTGATCTTTTGGAGGCACCGTGTGCTTTAGGATCACAGAGGAGAGATAAAGGAAATGAGAGTGGAAAGAGGGAAATGAGCAATGTCTACACAGAGGAAGTGGTGACCTTTAACCTGCATTGGAGGAAAGAATTTCCTGTGAGCCAAGGGTGGGGGTGGGGTGGAGATTGGCTTTATCAAAGGATTAATTGCTCTAAGAGAGATGGTGGAGTATTGTAAAAGTATGGTCACTGAACTGCAGATATAGTTGATCAGCACAATAAAGGGGAGAATGGTCTGGCTGTGACCATTTTCCCTTCTATAACATTAAATGGATAAATGGTATCTGTTGCTCACGGCGCTTGGGTAGTAGTTTCTATGAATGTATGTGCTTGCCTCTTCATGGAGTTGGTTTTCTAAAGCTCTGTCCTCCATCTTCAGAATTTAGACGCATGGTCTATGAGATCAGGTAGACCTGTATTTAAAATCTCGCTCTGCCAATTCTTAAACCCTTCTCAAGTTTTCCATTTCCTTATTGGGTGTGTGGGCACAAGAGCAGGTTTTCTGCATTCCATCAACAACATGTGTATGTATGTCCCCCAAATTTAACTTCCACAATGATGGCATTAGGAAGTGGAGCCTATGGGTAGAGGGGACCCCTCATGAATGGATCAGACTTCCCCCTCTCACTATATATTGTAATACCACTGCTAGAAGGCATCATCTATGAAGTTAGGCCTTACTAGACACCACACCTGTGGAGATCTTGATTTTTAGACGTCTCAGCCTTCAGAAATTCGAGAAGCCAACATCTTTGCAAGCTAAGTTTTTGTTGTTTAAGTTTTTCATTGTTATTATAATGGCCATGGACTTAGGGGTTATAATTATACAAGTCAGGTAATGAGTACATTTCTTTTTGGACAATGTCATCCTTTCCCTTGCTGTCTCTCAGTTTTTCCCTTCTCCCCCCCTTCACAAGGTATGTAGTTCATTTTCAGTGTAATGGCCAGTGAGTGCTAGTGCTGTATTGAAAGCTACATGTATGAGATTAGGTAGACTTGGGTTTAAAATTTCTCTCTGCTACCTGTTTATGCTGTTTAGTTACAGAAAGATGAACAGATGCTACCAACTCAACTATATAATGTTCACAACTATTGTTGGCTGGCAGGACTCTCACTCTGTGTGCATCTTAGAATTCATTCTTGCCATTCTTGAACCAGTTCAATCAACAAGGGGATGAGGTATTCATCGTGGTGGTTATACAAATATGGAACAGCCTCTCTTGCTCAAACATTTTCAAGAAAACCCTGGTTAAGTGAAATGAAATCACTTTGTTGCCTATAGCATTTCCCAAGGGCATTCATATGCTAAAATATTGAATGTTAAAAGAATAGGGTCAAGGTATAGAGTATTTTCCAGATTTGTTTGACCAGGAAAATCATTTTTCAGGGTACTTTGTTGTTATCATCTAAAAAGTTGTTATTATAAAGGCAGTGTACAGAGGTGTACAGATCTCTTGTTTCCATATCTTTGGGTTCATTTCTATATTTTTTATATGAATATAAATATGTCATCTTGAGTAGAAGTACTTCCTAGAATACAGCTTGGGAGATAACAGTGGATATCTAAAACTTCATTTTTTTTTTAGGACCAGAAATGCATTCTAAGTGTCATATTAGGATCTCATGATTTTTTAACTATAAAAATGACACAGAATATATTAAGAATAATGTTAGCTGGATACTGATGGGTCACTCCTCTAATTCTAGCTACTCAGCAGTCTGAGATCTGAGGATTGGAGTTTGAAGCCAGTCTGGATGACAAAGCTGACATTCTTATCTCCAATTAGCCAGCAACAAGTTGGAAGTAGAGATGTGGTTCAGATGGTAGAACATCAATCTTGAGCAAAAAAACCAAGCGAGAACACAAGACACTGAGTTTAAGACCCAGTACTGGTACACACAGAAAGAGGGGGCAGAGAGGGTAGAAGGGGGTAGGAGAGACCAGAGAGTAATAATGTTCTGGTCCTGAAGTATTGATATATTTGTGATTTCCTACAAAAATATCTCTAGTTTTCCTTACTAGTCTATTATGATTTTATTAACCCATCCTGAAATGACCTTTATCCAATAGATTAAAAAAAAGAAAAACATGAGGAAGGGTTAATAGAGTTGAAGTATACTAATAAGGAACATAAGAATTTTCTTGATCTGTCATTTTTTTTGGGGGGGGGTCAATCTTGGTGCTTGAACTCAGGGCCTGAGCACTGTCCCTGACCTTTTGAGCCCAAGGGCCAGCTTTAGCCACAGCTCTACTACTGGTGTTTTGGTGGTTATAAGAATCTCATAGACTTTCCTGCCTGGGCTAACTTTGAACCATGATCCTCAGATCTCAGTCTTCTGAGTAGTTAGGATTCCAGCCCTGAGCCACTGCCTGGCCTGTTGAGTTTTTTTTTTTATTATAAATCATGTCATAGAAGTAATAAATTAAAAACTATACCATATTTGTATAACTATAGTTATTTGTATTTATCCTCAATTTCTGTCTCAGGCTTCAAATTGTAGCCCATTTGAGCACAACCCATTTGACCTTGTCTGCTACTATCACAGAGTATGAATGTGGTCACATTATTAAGACACAAAATGGAGAGATTAAAAAACTTAGGGTATTCAAAATTTTCCCTTTTGGCACACCTACAATTATAAAATCCTAATGACAAGTTCAGAAGGGAGTACACATTAAATAGCAATTATGAATGACAAAATAGGATCTTTTTCCATTTGTAATTTATGTGTGTTCCTTATTGCTTCCATAAAAGATTCAAGAAATTTGTGCATAAAAGATTCACTTCTACTATTACTTTTAAACAGGAAGAAGAAAATAACAACAAACTCTACAGGTTGGGGAGAAATCAATGTGCCAAAAATTGAGGTTAAAATTATAGTAATTGAAGATTAAATTTGTCTTGGGTCTTCCTGGCAGCTGAGGGAAAACTAAAGGGGGTAGGTGGATGTGATGAGGCATTATGGGATATAACATTAAAGCTTTAATAAACAATGTTATTTCTTTAGTTAATGAGATAAAAATATATTACTGCTCCCCTCGGTGAAATCATTAGGTCTAATGATAGAATTAACAATTCTTAGAAGAATAAAAGGCTCATCATCGACACCTTGGATTTTAAAATATTCACTGTGCAGGAATAAAACAAATTAAAAATGCTTTTAAAAAATCATTATGTTAGGGCTGGGAAGGTGGCTCAGTGGTAGAGTGCTTGCCTTGCATGTATGAGGCTCTGGGTTTGATTCCTCAGCACTACATAAGCAGAAAAAGCCACAAGTGGTGCTGTGGCTCAAGTGGTAGAGCACTAGCCTTGAGCTGAAGAGTTGAGGGACAGTGCCCAGGCCCAGAGTTCAGGCTCTACAACTGACCCCCCCCCAAAAAAATCATTATGTTAGATCATTTTTTGTCCTTATAGTGTACAGCCTCATGGAGACTGTGTACAAAAGAGACAGGGATTGTCATTGATTGGATTAAGTTCAGATATATTTAGCTGTTTAGGATGTACACAAAAGAAATGACATTTGTTTGTTGTAGTATCTATCTATCAATCCATCATCTATCTAACTTTGCTTTAACATCTATGATCTATCATCTATCTATTATTCCTTCTCCTCCTCCTCTTTAATCTGTCTCTATTTCACATACTGACAACAATTTAGTATCAAGATTTATAAAGTCACTAAGCTGTTTCTGTGTCCAGAAGTCATTTCTATGTTACCATTGGCTCCTTGAATGTTCTAATTCCTGGTTTTCTTGGGAATCTAAATCTGTAGGAATCTGCAGCTGGGAAGCATGCTTCTAACTTAGAATGCTGTTCCCTGGCCAATCCTCTAAATATTACTACTACTTCAAGTCATCTGCTGACAGATGTTTCCCTGAGCAGGACATGAGTCTCACAGCGAGATCAAGATGGATGGAATTGAATGTGACCTTCTTCAAAATGTCATTTGCTATTTATGTAGAGGGGAGACACAGAATGCAGGAGGAGTGGAAGGAAGAGAAAGGAGTTTATACTTAGTAATCCTCAGTGGTCTCCTTGGCTAAACTCTAGTCCCAGATTGTTGCATTATGTTTGGCAAAACAAGAGCAAACAGCCAACTGGACACCTGTGATGCCATAGTGGTGCTGACTTCCTTTGTCTTCTAGAGAAGGCTGTCTGGAGGTCTCAGATCCTATCCAAAGTGTCTGTCAGAAACTTCCCAGCTATGTGGTTTCTCTGAGAGGACTGCTAGCAAATGTTTTTGTGTCTATTTAATTATATTTTCAGTGATGTTTTAACGTTTCTTATTGGTTGATACCCTGGTCAGCTGCCCAGTTGGCTTCCTTAGAATCTAGCATGATCAGCCTCATTGGAAATTTATTTGGGAGGGGGGAGTTGGACTCTTTTACCTATGACTCTTTAGTTGTACTGAAAGCTACAGAAATCAATGGAGCAAATTCCAACAAAAGCCAACACTAAAGACACCTTTCAGCAAGCAACACATTAAAAAGCTTGCCTAAGGAAGTGGAAAAAAACTTGGCCTTTTTCTTCCTCTTTGTTTGCTTCTTCTGGAATGGACTTTTGACCAAAAAAAAAAAAGAGGCAGAAATTTGAGCAGTTTTAACTCCAAGGGGTATTTACTCAGGACTATGTACCATGGGTCTATTTTATTCACATTAGCGTGAACTCCATGAAAGTGTGATTAAGGTCCTTTAACCCATTTCAGTGAACATGCCTTGTTTGATGGATAGTGCCCACTGCGTGCTGCAAAAGTTGTCAGAAACTGGTGAGTGGGAGAAAGAAGAAAGGATATTGGAAGGGAAATTTAATTACGCGAGGCTTGTTTATGATGCATAGCATTGAGGCTAGATGGCATCTCTTTTTAAACGCGACCTTTGTCTGCCACAATAATCAGAAGACATACGTTTTCTTTCATTACTGTGAGTCAGTTTGGGGACCAGCAGGAGGGCCTAGGGTGGCTATTCTTGCTGGCCTGTTCATCATGTAATGTGTCAGGAGCTGCACTTGAGCAAATAAATCAGTGACAAGATTAGCTCAAAGCAATCATGATTTTGTTCTTGGAGAACTAAAGTGCATCTTTTGGACTAGGTGATGGGGATCAGATAAGCATTATCTGTCCACAAACCCTCGCCTTAGAGAAGGTACCATGATACTGAAGGATCATCCATCTCCTTTACCAGACTGCCCTGAAATCACCTCTCTGAGAATACCTTTCAAGTAGACGAACCTGTATCTTCTAGTCAGCTAACATCATAACAAAAGTCTTCCTCTACCACCCCACTTCCATCCTGTGGTGAGCAGAAGAAACCTGTAGAATACCTCATTGTCATATAGCCCATCGCCTGGAACTGTCATGGACCCCTTCCACCACCTTTAGCCCTGTAAAAGTAAGATTCTCTGGTCTGGATGTTACAAGCATAAGGAACAAATGCTCTTGGGTGGATCTGGAGAATTACAGAAACAGCTGCTCATCTTTACTGAATGAAGACTTGGTAGCCTAATATTTTCCAGATCTTTGTTTTTTTAAAAAATTATTTTTATTATCTTTAGGTAGTTTTATCAAGAGGTACACTGTAAAATATAAATTTAGGAATATAATACATCATGATAAATACCAATTATTTTTTCTTAAAAGTCCAATAAAGACATAGAAAATTACCTTTGGTTCAATATAATGGATAAAGTTGGCCAATAATTGGATGTGTCATTGGCTGAAGACTGGAAGGTGCTCATTCATCTCTTCATCAATTCCTTTGCTACCTACCTTTCTCCTCATTTCCGGGCAATATGGCACACTGTGGGACAGAGACTGAGATTATGCTATAGACCTTGTTCTTAAAGAACCCATAGTTTCAGCCAGGTTCCAGTGTCACATGCCCATAATCCTAGCTCCTCAGGAGGCTGAGAACTGAGGATTGCAATTTGAGGACAGCTTAGCCAGGAACCTCCCAGAGACTCTTATCTATCTCTAATTAACCATTTAAAAGCTAGAAGTGGAACCCTGGCCCAAGTTGTAAAGCATTAGCCTTGAGCAATTAAAAAAAGAGTTTAGGGCAGTACCCAAGGCTCCAGGACTAGCTTAACAACAACAACAACAATAACATCAGCAGCAACAAAAACAGCCCCACAGCTGAGTTTGTGACACTCACGAATAACGGCATTTTGAGTGCAATGTGCTACAAAGGAATTGAAAGAAAATAACTTTCTCTGACGGCTTAAAAACATGTATGTGTGTTTGTGTGTGTGTATGTGTATGAAAATGTGTGAAACATATTTCTTTTTATATCTTGAAGGATAAATTACAGAGCATCAAACTGAACTTGCTGTCTCTCTCTGCATAATTTATATAGTGCTGTATACATAATGTGCATGTGTGATTATAAAAATAATAAGTATGAAGATGTAGAAAATGTGTTGTCTGTTTGTACAGTTATAGCAGAATATTACAGGCTGAGTAACTTATTTTTTGTATTTCTGTAGGCTGGAAGCCCAAACTCAACGGGCTGGCATTGACGTGGTCCTTCTTTTTTGTTGTTGTTGGTCCTAGGCTTAAACTTGGACCTGGAGCTGACCCTGAGTTATTCAGCTCAAAGCCAGTGCTTTACCACTTGAGCCATAGTGCCACTTTCGGTTTTCTGGTGGTTAATTGGAGATAAGAGTCTCACAGATGTTCCTGCCTGAGTTGGCTTTGAACTGTGATCTTCAGATCTCAACCTCTCCAGTAGCTAGGATTACAGGCATGAGCCACCGGCACATGGTCTAACATGGCCCTTCTTGTTTCCTTATCACATAGCAGAGGCCAAAAGAGTGAGACAGCAAGATCACTCAGCACCAAGCCCTTTTCCAGCCTGCATGCATCCATTTCTCAGGATGGAGTGAGTTCTCATGACCTTACAGCTTCCCTTACAGCTGCTTTGGACATTAAGTTTTAAATATACACTGGGGTGGGGGAGGAGGTAGACACTGAAACCTTTGTAGTGGACAAGTCTTAAATAAAAGCGAGGGAAGAAGGAAGAGGAGAGAAGAAATAGGCAAGATTCACCAACATGGCACTCCACACTGTCCTTCATATATTGACAAGTAATCACTTGTGGCTGATTAAATCCCACCTGCCATCTCTGGGAATCAGACCCCATCATTTGCTACAAGTACAAGTGAGGGTTGATGAGGGCCATAAAGACATGTGTTTGGACATAGAACAAATGAATAGAACTCAACTGGGATCAGACTTTGTGTTCTTAGCTACAAGGTTGAAGTTCCGTCTGCTCTTCCACAGAAACTACTTCCAATGATCTTTGAATCAGTGAAGAACCCTGTGTGGATTGCATTATGGAGCGTGATGCTACCATGTCCATGATTGGAGCACATTTTCTGGAGCTTTGTACCTAACTCGAAGGTGACTTCAGTGTGTGATTAATCTCCTGGGTATGATGAGTTTTTTTTGTAAAGATTCATTTTATCGAGAGTTGAAGCAAGACAGAACAGTGAATCTATCTGAATGCAGTAGTAACTTTTTAGGGAATCAGGTCCAGCCAATTTCTGAGTCCCCGAGGCTAAATTCTATTAGGCATTAAAACTCAAATTTCAGGCACTTTGCACTGTTGAACACAAGGACCATCTGTAGCAAGTTTCTCGCATTGTAAGCACTGAATACTGATGAGTGTGGAAGCAGATAGGCTGCTAGGCAAATGGACTAAAATAAAGCCTTTATTTCTAAAGACCTGTGAATTCCTGTACCATTATTCTGCCTTCCACGGACTGAGGTGATGGAGGATGACATTGATAAATACAACCTGTACATTTTGATTTGACTACTCCCAAGCATTTATAGGGCTCTACAAGAGACATGTTAATAGTACTTGCCTTTATATCTCAGATACAATGCTTACCATGATGGTGAAATTCAACAGTATGATTTTGGTTTTTCCACCTTGTGTCAAGTGAGGGTTCAGGTGAGTGGTTTAATAAGGTCACATATCTCCAGGGTTTGTTTGAGTTGATTTGTAATTCTCAGTCCCTCACCAGTCTTGAGCATAAGCAATTACATTTTTTTCAATTAAAAATAACTTTAGTTAAACAGTAAGGAGTTTGAGGTTTAAAAGTATCCTGTCTAAAGAGATCATTGGAGAATAATTTGTACAGTATGCCCAGACACCCACCCAGACACCCACCAGGAATCAGGATGGCCACCTCTGACCCTTGCCCAGGATACTTCCTGGTTTAGCCCTGTAATTTTATTATTTGAAGGTGGAAGCCACATGAGTTCACTTGTGTCCATGCTAGCTAGAAGGACGTCAGAGATCTACAGGGGAATCTTTTTCTTTGGGTCAGTCATGGGGCTTGAACTTGGGCCTGGGCGCTGTCCCTGAGCTCTTCAGCTCAAGGTGAGCACTCTACCACTTTGAGCCACAGCGCCACTTCTGGTTTTCTAGTGGTTCATTGGAGATGAGTCTCACAGATGTTCCTGCCTGAGCTGGCTTCGAACTGTTATCCTCAGATCTGAGCCTCCTGAGTAGGATTACAGGCGTGAGCCACTGGTGCCCGGCTTTTTTTTTTTTTTTTTTAAGACAGGAGAGTAACAACCAGAACGGTCTCTACTTGGCCTTCCAGGCCTTTCTGTTCTCCCTTTGAGCTATGACACTAAGCTATTGAGACTTCATCCTCTCCTCTGCTGCTTGCCTTGCCTACATGTTGATCTCAGCCTCACTATTTGGACTGAACATATCCACATGATCTGACCTATTTTGTGAACTAACATGTATATATATATATTTGCAGAACATTGATTGTCCTCTGCTAGGCGACCATAATTTGGAGTGTGCTTTCAGTGATTTGTTCTGCCCAGTGGTTTTTCTATGGCCTAATGTCAGAAAGTTTCTATGGAAGCACGGATAGGTATGCAGAATAATAAGGAGCTGGGTACTAGGATGGGGATTTTCCCTTGAGTGGTAGGAGGGCCGAAATCGATCTGATTGATAACAGATGTTTTTAGGATATGAGAAAGCTGACTTAGGAGGACACATTGTGTTCTCATTATGGTTGAACAGGAGGATAGCACATCATGTAGGTGGGTGCACATTGCGGAACCAATTGTTTTGGTTAAACAAAGTGAAGAGGTTAGTGTTTGGGTGTCTCACAGTGTCCAATGATATGTGAGCCAATGGCTGCATACTGAAGTGCAGCTACCTCTCAGGAATAATGTGGAACTAGAGACTTGCAGGGTGTTGCTACTCTTCATAGCTTTTGATTTGGATTGATTCTGCTTCTCTGTCATATTTTCCCCACTTTGTGGCTTCTGGACAACAGGAAAGGAATCATGGGCACCAATATGGGCCTAGCCTTGTGTGTAGAGGTACCATAACTGAGAAAGAGAGTAGCCTTTTTTGATCTTGATTCTTGCATTTGATCTCTCTCTTTCTCTTTCTCTCTCTGCCTTCCTCCCTTCCTCCTTCCCTCCATCCCTCCCTTCTTCCCTGGCTCCTTCTTTATTTTCCCCTTTCCCTCACTTTTGAGTTCCATAATTTTCCAGTAATGAATATTCAAATCAGCTTGTATTAGGTGTTAGCTCCGGACCAATCAACAGTGAGAAGGGGCGAGACTCTATAGAAACACTGTGGGTTTTGCTGCCACCATGTGGATGGAGAGTAGTGCAGAGAAAAGAAGTGTAGAGAAAACAGTTTCATACCTAACCACCTTGCCAAATCCAGAATCATATAGGAACAAGTTGGTGATTCCGAAAAAGGTATAAATTGATATGATAATTATACATAATGATAAAAAGCCATTTTTCATTGCCTGACCAGTATTGAGCGGAGTGTCTTTTATATATTATCTTACTTGATCACTACTCTAAGAAGTAATTTTCCTCTTCTTTTGTAGAGCCCATATTATTGTTACTATATTATGTTGTCTTAAATGATGAGACTGATTTTTGTAGAAGTGTAACATGGGGTAGCTTATAAGATTCATTCCATGCTAGTATAAATTAATTCATTGCAATTCTTCGGCAAAACAAGTAGTTTTTATCATGCAGTAAGCTAAGCAAGGTACATTAATATGCTTTGTGAACATGAAATGCTTTTGATTTAGGTGCTTGAAAATGGTCGGCCATCTTTCTGTTCCAGTTATACAGAGATTAATTATACAAAGAGATCTACCTTCAGTCCAGCCTAAGTCCATTGTCACAGTAAAGAAAACAATTTCATTTTCTGATTCCCTAACTGCTTTGCTGTTGAGTAGCTGAAATGAATTTTATTCCTAAGGACAAAAAAAAATGGTTCCATGTCTCTGAATAAGAACCGATACTGGCTACATTGTTTTATGATGCTGGAAAAGAATGGATAATATATAAATTTCAGAAAGGGAGGAAAGAAAGACCTTTTATAACCTTGGACTTAGCAGCAGCACCTCAATTAATGCTTTTTGTTTCGATTTGATGTAACACAATTTGATTTAATGCAAGGGTGAGAGAAATGTGAACTGGTTACAACTTTGATCTAATTGTAGTCTCACTGACCAATCTCAAATATTAGTGATGAACTGGACCCCCAAATACTTAGTTCTGACCTCTCTCCATCTTCTATCCAATTCCTCTAGCATTTTTTTTTGAGTCTTGAGTTTACTATTTATAAAATGAAAATATTAAGAACAATTCCTGGGTAGGTTTACCTTTATCCATGGGGATCATTTTGAAAACCGCACCTTTTTGATACAGTATTATACAATTGTTATTTCTAGAATTTATACTCATTTCAGCAAGTATGAACTATATGGAATTATAAAACGATCATGCCTGTGTCTACCACACAGGTTATAAAATAAGGGATTACTAATAATCTGAATTCCTTTGCATTTACCTCATGTATCTTTACTTGCTACAATTTAAAATCTTTTTTCATCCTTAGAATTTATGATCTTGACTTTAACATGACAAAACATTAAAAATGTATTAGTAACATATGCATTTTTTTCCATGAAAATATTATTAACCTGTGTATGTGTGCATGCATGTGTGTCTATGTTTTGGGTATGTGTGCTTATGCACATCTTTATAGATGACTTCTTTTCACAATGATAATGACTCTGCATTGCACTGAGTAAAAGCCAGTCCTTGAGATTTCTGCAAGGCCAATATATGTAGTTGTTTATGAGTTCCAAACTCTCACTACTGACCCCTTGCTAACTCTGTTGCTGCCATGTGGAATGTTCTGTGTCTATCCTAACTGCAAGCATATTATTTGCTTTTTTTTTTTATCAGTTTAGAGTTCATCTCCATCTTACCTCCACATGACTTCAAGCTTTCCTTCCCAAATCATCTTTTCAATGTGTCTCTCAAACACCCAAACAAAATACCAGTTTGTGTCCTCTTCTTTCCCTGTGCCACTATTTTGCTTTATTTCTTTCCATACTATTTTCCAATGTTTCTTTTCATACCATTTTCTTCTAGTACACTGAAACCTGACGTTCTAGACCCAGCTCTCAACTCCTGAAGCTTCACTTGTACGGTCTGGCTATTCTCTTCTTTATGCCAAAATGAAGAGACATGGTGCGAAGATGGAGAAAGGAGATTTATTTCATGGCATGGATGTGCTCTGGGCATGCAGTACTTCAGCTCATTTCTAGTCATCTTCTGGGATATAGATGCGAGCTTTTGGTTTTCAAGAACTGGGGGAAGAGAAGGAGGGCCAGACATAATATTAAACAGTCCTAGTCCAAGTATAGCCTGCTTGATCATAAATCCAGTCCTTATTTTGGAAAGAGTTGCAGAGAAGTTATTTGTGCTGTCATCATTGGTCAGGATAAGCCAGTTATCATTGCCAGTTGGGTGGTCTGTTCTGAGGGGCCTCTGTCATTTTGTAGGGGTCGTTTAAGTCCCTTGTCATAAAGAAAGATGTTATTGATCAGCACTCTCCTTCAAGGTCATTACAGAGTGGCTGCAGAGAGAATGACTTGGAGCAGAGACATAGAAAATGGAGGCAGAGAGACCAAGCTTTTCTTTTGTGTTTAGTTAAATTGTAGATCTAGAATAGTAGCTTTTAAGCTCCTCTTAGTAATGCCTTAATATCTTGTTAACTAACTTTACTGTTTGCCTTCCTTAACTACAATTTATAGGCCATGACAGAAAGAGTTATGTTTTTCCTTCCACAATTTCTGTAGTAGATAACCAATAAATACTTGTTAAATACAAAAAAATTGCACATCATTTCTTAGAATTCTTCATAAGAATCTTCCAGCCATTGCCATTGCATACAATCTTTTTAAAAGTTGCATTTTCGAATTATGGGTTGTTGCCTATACAGGAAAGATACTGAATATTGCACATAGATCTTTTATTTAGTGAGCCATCTAAATTATTCATTGTTCTGCAAAATTTTCTGTGAGGTCGATGGCTTTCCATGTAAAAATGCCAACTTGAAACAATGATAGTTTTGCTTCTTTCTTTCTAATCGTTGCCTTTAACTTAATGTTAGAGATTCTGTGTGTACAGCTCAATCACCTCGGCAAACAGAAATGATAGTGAGAAATATGACTTGCTCTTCCACTGAAAGGACTTGGCTTTAAGCTTTAACCATTAACTATGTCTTAAAATATCATTTTATAGTAGAAATCTTTCATCAGATTAACAGGGTTTTCTTCTCTTCTTAGTTTATGTTTGCTTTTAAATTACAAGTGATGTTATGTGTTTCTGCTTCAGAAACTAAGAATGTGTGGGTTTAAAATGCTGAATGTTTTAAGGTAATGATTTTATCTCTCAAGTTCCTAAGGTTGAATTAATCTTGCCTCGCTCTGATCACCCCAATTTGTTATGGATATATTGTTTAAAAAAATATTGTTGGGCTATAGCATGTTAGTGTTTTATGGTATTATGAAGACCTTAGCTCCCACTTTTCAGTGTCCTTGCCTAGTCTTTATTTAAGTTATACTATCCTACTACTAGAAGTAGAGAAGCATTTAATTGTTTTCCTATTATTCAGAGAATTTCTAAAACATTGAAATTACCTGTTTCTTGGAGATTGACTAGAAATCACTTTTTAAATGGACAGGGAATAGAGAATTCATTTGTAACCTATTTACCTATGATTCAACTTCTCTTTGGATAGACAAGAACTTAGATCTTTTCTGTCAGTTTCATAAATTACACATTTTCCTCTTGGAAACTTAATATGATAGCTAAACTTTCAAATTTATTAGCATGTTGATGAAATTCTTTTTTTTTGCTTTTTCTTCTTTTCTTTTTCATTTTGTTTATAATGATAGTTAAGTGCCCTTTTTACTATTGATATGTTTTTTCACTTTGTAATTTTGTCTGTTGTATTGGTAATTTCACTTGATTTTGCTTTTGATGAGTATACATCTATTTATCTCCCTCCCTCCCTCTCTTCCTTCCTTCCCTTCTTCCTTCCTTCCTCCTTCCTTCCTTCCTTCCTTCCTTCCCTCCCTCCTTCCCTCCCTCCCTCCCTCTCTTCCCTCCCTCCCTCTCTTCCTTCCCTCCCTCCCTCCTTACTTTTCTTTCTTTCATTCTTTCTTCCTTTCTTTCCTCCATTTCATTGACTTCCACCTTAATCCAGATTTTTTTTAAAAAAAATTTCTTACTTCCTGTGAATTACATTGGATTTATTGCATAACTCACAAACATTATCATTTATTCCTTTTGTATAAACATTTAAAGTCATAAATCTCCTTGTGATGAGTTGTTTGATAGATACTATATTATTGTTTCAGTTTTTACATTTTCTAATAGCTACTACAATTTTTTCTTTAATTCAGTAGTTATCAAGAACAGTGCTATCTAGCCGAAACATAATATGTCATTGAAAAATGTTCCATAATCACAACTGAAGATAAAAATAACATTTTAGCAATATATTTTACGTAACCCAGTATGCTCAAAGTATCATCATTTTAATGTGTAATCAATAGTAAATTAATAATGTGCCTGGAAGTTGAGAAGGTGAGAGGTGAGCACAGAGGAGACACTTGCATGGAGATTCTCTCTGTGTCATCTCATCTGAGTCTTTCTTCTGCTTCTTTTCAGGGAGCAGAGTCCTCTCATCAGAGCTTCGCAGCCTTCTGCTGCCTTCCCCTTCTGCAACTGTGGATTGTGCAAATGTCCGTGCTTAGTGTGGATAGCCATTAGCTGGCTTTTCCTATTGATTCTCTTCTCTTTGTGGTGCTTTGCCTTTGAAAGCTTCATTCTGTACTTTGGCATTAAAAAGCTGGGTCTGAATAAAAACAACACGATTCTCTCATTCCTGTCTGTGTGAGAAGCTAAAATCAGTCTAAGTCGTGACCATCTTCTGTGGCTAAAATGACTTTTAAAATTTGTGGGTGCGCTCCGAGTGCTAAAACAAGATGCACAGAGCCGAAGTTGGAACAGTGCCATTAGCCAATGAACAGCTTCCCTGGGCAGGGAGATCTTGAAGGCTGATTTTTTTTTTTGTATTTGTTTTACTTTTGTGTTTTTTGCCAATTGCATGCTACAAATTGGATACAAATTCCTTAACCTTTGGCCAGCAGCACTCAATTTCACGCTGTCTAATTTATATGTAAACAAATTTGCACATTTGAATTAATTATATCTCCCTTGTTTCTTCACCTTATTTTTTTGAGGAGACTGTTAAGTTTGGGATTTCAACTCTGGTTAACTACTGATTTTCTGGAACATTTTGATGTGCTGGTGCTCAAGATATGCCAACATATTACCACAACTCAGGCTTCCTGATCTGAACACCAAGTTAGGAATCCTACTGTCATGGACATTTCCCTACAGTTGAAAACCAAAGCTCTGAGAACTGGAATCAAAACCCAGCATCAATATGGCAAATAAAATGGAATCATGACCCTGTTTTCTTAACATTGTATTATTTAAGAGAGGTAAGAAAAAATTTAAATGAGGGATAAGACAACTCTAAGTTCTAATTGTATCCAGAAATCTCTCCCAGTTAGAATAGACAGATATTATTGAGCTGGATGCCTGTGGCTCACACCTGTAATCCTAGCTATTCAAGAAGCTGAGATCTGAGGATCACTATCCCAACCCAGGCAGGAAAGTCCATGAAACTCTTATCTCCAATTAAACACCAGAAAACTGGAAGTGGTGCTGTTGCTCAAGGGGTAGAACGCTCTCCTTGAACTGAAGAGCTCAGGCACAGTGCCCAGGCCCAAGTTCAAGCCCCACGACTGACAAAAAAAAAGAAAAAGAAAAAGAAAAAATAATGCCTTCCCAACCCATCCAAATATCTAAGATATATTTTAAAATTCGTTATCAAGTTGAGCATGGTAGGGTACACCTGTAATCCTAGCACTGGAAGGCTGAGGCAAGAGGATTATAAACCAAAGGCTGGGTATAAACTGACAAAAAATACAGCTTATAATTATGTTATGATTTTAAAAACAAAATTTTACATACTGATGTTACTACAGTTAAACATTTAGTTGTATGCCTCCCCTTCCCCCCAATTTTAGCCTATAAGTTTTTCTTTTTGTTGTGTTTTTGTTTTATGTTATAACTTGTTTTTTGTTCCATAAACTCTCTTCTTAGAAAAATAATCCTTCCAAAATCAACCTGGGACCTTCTCTGCAGGAAGCTATTTTAGCTTCCCAGTTATATTAATTTGCCATAGAGAATTACTACACACTGGAAATTCATTCTCTCACAGTTCTGGAGATACTGGCCCCTGAGAGTCCCTCAGGAAGAATCCCCCCTTGCCACCCACCCTCCTGCCTTCTGGTAATTGCTCTCACAATTGCTAGCATTTCTTGCCTTGAAGACTGGTTGCTCCAGTCGCCTCTGTTGTCTTTATAAGGCCATCTTTTATTGAAGGTCTGACAGTGTCTTCTCATCTTCTTATAGATGCCAATCCATGGATTTGGAGACAAATCAATTGCAGCATGACCTCATCTTAACCAAGTATCTGTAGCCAGCACACTATTTCCAAGTAAGATCATATTCTCAGGTTTTGAGTAGACATTGACTTTGGGAAAACACTATTTGACCCATTACAGTCTTGCTGGTTATTGATTAAACTAAATCTATGTGATTACAACTATGAGCATTTTACTTGCATTTGGAAGTTTTCCCTTTTCAGGTCTCAGAATTTTTTTTTGACATTTTGAGAATGGAGAGTCCTCTTTATTTCTTTTAAATAATTAGGAATGCTATCATAGTGTGGTAGCTATCACTCAGACTTTTTTTTGTTAGTTGTGGGGCTTGAGCTCAGGGCCTGGGCACTGTCCTTGAGCCTCTTTGTGCTCAAGGATAGTACTCTACCACTTGAGCCATAGTGTCACTTCTGTTTTTTGAGTAGTTAATTGGAGATAAGAGTCTCATGAGGACTTTTCTTCCCAGGCTGGCTTTGAACCATGATCCTGGGATCTCAGCTTCCTGAGTAGATAGGATTACAGGTGTGAACCACTGGCACCTGGTTTACAACTCAGATTTTTAAAAAATAAGTTTATGTGTCGACAGTCTCCATGCTTTTCTGATGCAGCCAGCAGCACAAATAAAATCTTAGAGCAGTCAAGGTAGGTTGAATTTCAGAATGCAGGATGAGGATGTCAGATCTTCCCTGCCAGGCAGAGAACAGAGAGGCATCCCTCTAAGCTTTGGTAGGAAGTCAGGCTACTGTACCATCTATTATTATTGTTGTTGTTGTTTTTAGTGGTGCTAGGATTTGAACTCAAGATTTCACTCTGAACACCCATATTATTGTTGTTGTTTTAGTGGTGCTAGGATTCGAACTCAGGACATCATTCTTAGTCAAGTACTCTATCATTTAGTCTATATTTCTGGCCCATATATTATCAGTTCTTTGAAAGTCTTCATGTAAGCTTGGGCTTATAAATGAACATTTAGAATTGAAATATAGCATGTGACTTACATTGCCAAGATCTCTAGAAGCCCATGGATAAGTGGGATCAGGGCTCCTTGCCTTTCACACCTGTCTGGGTACTGCTGAAATATTTTAGATGTTACCACAGGGTGATTAAATCTGATCATTAAAAAAATCCAACCCTGAGTCACCCATTAGTCCTGTGTGAGTCTTGTCTTTTAAATTTGACCGGTTTAACTATAACAAATATATTCTGGAAAAGGAGAAAGGAGCAGGAGATGAGCAAGGACACTGCATTAATTTCTTTGCACATTTCTTAATGTTCATTAAGTCTCTCAATCTCTTCTGAGCTAGAATAGATGATACTAAGGGTAATTCATATGAATACATTTGTGTGGATAAGACTTGAGTCCCAAAGCTGTTGCTTTAGTGTATGAATGGTGGATGACCCAGAAACTCAGCCAATGCATAAGATTGGCCTGGAGGAGGGACTGATGAGGAGTGAGGAGAAGAGCCTTCCTAAGGAACCAGTAAATGGATCCAGGCCCAGTGAGCATCAGAAGCTTGAAGCACAGAAACCCAATGGATCTCAAGATAGGCAATTACCATTCATCTTTATCTTGAAGGCAGTCATTTAGAATTCAGTCTGTGGTGCATTCTATTACCAACTATTTTCTCACATCTGCTAGGTTTATTCAGCTATCTATGGGTTATCCATAGGGGACCAGGATAAATGACACAGATAAATAATTATCACAGCAGTTTGTGTTATTATATTATAACAAAAAGGCATCATTAGTAAGAATTTGTTGATTCCTAGATCAGTTTATTTAAGCCAACTTTAGTTATTCTAGGGCCTTGAAACCAGTATGAATTCTCTATTTGAGAATTGATAGGCTATGGATTTTGAGAAGAAATAGTATTTTATTTTTCCTTCTAACTTTCTAGTCTGCCATGGTTTTTTCCCTCCCTCCCTCCCTCCCTCCCTCCCTCCCTTCCTTCCTTCCTTCCTTCCTTCCTTCCTTCCTTCCTTCCTTCCTTCCTTCCTTCCCTACCTTCTCTCCTTCCTTCCTTCCTTCCTTTCTTCCTTTCTCTTTCTCTTTCTCTCTTTCTCCTCTCTCTCTTTCTCTCTTCCCCCCTTCCTCCCTTCTTTTGCAGATAGCCCAAATTTATTAGAAAGTAAAAGGAAAACAGTGAAAGGAAATAATGAGATTCTCCAGAAGAGAAGACCCAAAGAGGAGTCCAATGGAATTCTCTTGCAGGGCATTTTTTTTCATAGTTGGTGCTTCTCCCTTATCTCTTCTCTTGACTTTATGTTGATTGCTTGAAGGTTTGTTGCAAGTACTACCCCAACTCTTGTCATTGAGTGAATATACTCAGGGCCTTATGGGATGAAGAAGGAGCTCAGAACATTATGGGAACAAGAAGTGCCATGACGGTGCATATATTATCTGCCATATATTATTATGGTGTCTGAATTGTATCTATTAGTCCTTCTGTAACTTGATTAATTAATCCATGAAATTTAGTAGATTAGTTAAGATATTTAATGAACATAATTCTTCACCAATATCTGCAATCTCCATCATCATAGTATTCTCAAAGGTGACTGCTGGGTTTATTTGCCTTGAAGAGCTTTATTAAAATTGCAATAATTTTGCTTACAATGTCAACATTAAATTCAGTAATTTAAAAATGTCAGAAAGAAGACACTTTTATGAAGATATGAGTTTTGTTTCTAGGCATTTATGACAGATACCCATGCCACAAAAAGAAAAGAACTTTAAGCAATTAATTAGTTCAAGCTGTAATGTAATGTTTCAAACTAACTTTTATTTATTTGTCTGCTCATTTTCTCAGTGGATGGCTATTTTTGTGAGCACCTTTTCTATGTTGCTCAGTGTTGCAGGCCCTAGGGCATAAGGGACAAAGAGACTTTACCTTAATACTACAACTCCCATGCCAGCACAATGTAGTAGGGGTCAGAGACTATGAGCAAGAAGCAAGGCATAAAATCTGAAGTCTGTCAGATCAGACTTCCATACAAACAAGAAGAGCAGGATAAGAGGGTGGGGAATGAAAGGAGAGTGGCTTTTCTGTGGACCTGTTGGTCTAGATGAGGAAGTGATAGCAATCAGAGAAGTAGAGCCTGTCCAAGAAGCTTCAAATGAATCTGAGCCCAGTGGGCATCTGAAGCTTGAAGTGTAGAAACCCAATGGAGCTCAAGATGGACAGTTATAGTTAGTCCATACTGTTAGCGCAGTCATTTAGAATTCTGCCTTCAGTGTGCTCTATGAGGAGCTATTTTCTCACATCTGTTAAGCATATTCAGCTATCCATGGGTTATCCACAGGGGAGGAGGATAAATGATGAAGGGAAAAGGGAACCACTGTGCACTGTTTGTGGGAAGGTAAATTAGTTCAGTCATTATGGAAGAAGGTTCCTTTCTTCCTGAAGCTAAAAATTGAATTACCATATCATCCATAATTCTACTTCTGGATATTTACCTGAAGGATTGTGCAGAGTATATTGAGAGATGACTCAACGTACTTCATTATAGCTATGTTCATAATAGCCAATTTATGACATCAACCAAACTGTCCATCAACACATGAATGTATGCATATACACTCTGAAATGCTATTTAGCTTTTGAAAAGAAGGGAATTCTGTGATTTGTGACTTGGATATTATTGATATACTCTGTGCTATGTGAAATAAGCCAGATGTGGAAAGACAAATACTTCCTGTTCTCACTTATACGTGAACTAAAAACAACTGAACTCATAGAAACAAAGGGGCATAATGGTAATCACTCTAGGCAGAAGAGGGAGGATATGGAGACTATTCAAAGTCTTTAAAACGTTAGCTACATAGGTGGAATGAGTTTGAGTTTCTTTTTTAAAAAAATTTGTTGCACAGTATGGTGAAAATACTTTGCACTTCAGTATTTTCAAGAGTAAAATTTAAGTATTCTCATCACAAAAATAGCAAATTAAATATTTTCTAGGTGCACTGGTGTACACCTATAATCTCAGTACTTGGGAGAATGAGACAGGAAGATCATGACCTTGAGGCCAGCTGGGGCTACGTAGCAAGACCTTGCCTCAACAATTAAAAAAAAGAGATTACATATTCAAAGAAACCCCCAAGTTAGCTAGCTTGATTGAATATTTCTACATTGCACTAAAAATTCACATCACTTTGTACCACCAAGAAACGTCACAGTAATTCACCAATATATGAGGGACATTTAATCATTCTTACTAAACTGACTTCAAGAATCAAGCAGGTTTTAGTAGCCAGATTCTATCTCTGGATTCTGGCTTACTCCTTAGTAAAGGTAGCTCTGAAATCTCCGGATATCTTATATGCTCTATTGAGGTTGTAAAAATAGTTTCTATTACTGATGATTTAGTAAACATAGCCATAATGTATTCAAATACTATATGCCAGGTTGTTGGATATTTATTTTGATTATTTCATTCAATGATCATAATAGTCCTACAAGGTCAGGACTACTTATATTGCATTATAGATGAAGGAACACATGGCCTTTCCACCATATTAGGCTTTCTCCCGAAAAGTAGAAATCCGTTTAAATGCAAAACTCCAAAGACTAGCAACTCTCAAAGAAAAAAACAAGACATTTTTGGGGAGTGTTGTGTCTAGTTAGCAGAAGAGGGTGTTAGAATGCTGAAGTTGTTTGCCACAACTTCAGCCTAGTGAGGGAATTTCAAGTAACTCAATGCTCTCGTTTGGCAGGCTTTTGAAAAGAAGATTCTGCCAAGATGCATCCATTAGTAGAATTTAACATTTCCTAAGGAAACTCTGCTGTCATTATTATCAGATTATGTAAATTATCTTGCAGTCATCAAAATGTTTAGGGAAGTAGAACAATTTTAAGCTTTCTTGGAAGTCTACAAAACAACTTTGTCTTAAGGACCAAGTTTGAACATAGGCATACTGGTGTTTTATGCAATGGTATCCTTAATTTCAATCATAAACAAAAGCATATTTTCCATAAAGGATATGTCCTAAGATCCTTAATTGATGCCTGAAACTTTAGATTGTACCATGCCCTATAATCATTGTGTGTTTACCTGTACATGCACTGTTCTAAAGTTTGATTCATCATGAGAGACTAACAAAAACTAACAATGATATAGAATAATTATCAGTGGATATTGTAGTAAGAGTCACATGAATGTGATCTTTTCATCAAACACTTTCTTGTATTTACCAAACCTTCTTGTGAAGATGTGAGATGGTACAATGCCATTGATGAGATAAACTGGGCAAGATAGATCATGTTAAGACAGGCATGTGAAAACCAAGGATTCCGAGACAAATGTACAAATGCTTCATTGAAAGCACAAAGATGCTATTTCTTTGCCTTAAGTTTTGCACTCTCATTAAGCTGCAACATTGAATAACAAGGAAAAATAAAACAAAGTTCATAGCTTTTTTTCCTTCTAACCTTGTTAATTAACCCTAATGATTACTACATATTGGAACTGAACAAGATTATCTCAAAGAAAGACACTAATCCTGAAGGAAAATATTAGATAAAATGACTCAGGGGACATATAAAGTAGTCAAAAAGAGAGAAAAATCACAAGATGAGACATATGTCTTGAAGAGAACATCTGACAGGATTTGTCCTTTGTTTAAAGGGATGCTTAGGCATAGATGCCATAAAGTCCCCAAATTTAGTAGCAAACAGACCAACTGTAAACTTTCTGAACCCAACTGATAAAAAGTATAATAGCAAGAATAATGAATATATTGGTTTTCCAGAAGGAAAGGTAGCATGCATTCTAGGGTGAATTCCCCTTCCCTACTTTTTTTAACCACACATACCCATGAAATCACCATAGCTCAGTCTCTTCCTTGGAGCATCCATACTTTATTGGAATGGGTCTTTGCTTTTTGCCTGCTTGCTCAACAAAGTCCTGCCAAAGTTGATTACCTTTGCCACTTGCCCAGAAATTCTTCTTCTGCCACCAAACTCAAGTATCTAGGACCAAACTATGAGAAGAGGGCCCCTAACTTTAAAAGGGAGTCTCACAGAACCTTGCCAGCCATCATAATGACAATCACCCATTGCTCAACTTCAACAATGATCAATACAGAATACTGTCAATCTTCATTCCATGTACAGTTCCCTCGGTACTATTCCTTTTTAAATTTTCTTTGTGGTGATCTTTGAAGTAAGAAAAATTTAAACTTTTATGATACCTAAATCAAACTTTTTTTTCTTATGGATTATACTTTGCTATTACATCTAAGAATTCTTTGCTTAAACTGGGGTCATAAATATTTTGTTCCTTGTTTCGTTCAGAGGGGATATAGTTTTCTCTCTTATATTTAAGTCTCTAAAATATTTTTAGTTAATTTTTATAGAGTGAGAGGTATCACTATCAGTGGTTCTTAATTAGGAGTAATTTTGCTTCCCAGGGGACATTGAACAATGTCAGGAGACAGTTTTGGCATGGGAGGGGCTACTACTGGCTCTTTCTGGAGCCAAGTCACTACTTTTCCTAAATACCATCTTACAACGCACTGATGAATCCTCTTGCTACAAAGAACTACTGGCCCTAAATCAATAGTATCAAGATGGATGAGTGAAATAAGATGGCATTAACAGTACATGGCGTGGACCCTGGATTCTATCTGGAAGTGAGTTTATTGATTTTCTCATAGCTTTTCCTATGATGGCTCATTTTGATGGTCAATTTGATTAGGTTGGGAAATGCCAGGGTGATTAGTAAAACACACCTCTGGACTTGTCTGTAAGGATATTTTCAAAGACAATTTTAGGATGAAGGCTCTGCTCTAATGAATGATTTCATCCATTGATGGACTGAATATGTGGACAGACTATTGAATGTGGTGGCACTAAAGAAGGCAGGACCTCATTGGAGGAAGAAGATCCCAGGAGAGAATGCATGGCCTTGGGGATTATTCCCTACTTGTGTGACTCCACTGTTTCCTGTCTTCCATGAGGTGAAGCGCTTCAGCCGCATATTCTTGTCACCATGACGTGCTCTCTCACTATAGTCTTGGACACATGAAGCCAGTTGAGCATAGACTGAATCATGACTTAAAACAAATCCTTTCTCCCCTAAATTGCTTTCGGTAGGTATTTAGTCATAGCAATGAGAAAGTTTAACTAATATAGGAATTGATAACTTGATAAATTAAGTTGTCTCATTTGGATTTTGCTTTTAATAACCAGACTGTATTTGACCTCTTCTAGGCATAGCTTAACTCAGATAAAAACAAGAGTGAAATTGTACCATGTAGATCTATGGCCTGTCAGGATAATTTTGTTTTCTGTGGCATTGCTGGGGTGTGAATTCAGGGTGTTGTGCTTCCTAGGGAGATGTTCTACCACTTGAACCATGCTCCCAGCCTAGAAATTCAGAAAATTTTGACAAGTGATGTACCTTTCTCACAATAAAGTAACTCAAACTGCACTCTCTGGAGAAAATAATAGATAAATAACTTGAAGGTGAAAGATGAAAATTTTGTTAGGAGTATTATTGAGATACAATTCATACACTATAAAATTCACTCACAGAAAGTGTATCATTTGGTAGCCTTTAGTACATTCTCAGGGTTATGCATCTATGTCTATGACGATATTTTAGAACAAATGTTATTGCCCACAAAGGAAATTCCATATCCTTTAGTAGTTATTGTCACTTCCTCCTATTTTCCCTTCTCTTTAGGCAACTGGGAATCTACTTAATTTTTTTCTAGGTTTTCCTATCTGAACATTTCATATAAATAGCATTATATGACCTCCTGTGGTGGCCTCCTTTTACTTTGCATTTTTTTTTCAAGAGTGATGCCCTTTATAGCTTTTTTATTTTTTCCATAGCTAAGGACTGAACTCAGGGCCATGCACTTGCCAGGCAAGTGCTCTTCCAATGAGCTAAATCCCCAACCCCGAGTGATGCACTTTATAACTGCATCGATCCTTTATTCCTTTTTGTTGCTGAATCAATTCCATCATATGGAATGGAACAAATTTCATTCATGGATATATCACATTTTATTTATTCATTTATCTGGATTATTTCTCTTTATCAGTTATTATGAAAAATGCAGGTCTGAACATTCATGCACAAATTATTTTTGATAAGCATGTGAATATATTTCTCATTCTTTTTGATACATAGGAGAATTTCTGGGTTGTGTTTTAAATCTGTATTTAAATTTTTGAAGAAGTGCTAGACTGTTTATCAAAGTGACTGTGCCATGCTATATTTCTATCAGCATAGTATAGAATTTCAATTTTTCTGCACATTTGAAAACATTTGAGATTATCTATCTTTTTGACTATTCTAGTGGAAAATAGCATCTTGTGTTTATGTGCATTTTTAATTGCCTTATTCTCTTTATAGAAAACCAGAGTAGAAAAATTTATAGGAATAGAAAATAAAATGGTAGTTTCTTAGGGCCTGGAAATTGTGAAGATTTTAGAGTGATAATGTTGCTTCTTTTGGGGTTGATAAAACAGTTTAAAACTGAATATGACATTTGTGGATATTCTAAAGACTATTGAATTACATACCTTAAATCCATAGCTTGAGTGTAATGTGAATTATATCTCAATAAAGCTGATAAAAGCATTGGCCATATTTGTGTGGGTCTATATGTGGATTCAATTTTATTCTATTTATCTGTATGCACAGCTCTTTGCCAATCCATACTGGCTTGACTTCTATAGCTCTAAGTCTTAAAATTGGTTAGTGTTAATCTTTCAATTGTTTTTCAGATGTTTTTTGAAAGTTTGGAAATTATTGAAACTTCAGTTCTCTTATATTTTCAGTTTCAGAATCATCTATCTACAAGATTTTCTGTGTAGATTTTGGTTAGGATCCCTTTAGACTTCTAAGTCATTTGGAAAGAATATCTAAACTATGTTGAATAGTTCAACTAAGAAACACATTTAGTTTTCTCTATTTAGGTCTTCTTTGATTTCTTTTAAAAGTATATTAGTGTCAGCCTATAGTTCTTCATTTAAAATAATGTGTGTTCAGTTCATTTGCCCAATTATTGATTAGATATTTTGAGTTTAATTTGTTGAGTTCTTTATATATTGTGGATATTAATCCCCTGTCAGAGAAACAGTAGAAAATGATTTCTCCCATTCTCGTTAGTCTGTTTATTATTTTATTGTACAGTAACTTTTTTGTTTAATGTAATTCCATTTGTCAATGTTTGCTATTACTTCCTGAGCAATTTTTGGAGTCCTATTCAGAAAGACATAACCTGTGTTGACATTTTCAAATGCTGTCTCTACTTATTCCTCGAGTAGTTTCAGTTGCTTGTCTTAGATCAATTAGTAAATGAAAAAAAATTCACTATCTTTAGCTATTAGAGAAATGCAAGTCAAAAGTACAACGAGATTCCATCTCACTCTGACAGAATAGTTATCACCAAGAAAAGAAAAAATGTAAAAAAATGCTGTTAAGGAGGATGTGGGGGAAAAGGAACCAATACATGGCTATTGAGTGTGTAAATCAATACAGAGACTATAGCGATCAGTGTAAAATGCCTCACTATTACAATAGCCAAGTAATAGAAACAGTCTAGTTAATTCTCAGAAGTCTACTCCTCAGCACATGGTAAGATAAGTTTATATTTAGTGGAAAGTGGATATAAATGGAGATTATTAAAGTCTCACAAAGACAATTATTTCATATTTTCCTTTGTATATGGAACTTAGGAAGGCAGAAGAGGACATGAAACTAACAGAGAGACATAAAGGATATAGAAAAGGGTTAGGGATGCAAGGGAAGGGACAGAGGCAAGTGTAGGAGAGACAGTGTATATCATTACAGTACATTGCACATATGCATGTAAGCGACTCAATGATTTGTACAAGTAAAAGAAAACACTCATAAGAAAAAATATGCTGTATGACTCTCATATGCAGTGGCAATTGTGAGCCCATCCACTCTACTTTTGCCTGATCATTATCACTGGAATGTGCCCAAGGCTTCTCTTTTGGGTTTCTGGTTTATTTTATTCAGGCCCAGATAAACTTGCAGGCTGAAGTTTGGGGTTTCCATAACCAGTTTCAAACTGAGCCATTGGGTGCATGTGAACACTAGAGTCTTCTGTGCTTTGTATATACTTCTGCTGGGTTGGGATCATGTTCCAGTTGGGACCATGTCCTAGCAACACAGTGACCTGCATAGAATTATAAGCTATGTATAGTATTGTTGTGTCTTGTGGCCTTACCACGTCCTTAATATCAGGGTGAATGTTTATCTCTTTTCAACTAGTGGAGAATACTTAAGTGTTGAAGCAGGACAACCCTGTATATATTCAGGCAGAAAAACTAGTGTTTAATTTTAGATAAAAGGATAGCTTAACTAAGAGCAAAATTTGATTCATACTAAAGAATGGCACCCTTAATATGAACTGTGAACACCCCATTCAAATCATGGGGTATTTACTTATTTGTTTAGTGTTGGTACTGGGCTAGAACTCAGGGTCTAAGCACTGTCCTTTAGCTTTCTTTGAAAAAGGCTGGTATTCTACCACTTGAGCCACAGCTCCACATCTAGCTTTTTGGTGGTTAATTGCAGAGTCTCATACACTTTGCTACTTGGGCTGGTTTCGAATTACAGTCCTCAGAGCTCAGCCTCTTGGGCATTAAAGGTTATAGTCATGAGATACCAGTGCCTGACATTGGGTCTTTATTTTGACTTTGATTCTGATGCTGAAAATATTCAATCTTGTTTGGGCCTACTAAAGAAAATAAATTTTATTGTAAAGATGATGGACAGAGGAGTTGCAGTTATGTAAGTCAGGTAATGAGTACATTTCTTTCTTTTTTCTTTTTGGTCAGTTGTGGGGCTTGAACTCTGGGCTTGGGCGCTGTCCCTGCACTCTTCAGCTCAAGGCGAGCACTCTACTGCTTGAGCCACAGCACCACTTCCTACATTTCTTTTTGAACAGTGTCACCCCCCTTCATTCTCTCCAGGTTTTCTCTTCCAGACTCCCCTTCCCTACAAGTTGTATAGTTCATTTCCAACATAGTATCTAGTGAGTATCACTGCTGAATTGGCTCACTCTTTGTCCCATGGTTTCTGTGCTTCCCCTTCCTCTCCCTAAATCAGATAAACATACACCAGACAAAGGGTACAGAAGTAAAAAAACTGTGACAAAGGGAATCAACCAAAGGGAGAACAAAGAAAAAAGAAGAACCACATGGGGCTGGGAAGGTGGCTCAGTGGTAGAATGCTTGCCTTGCATGTATGGGGTCCTGGGGTTCGATTCCTCAGCACCACATAAACAGAAAAAGCCAGAATGGCACTGTGGCTCAAGTGGTAGAACACTAGCCTTGAGCTGAAGAGCTGAGGGACAGCATCCAGTCCCAGCGTTCAAGTCCCATGACTGACAAAAAAAAAAAAAAAGAACCACAAACAGTACAATAAAAAAAATGCTGGGGCTGGGAAGGTGGCTCAATGGTAGAGTGCTTGCCTTGCATGCATGAGGCCCAGAGTTTGATTCATTAGCACCACATAAGCAGAAAAAGCCAGAAGTGGCACTGGGGCTCAAGTGGTAGACCGTTAGCCTTTAGCTGAAGAGCTGAGGGACAGTGCCCAGGTCCAGAGTATAGGCCCCACACTGGACAAAAAAAACCCAAAACAACAACAACAACAACAACAACAACAAAACCCTCTGGTTTCCATTTCTTGGAGTTCATTGTGATCTTCTCCTAAGAATAGCCTTTGTGTTCTCACTATGTGAATGTTTAGAGTGCTGTTTAGTTAATCATGTCCAAGTGTAATTATTTGTCTTATTATCCATTGGGTTTACTTGTAGATTTATAGGCACATCCTAATTATTACAAATGAGGGAAACCATGCAGCCTATGTTTCTTTGGGTCTGGCTTACTTCACTTAATATAATTTTTTCTAGGTCTTTACATCCATTTCCTTACAAATGGGGCAGTGTTATTCTTTCTGATGGAATGAAAGAATTCCATTGTGTATATATACTACATTTTCTTGATCCATTTGTCCACAGAGGAGTATCTGGGTTGATTATATATCTTAGCTATAATAAGCAATGCTTCACTGAACATGGTTGTGCTGGTGGCTTTAGTGTGGCCTGGTCTGTGTTCATTTGGATAAATGCCTAGGAGTGGGATTTCTGGGTCATAGGGAAGCTGTATGTGTAGTCTTTTGAGAAACCTCCATACTGATTTCCAGAGTAGTTGAACAAGTTTACATTCCTATCAACAGTGTAGAAGTGCTCCCTTTTGCCACATCCTTACCAGCATCTATTATTGTTAGTTTTCTTGATAATAGCTATTCTATCTAGGGTGAGGAGGGATCTCAATGTTGTTTGATTTGTATTTCTTTTATGGCCAGAGATGTTGAGCATTTCTTCATATGTCTATTGGCCATTCTTACTTCTTCTTTGGTGAAATCTCTTTAAGTCATTAGCCTACTTATTAATTGGATTATTGTTTCTTTGAATACCTGTTTTTGAGGGGTTTACAAATTTTGACCTCTAAGTAGATTTTAGATATGAGCCCCTTGTTTGATGCATAGCTAGTAAAGATCTTCTCCCATTCTGTGGGCTTCCTATTTATCTTGCTTGGTATGTCCTTTGCTATGCAGAAACTCTTCACTTTGATGCAATCCCATTTATTTAGCCTTTCTTTGATTTGTAGTGATTCTGTATCTTTATTTAGGAAATTTTGATCTGTGCCAAGAAGCTGTAGTGCTTCCTCTATCCCTTCCTGTAATATTTTCAGGATATCTGTTCTTATATTGAGGTCTTTGAGCCATGTGGATTTGATGTTGGTGCCAGGGTGGTATATAAGGATCTTACTTCAGTTTTATGCATGTGTTTAGCCAATTCAGCCAGCACCATTTGTTGAAAAAGTGGTCTTTTTTTCTTCCTGTGTTTTTGCCTCACTTTTCAAAATATTAGGTGGCCATAGGTCACTGTGGGTTAATTTCTGGGTCTTCTATTCCATTTGGACCCGTTTTTGATTAATTAGTTTTTTTTTCTGAAAACAATACAAAATGATGGAAAACTGCCAATTGAATTCACTCAGGACCATCTGAGTAGACTCAGGCTAAAGAATACCCTATAATCCCAAACCAAAAGGATATTGGTCTCTTTTATGGATGTAACACATTCACTGCAGGGAGCTAATCACAAGGAGGACTCCTCCTGTATATTCATCCACAGAAAGTGGAACATTTTGTTTTGTTGATAAGAGTCAACGAGACTTACAAGGAGTTAATCAACATTGAAACTATAAACATACTTTGTGCCAATTCTTGGCTATATTTAAGTTTCAGGTTACGTTTCCAAGAAGCCAGAGGTACAGCACTTGTACCAGGATGTTTCCATGTTTCTTTTTATACTTGGAATCCCAGTTGCATATTGTTTACAGAGGTCAATAGCACCGCCCTTGGAAATGGGAATGGAAAACTCCAGGCTTGACAGGGTCAGGTCAGGCTCTCCCTGCAGGCTGTTTGGGAGTTCAAGTTTTGAATCAGTTTCATGAAAAATAATTTTCAGAGTAATTTTCATTCAATTCAATACCTATTGAGTAAGCTAGCCTGGTCAAGTGTAAGTAGTCTTTTTAAATTAAGTGCCGTATTTGTCCTTGAATGTTGAAGACCGGACTGAAAAATGGCCCCAGTTGTGGCTGAGTAACCCAGTTTCTAATATTTATGGAGGAAGAAACGTTACGTGCCTTAGCAAGGCTACTTTTGGAGATTCACAAGCCTGGGTCTTTTTTCTTCCTTTTGATCAAGGCCAAAAGCTCTTGGAATGCTTTCTGAAGTGAGGCTTTGCCTACAGATTCTCCAGAACTTCAGTTCTTTAATTTTCACTCTGATTCTGCTTTGATAAGTGTCAATCTGTGTTTTTCCCCTTTGCATTTTTCCAGGCCATTTTAGAAATAGTGAAGTGAATGTAAACACACAGGAAGCTTCTTGGGAGAAATGACTCAAAAATCCTGTGCTGAGAGAAAAGGCCATCTCTTTTCTGGTCCTCATTGCAAGCAGGGCTACTCAAGTTATTTGTCCCCAGGAAATTCCTTGGCTTGCTGGGAACACTAATGGGCATGACAATCAATACTGCTTAGACCAATCCATCACATTTGCCGTAAGGGAGGTCAACGGTAGATTTTCCTTCTCTGAGAATTCAGTCAACATTTATACTGTGCTCTCAGCATGCAAAGTATGAGGCTGGACATCGAGAAAGAAAGCAAGAAAATTACTAAGAATGATTCTGGTTCTTTAGGACTTTCTTAAATAATTGAGAGAGTTCTTAGTACATTAGTAAGGGGGAGGGAAGAGAGAGAAAAAGGAAGAGAGGAGAAAGAGAGAGAAGAGAGGAAAGAAGAGAGAAAGTGGTGGGGTCTGTCTAACATGGCTATGGAAGCTGAGTTGTATAAGATTTGCAGTTGGGAAACTGCAAGCTGGCTTAGTTGTCATCTCAGCTCCTTGGGAGATGGAAATAGGGAAGCTCATGTTTCAAGGCTACCCTGGACAAAAAGTTAGTGACACCCCATCTCAACGATCAAACTGGACATAGTTAACAGTTGTAATCCCAACCACGCTGAAGCTATAGATGGGATGATCACAGCCCAAGGCCTGACCTGGGCAAAAATAACTGAAAACGACCTTATTTGAAAAATAACTGAAAAAAAAAGAACTTGGAGACTTGGTTCAAGTACAGTGCTTGCGTAGCCAGCCTAACCTAATGACATGAGCTCAAATCCCAGTATCATAACAAATAAGTGAAATATGCATATATAAATACATATATATGTATACATACATACATACATTCTAGTTCTGGGGCAGGAGAAGACCAATATCTTAGCCTGAAGAATCAGGCTAGAGAAGTTTCTTCTCATCTAGATTTATTATTATTTTTTAACTCAATCCTCGAACTGATTGGAGAGAACCACATATACATCTAGGAGGTCAAACTGTTTTATAGTCCTGTGACTCAAATGTTAATCTCATCCTGAAATGCCCCCACAGAGATACTCAGAAAAAATGTCTAAGCACAAACCTGGATACCCTGTGGCCCAATTAAATTGACACATAAAATTAGGCATCGCAGTGAGCACACATAAACAGGGATGTGAACATCTCCTTTTCACGAATACAGTTCCCAAGCACCATCTGAGCTCATGCTCAGCTACAGAGTGACCCTTCCAAGGAGAAGTCCCAGAGCATAGGCCCACATGGCAGCTGGGAAAAGCCACCAAGTTTATCATGTTGACATAAGCAGGGCCAGCCAGCGAGTTGGGCCTGTGGCGCGGGATCTGATGAGACCTATAACCAGATACAAAGCTGAATTGGAGAACAAAGGAGACAGTGATGTGAAATCTACAGCTATCCAGGGACAGAGTCTGCACTGGGTGCTGCAGGCACAGAATTGTAACAAGGGGCCTTTGCTGCCAGCCAGTAGCCATTTTTATTTTTATTTTTTGCCAACTTACCTGTATAGATCTGTCAAGGTGTGAAAGGTCGAGTCTATTCCTTTAAGAATTTTCCTGAAGGAGATAATTAGGACTTCAAGGTAGAAGGGACTCTCAATAAACTCTAGAAGCAAATTGGCTCTAGAGGAAATGTGGAGTTGTTTGCCTTGAGATTCTACGCTTGGCTGAGTAGGGAATGTTGCATAATTTGCATTTGAACCATTTCCCCAGGTTTATTGATACAGTCTTCTTCACGTGTCTATGGGTGGTAGAGCAGAAGGGACCATCATAAAGGAGCTGTGAAGAGAAATGGTATGTTTAAAGCTGAAGCCAATGGAAGCTTGTAGAAAGGACCAGTGCACGGTTCCAGAATAAGTACTCCACTGAGGTTCTGATGAGTTATAAACATACAGTAAATTAAGACTCTACATAGTCAACAAATAACAAGAGAAATTAGGGTAACAAAGAAAAAATTATTTTTTTTATGTTGTTTGACAAATTAGTACAAATTCAGAAGCTTAAAACATTCTCTCACAATTTCTGTGAATGGGAAGTCTGTGAATAGTTACCTTGGGATATCGGTATTTTGTGCCTGTCCTGGGGCTTGAATTCAAGGCCTGCGTGTTGTCCCTGAGCTTTTATGCCCAAATCTAGCACTCTACCACTTGAGTCACTGTTCCACTTCCAGAACTTTTGGTAGTTAATGGAGATGGACTTCCTTGCTTGGGCTGGCTTTGAACCATGATCCTCATATCTTAGCCCCTGAGTCACTAAGATTACAGGCATGAGCCACCAGCACCTGGCCCATTGGATTTTTTTCTTTTTCTCAGGACCTCATAATTTGCCTTCAAAGGATTGTTTGGCTAAGGGTGCCGTCTCATCTGAGATTCAATGTCCTTTTCATAGCCTGTCATTGTTGGACTGAGGTCCTCTGCTCCTAGAGACAATCCCACATTTCTGACCATTTTGTCTTCTCTGAAGCATGCCATTTTGCGTCTTGAAAACTAGTAGAAGAGCAGATACTGATACCTGCATCTTACCTTTATACCCCTTTAAAAAGTCTCTCCTAATTGGACGAAGCCCACCTAGCTCAAAGTCAATTTATTAGGGACCTTAATTATATCAGCAAAATACTCTTGGCTTTGCTATATGAAATAATCTAACAACATATACATTTTATATTCAGAGGATCTACTCATAGCACCCAAAGAGATGGGATTATCTAGGCATCTGTCCCAATACCAAGGTATCTTGGGAGGCATCCTAGAAATCTGTCTAGCACAAAGTATAAGCAACCAAACTATGGTGCATGCATTTAATAGAAGCTAACCTACTGAATACTGACTCTCAGGATCACTACATTTGTAGAGTATTTACTCTCATGATGACATGGCTCTCTGGGAGCTGTCACTTGCTTCTGCTTCTCATCATCAGGAGAGCATTCTACTGCATGAAAACATAAAAAAATTAGGTGTAGTTTCAAGTGAATATGAATTGCTCTTGTACCATCATAAAGTTGAATCATTGTAAGTTGATGATGGTCTATATTAACTATGAAATTAAGACTGATTCCAGTGATAAGAGTCCTCCGAGAGAATAGATGATCAGCCATTCCTATGGGGCCAGAAGTGTTCTCAGAGAATGAGAATGGAATATGTAGGTCTTCTGTCAAAAGATGGGATAGGGAATAATATGGTGAAAATTCTCCCATAATTTTATTATCCCATGATCCCCACAAGAGGTTATGTCTGAAAGTAAGTTATTCAGTAGTCTAGCTCTGATGAGAATTATGTCTATACTTGGTGAAAGGCTCTGGGAAGAACGAAGTGCAGTTCAATCTAAGATATGAACTTGTAAATTCAACTTATATATGCATTAGGGATAGATTTGTTTGGTACATGGAGAAAGGTCAGTAATGTATCTAAAGGCTTAAAATTAAAGAACTAAAGTGAAGATACCTTTTTTCACTTAATGCATATATGAAATCCTTCTATAAACACAGAATTGTTGGGAGGAATAGTTTTCATCTTTATGTGCTCAGTGTAGAAGGAAGAGAGAAGGTAGATGAGGAACACTGCATCAAATACAAAGGAAGAGTAAGATGGAGAAGAGATGTAGGCCATGAGAGACGGTATTCTCAGTGAAGTGATTGATAGTGCAGAGGACTCATCTCCAAAGGCCATGGAAAGAACTATGGGATATATTTGAGAAGTAAATCTGAATAATGAGTCAAGCATTGTATACAGGGCAGAAGAAAGTTAATGATTTCTGACCTTGTTATTATCGTCGTTGTCATCATCATCATCATCATCATCATCATCATCATCATCATCATCATCATCATCATCACCATCTTCAATGATAAAGGCTCCAAAGAAGTGGGAACTTGACTTCAAATAGATTATCTATGGCAGATAGAAACCTTCTCTTTTCACTCCACAGTGAGTACTCTCATTTATTTTTGGCTGTTTGGCCAGGGGCCTAACAAGTCTATCACTTAAGCAGGAATTAGGTGAAATGTCTGGATAATCAAATGCCTGTAGAGGAAGGAAGCTCACAATTTTCAATGTAGATCATTTTTTGCTAACTAGCTCTATCAAAGCTTTATTACGGACCTACATGGCTTATTTAACAACAGGAAAGTTCTTTACTTGAGTATACCTGCCTTCAGCTGGAAGAGCTCTCAAAGGCCATCAATGGAGAGAGACAGTGTCCATCAGAGCATTCTTGATTGTGGATCTAACCTGCATCAACCCAACCAAAGACAGACGCTCTTCCAAAGCAAGGAACTCTGCTCCTGCTCAAGAAAGAACTGTTGCTCCTGTTTTCTCTTTGATACTCCAGAACATAAAAAAAGTAGATTCTTTCCCTAGCCAGCATTGGTCATGCTTCACAAATGAAGACTACAACTTCAGGAATGCTATTGCCTACATTTTATACGTTGGCCCTCATTTTAATGTCCAATTCTATCCTCTGTCTCTCAATTTCTCTTTTCCTCCAATGTACTCCATGAAACTTAGTAAGACTGGTCTTAACTTAAAGGCTCCAAACTCCTTTTAGTTGTTTGCTTATTTGTCTGAAATAGAATCTGGCTTGAGAAATGAATATTGTGCAAGCTACACTTTCATCTAAAAACAACCACGCTTAAAGTTTGAAATCATTCAGACAAAACAGCTCTAAAAATACAAACACATTTTATTTTACAGATGTTTCCTGAGTTACTGAGTATTTTAGCTTAATTAATGTCACCAATGAATTCAAAATCAGGGGAAAAAACAAGGGAGAAATGACAGAGAATAAAAAATATGACTACAAAGTCTCATTTATTATAATTACTATATGGTGATATTTTGATAAAGTATAGATGAAATTAAATGTGAATCTTGTCCAGGATATATCAGAATGCTAGTTTAATTGTTAGCTCTCCGGCAATTAATTAATAATAACTTCAAACTATATTTGAGTAAATACAGATGTACTTTATTACAAACTGATTAGTACCAACAAGTAATGATTATATTTCACAACTTTAGAGCTGAACAACTTTTTTTTTTTTCTGCTCCTGGGGGGATTGGTTGCTGTCTTTGAGCTTTGGTACTCAGGGCTAGCATTCTACCACTTGAGCCACAGCTCCACTTCCTGAACAACTTTGTTAAATGAACATACAGGACTTTGCTTCTTCCATAGAACCCAGAATAGTTTACGATTTGTTCAAACTTGTTGAATTATATGTTTGACTTAGAAGTCATCTTTCCTCCCTTTGTAGGACAGCATGCGGTGAAACAGAGGGCTTGAGAAAGACACAATGTCTTCCTTCTCTCAAATGGGAAGAGGGATCTAATGGGGCCTGCCCCATCAAAGCAATGTTAAAAACTCTCCTGGTTGAGCTGATGGTTGAGGCGCTAAGCTTCAATGAATAACACTCTCTAGTATATTTCCATTGTTCTGAGAAACAAATCCAAAGACTTCCCCATGCCCCAAGACTCCAGCTGTGCGCTTTTTTTTTTTTTTTGGGTCCAGTCGTGGGGCCTGAACTCTGGGCCTGGGCGCTGTCCCTCAGCTCTTCAGCTCAAGGCTAGCGCTCTACCATTTGAGCCATAGCGCCACTTCCGGCTTTTTTTCTTTTTCTTTTTGCTTATGTGGTGCTGGGGAATCGAACCCAGGGCCTCAGGCATGCAAGGCAAGCTCTCTACCACTGAGTCACTTTCCCAGACCAGCTGTGCGCTTTTGACTGGCTCCCCAATCTCATTCTGTGCCCTCTGTTTTGTGACTCCCTCTGCCCTAAACCTTGGCCTAGCTAGTCTTACCGCTTTTGTCTCAGCTCAAATGTGACTTCCCCAGAGAGACATTTTCTGATCCTAATAAAGTAGCACTTCTCATTTCTACTGTTCTAAACTCCTGTGGCTGTATTTCAGAAAGAGAGTTGTTACAGACTCCAGCTTCAGAGAATCTTTACATAAACATGCTGGCTCTTTGGAAATCTGGAGAGCTGAGTGAGTTCTGAAGGACTTCTCCAGTGTCGATTTCCCTCATCTGATCTGATTGGAAGGGAGCAAGGCTGGTGGAGGCAACAGATTACTGCCTGAACTAGAACCTGGTCACTTTCCCTTCCTTTTTACTCTTTTATTTTGTGGCACTTGTTCCTATATGATGTTCCTGATTGTTTGCTTAACTGATTGAATGTTGCTCTGCACAACTAGGAGGGCAGAGAACTTGTCTACTGTCCTCACTGTTGAATTCTCAATCTAAAACGTTATCCAGCAAGCGTAAGAACTTGGATATTTGCACAGGATAGCAGTAGCCCTGTTTCAAAAGGATCACAAATAGCAGGATGAGTTTCCATGTTGTGTATACACTTTTTGGGCTAGGGATAGGTACAGGGTATACCCACTACCAGTATTGCCTCTCTCTCCAACTTTCCTTAAGACAGAGGCCTAATGACTTTGCAAGTAAGACTTGAACAGCACTTAAACACAAACACTACGAAATTGGCATTATGGTTTTCTAAGTTACGTATTTCAAAACAAGATACCCTAAAATTTAGATTCTACTAAAATTTCCCAATGCATGGCCAGCCTACCTACTTCTTAAAAATAAATGACTTTCACAATATCTTATGAATCAGAGATTTTACTAAATTTGAGTATCCTTGCTTCTTAATCCTGCTTTATTAAAGAGGATGTTGTTAAAGCATAACACTGATTTCACGGGAATGACTATTAACATAATTGGACACCCATATTGTATTTCAGATATTTTACAGTGTTATTCAGATAAGAATGGGTGAGTGTACAGATGGTTGCATGTACCACAAAATTAGATTTTGACTTATCTGCTATATTAAAATAACTGTACTGCAGTGCTTATTAGTTTTATCTACACAAATTAGGCCTGCTTGGGGTTTTTCTTATAATAAGGCCTGTTAATTAGCTCAGCTCCTAGCCTGGTTAAGCTTGCATATGGTAGACAATTATTCATGGACGGTTTCATCTTCTAATTCAGAAAAGGAATTGCCTCAGACCCTTGAATCAGAAAACCATTACATCAAGAAGCTTTCAATCCAGGGAGTGTGAGGAATTCCAAATGAAGGAATAGTTGATCCACTATGACCATTGATGAAAACCTTAAGGGTCATTCTAGTTAATGGGTGAAAGCCCAAACTCTTTGGCTGTACCAGGGAGGGAGGCACATGACCATTCCATATCCTGGAAGGTTTTCTGTTCAGGTTCCCTCTTCTTGTCTTTTCATGCTCTAGTCTTCCCAGCTCTGGGTTACAAGATGTTGAAACTTGGTTCTCATTTCTGCTGGCAACTGGCATATAATTGGTTCCCTGAGTAGAAGCTTAGGGATTTTCTTTTAGCTACTATATATGCCCGAAACCTCAACTCTAGGCTGGAATCACTGATCTTCTAAGTGTGGAAGCTAGTGCTAAGATCTAACTTGATGGGTTTTTTTTTCTATTTTAAATTTATTTTAATGCATTTTTATTGTAAAAATGCTGTACAGAGGGGTTACAGTTTTATGAGTAATGAGTTTATTTTTTCTTTTTTTCTTGTGAAAATACTGTACAGAAGGGTTACAATTACATGGGCAAGATAATGAGTACATTTCTTATCAAGCATTGTAACCTCCTCCTTTTTTCCCCTTCCCATCCCATCCTCCCCCCGCCCCCCCACCCAACCCTCCTCCCCCACCCCAACCAAAGTTGTAAAGTTCGTTTTCGACATAATGACTTGTACGTCTCATTGTTGCAATGGGTCTACCTGTATCCCCATTTAAACATTATATCTGGAAAAGTGTGGAAACTGGTTAAGTAACCAACCATAAGTATTATACTTGAGTTTCTAAAACTCCAGGAGTTCAAGATAGGACATAATTCATTAAGACATTATTATTATTTTTGCAAATGACAGTAATTATTAGCACATAAAGTATGAGCTCTTTATATATTTTAGAAACCAGATATAATGTTTGATTCCTATTACTACCTCTTTATTCAATATACACTAATCAAAAAATGAGTGATTAAAAAAAGCATCAAAGGGGAGCCATGACTCACATAAAGGTTAGGTGTTCTTATTATTACTTTTAAGTACTTGTACATAGAGTTGCTGTTTTTCTTTTTTTGTTTGTATCCTTATTTAAATGACTTGTTTTTTCCCTTCCCCTCCACAAATTATACCGACATCAAATACAGTGAAAGCAGGGTTATACTGTGGGGGAGGGACATACAAAGCAACAAAGAAATAATCTTATAACTGTGTTAGAAACAATCGCATGAAAGAAAAAAAACATTTGAATACTTATCTTAGGGTTCATTTCCTTAACATCAACTTATCTGACCTTTTCTGCTTGACTCAGACATATACTAGTTATTGCAAATAAGGGAAACCATGGGACCTATGTTTCTTTGGGCCTAGCTTACTTCACTTAATATAATTTTTTCCAAGTCTTTCCATTTCCTAACAAATGGGGCAATGTCATTCTTTCTGATGGAGGCATAGAATTCCATTGTGTATATATACCACATTTTTTTGATCCATTCATCTACTGAGGGGCATCTGGGTTGGTTCCATATCTTAGCTATGGTAAATAAGGCTGCAATAAACATATGAGTTCTTTTTTTATTGAGCATTGTTGCCTCCTCCTTTGTTTTTCCCCTACCATCCCTTCCTTCCCCACCTCCCCACCCCTCCCTGCTGAAGTTGTAAAGTTCATTTTCAATATAGTGTCTTGTACATCTCATTGTTATAATGGATCAACCTGTATCCTTATTTACTAACTTGATATTTTCGGTTAAGGGATAAAGTTTAACTCATAGTTGTGTCCAGTGGTAGCTTTTGCAGCTGAGACGCAGGCATTGCTTTTGTATTGCTTCTATACCTGTAGTTTCATAATGCAAAATTAGCTATCAGAGGATGGAGTAACCAAGGGTCACAATGAATATGATGAGGACCAGTATAGGAAATTAACATGACTATTAGAGGAGGAGGGTTTGCTGAAGACAGAAGTGTGCGGTGTTGAGCTAGTGCAAAGCTGGAAGAAGCTTGTCCCCAAGAGTGGGGTATGAAGGGGCCTCTCACACAGCCCTCAGTAGACACGCTCAAGGAAGCAGCATGCACATTAAGGTTTTTAGGTCATATGAGAAAACACTTCTGCTGGAAAAGTGAAACTGATATGAACAGTGTGAAATTCTCCATTCCCTGCTTCTTTTCTGATGTTCATTTCAAAGCAGAGTGCATTACATCTCTATTGTGCTCCAGGATCCAGGGACATATGAGTGAGGATAGTTCAGTGTATTTAGACACAAGTTTTGATAATGCACATAATGCAAGTTTATTGGGAAGAGGAGATTGTCCTAAGGGTATTGTAATTATAGCAGAACATACTGTATGACTCTAAAGCCTCTCAAATGCACTTAAAATCCTATTATCTTCTCTTTTTAAATTCTTTTCTTTGTTCCTCCTTCCCTCCCTCCCTCTCTCCCTCCCTCCCTCTCTCCCTTCCTTTCTTCCCCTTCCTTCCTTCCTTCTTTCCCCTTCCTTCCTTCCTCCCTCCCTCCCTCCCTCCCTTCCTTCCTTCCTTCCTCTCTCCCTCTCCCTCCTCCTTCCCTCTCCCTCCTCCTTCCCTCTCCCTTCCTCCTCTCCCCCCTCTTCCTCCCAATTATTTGAACTGAAGAATTCCTGTATGCTAGACAACTGGTCTACTGCTGAACTATGTTTCATTTCTTCCTTACCATTAATGTGTACAACTCCAAAAGAAAGCATGAATTGAACACTCGTTATGTTCTAGGTTCCAGAAAAGATCTGGGCAGAAGCTGGTAAAGAAGGTCCAATTCCTGTCTTACTGGTGCCCATCCCAACTGATCAGATTTGAGTTGATAAACAATGAATTATACTATAATATGATAAGCAGAAGCTCAAAGGTCTGCCCAAGTCATTCCAAGGGTAAATGACATACCACAAGGCCAAAGTACACTTTGTATACTAGTTTGGAAAAACAAACAAGAAGATTTAAGATAAGGGTAGTGTGGGGGGTGAAGATGGGGAAATGAAGCACATGGAAAAAGTATTGTGATTCTGTAGGTGACCGTGCTTACAGAAATTGGAAATCCTATTATCAGGAAAGTGACTAGAGGATAAATATGTTTCTCTGATGAATGCAAAGTCTGTATCTGAGTGTGATAAGCTGTGCCAGTGGAAGGGAGAGGAGTCCCACCCAGGCCATGGATGAAGATGGCGGGTCATTATCTGCATGATGCTTTTGAATGGATAGGCACCAAGTGGTTTACAGGAATCTGAGAGAAAGATATGCAATGTAATTTCTAATAAGATAATAGAATTTTTTAAGGGATAAGCAATCTTGAGACAGTGATGCACTTAAGTGGATGTCAGTTGAAACTACTATCTTTGAACAGCCTTTATGTCATTAATAAACAGCTCTAAGATGAATAAATACAGCCAGCATCCTTCTTAGTTTTTATGCTATTTTTCTTAAAATTTGAAGATGGGTAAAAGGAAGAACCATGGGGAGGTGAAGAACACTAAAAAACGTGTAACTGTGTGACCTAGTAGGACCAGCTTCAAGAGCAATGACAGTCATGTGAAGATATTCTTACTCTAGTTTTTGGTACACATTAAGCCCTTGGTTAAATTTAGCAATGAGCAAGTCAAGTTGCTTTTATGATTACCCAATAGCCTCTGATTATGATGTGTAGTACATATCCTGTCGACATACAGGTTAGCATCTTCAAGTATGTCTGTGCTACTTTTCAGTCTTTTGGAAGATTGGAAGAGAATTATGGAAAATGTTTCTGAAGAGCTTTGTAGTTTGAGAAACTCATTTGTTTTATGACTGTGTGAGTTTATCTGTAGGGGTATATCTGGAAGGTTAGGAGCCTGGATTTTCTTAACACTTTTACCAGAGAACTCACACCTAATAATTAGTGCACTTGAAATGGACTATGGAGGTTTGGGTGAGTTGTTTGTTAGAGTTGTAATAAAATCAACACTTCCTCTACTGTGGAAATCTGTTTAGGCAAGACTAAGTTGGTTGCCAGCCCAGTGTGGGGCTTAACTTGGTGTCTGAGCAGAAGGAAATATCTCTGTTGTGCCAAGTTCTCGTGGTAGCATGATGGTTTGGGTTGCAGAGACCTGGCGCCTCACATATGAGCTGGAATTTCATGCTCTTTGGCTTTGAGAGATCTGTCAGCATCTCTCAATGTTTGGAAGTGTTGATCAACATATGGAGACCTGGTTAGGTTTTATGTTTTGTATATGAGTTTGTTTCCTGTAGGGAGAGAAGCTTCTACAAATGTCACTTCTAGAATGAAGCACCCAAATGTTCAGGAAGGAAGAATGTTAGTTGATATCTGAAAACTATTGATCTCAGAGAACTTTGTTCTTGTTTCAGATCGGTCTGGCTAAGTTTACAAAATGCCTTAAAACTTCTAATTTATCTTTCATCTGCGACTTAGCTGCGACCTGTCTGCATTTGTCCTCAGCAGGGCCATCATTATGCTTCCTAAGAATAGCGTGACCATGGCATTGGCCAAGAGTGCCCTCAGGAGTGGGCTCATGTGATAAGGGGGGGGGAGGGAGTGGATGTTTTAGTGTTATGTTCTCAGCCCAGGCCTAAGACATTTTAATTTGTCTCTATGTAGATTCTGAATTGTTCGTTCTGACTGGGAAGACTTACCATGTCACTCAAAACAACCAGTTCTTGGCAATTCTTCCATTAATTTTCTAATCAATCAAATCAATTGACTATTAATCATCCTTTCTATCCCTCCTGCAAATAGGCATAAATGGCAGTTTTTTAATGGGTCTTAATTAAAAAGAGAAAAGAACATAGTCCAAACCTTGTTTTCTTGATTTGTAATTTATAGGGTTTAATATCAACTTTATAAGTTTGAATATTTGAAGCTATAAATGCAAGTGTCTTGTAGACTGTACAGCTAGCATAAATATAAGGTACGGGATGGACCAATTTACTGTTTGGCTCATGATTGAGAATTCTTGTACTTCCTCAGCTCTGCTGCTATTAACTAGTCAGAGATACTTCAGCTCATAGGTATTCTTATTCCTAAAAAGGAAGGTTTATCCCCTTTGGCTAAACACAATGCCTGCCATCTTGCCTCAGCATTGGCAGAGAAAAGAGGTAACCAGAACATTCTCAGACATCACCAACATTGGCAGTCAATCACTTCCCTCCAGCTGATTTCTTCTTAGACTCTCTCTCCTGTTTTCTGTGTAGCATGTAGTCCTAGGTTAATATTTTTTTCTAGCCTCAAGGACTGTTGGAAAAAGAGGAATGGAGAAATTAAGGGGGAGGAGGTAGTAAATTTATTGAGTGAATTATGGCAAGAAGACATTTCCAAAATGGAGCTCACATCAGAGAAGAGTCTAGTTGGGGTTAATTTTGGATCACCTAGTTAGAAATTAGAATTTCATCTAGGGAAGTGGAAGAGATCCTGGAAGAGAGTCAGATGTGTGTGTGTGTGTGTGTGTGTGTGTGTGTGTGTATGTTTGAACATATGTGTGTACTAGTGAAGAAAGGGAAGAAAGAATTGATGGGGAAGGTATGAGAAGGGGATAAAAAGTATTGGTCAAATGATAGCAAAGACAGGAATTAGCAGAGAGAAATGCAGCTTCAGGCAGAGTAAGAAATACTACCCCCCACCTTTTGTTAAATTTGATAGGAAGGGACCCAGTTACTGGTTATCTTAATCATTAAATTTCCAATTCTCATCTTTATCCCCATTCTTATCTCCCAAGGAAAGAGATGCCTCTTCAAAAAAGATATTTTGGAGTTTTAAAACTTCTTTATTCTTGTGAATGTGCTTCACAGAAAACATTTTCAGTACTCACATAAACTTCAGGGCCAAAAGAAAACCTAGAAATGTAATAATACTGAACCAACAGTACCAGTATGCTCTGTGGTGTGTGTGTGGGGGGGGGGAGACACAGAGAGAAAGAAACAGAGAGAGAGAGAGAGAGAGAGAGAGAGAGAGAGATTGGGCTTCTTGTTCCAAGCTGATAGCAATAGGTACATGCAAGCAAGGACGTGAGACTTATTTCCACCTGGCATTCATTCTTATTGGTTTGTGCCAATAGAATCTATTGTTACAACTTTATAAATGTCATTTCTGTCTATATTTAGTCCAGTAACCTGTCACTCCCCTTCAAGTGAAAACAAATCAACTTTGATTTGCTTTTCCAAGTCCTCTTTCTAATAATACCAGACCTTATCTCCCAAGATGACAAGAACGTGTCAAAGACATCTTCCAACCCTAAAATAAATTCTTAAAAGTTCAGGCTTATTGTTGCCCTGAAATTATGGCAACTTGTCCAAACTTCATGGGAAAACAAACTTGTTTTTCCCTTCTCTTTTCAAAGATAAACCTTCACATTGAAAAATAACCAAAACTCTGCCTATTGTTATTAATGGTGCAAGTTTATAAAGGCAACATCTAGTTTGCAATTAGTGTCTGCAGAACTTTTCAGGATTAAGGAGCAGGATGACAGCTGACTTCTTCATTCTGTAAAACAGTGGAGACCAACACTTATCATCATTTCTTGTGCCTGCATCGTGTCTAACAGGAAGTCAGAGTGAACTTTGTCTTTATCTCTGACATCCTGTGGGGTTAATGTAAAGCTCTGTTCTAAGCTGTGTGTTTAAGTTTCATTATATATTTCATCCTGCATGTGCTGATCAACTTGTGGTCCTAAAGATATTGGAGGTAGTATTACTGGGGACCTGCTAATGTTTCCTCATATGACAACAGGGAATTTTACAGATGTATGTGTTAAAGATATTGAGACAGCATTCCTGGGCCCTAAACGTAGTGATGTGTGCCTTTGTAAGGGGGGAGGGTAAGGCTGGGATTTTACTATAAAGGGATGCTAGCAAATAGGAAATATGGCAACGGAAGCAAGAGGGTGGAGGAGTTCAGAGAAATTGGAGTGGTCTCAGGTCTCCGCTGCATGCCAGAAAAAGTAAGAAAACAGCCTAAAGACCATCCCCTCCTTATTTTAGACCCCCTCATTTCCAGAATTGCAAGAGAATACATTTGTGTCATTTCAAGTCATCAAGTTTATGGAAATTTGTTACAGCAGTGATGGGTAACTAATACGGGCATCTTTTCTCCTTGCTCTCTGACACCAGGGCTGGGAGATTCAGGTAGGGAAATGAAGGCACACAGGTAGTCCTTTCCCCCAGAGAGTGGGGCCACCTCAGGAGAGCAAAGAGGTCTCATTCCTATGGCTTCTCTTGTGTCCCTTTCTTTTCTTTGATGTGAAAAGAATGGTGAAGGTTTTCGCATTCCCTTATGGACAGTATTCTTGCCTTGAAGGACTGAATAGGCTATGAATGGGGTAGGGACAGACTGGAGTGAAGAGCCTGGCTGGCATTTCTCACTTCTGGCCTGTTGAACATCTAATATGAGGCAGATTAGGAAGCCACAATCATATTAAGAAGTAAAATAGCCACTTCTCACAGAGAAGCTGACAATGGACAAGAATCAGACATGCTTTGTCTGAAAGGGAGCTCTTAGGCCCTGCCTTCCCTGTAGGGAAAAGTGATAGGTAGAGAAAGCCAAACCAAAATATTGCCCAATCTCTAAGGCATTTTTTCTGCACAATTTTTATAGTGGGTTGATCAGAATGCCTCCCCATCAATTTATGTCAGCCTAAAGATAAAAAAATAAACTCACAGAAGAAAATGTAGGATGATGATTAATTACCAGGGGCTGGGTGTGGGTTTGAATGGGATGATGTTAGTCAAAGGACACAGAGTTTTAGGTAGAAAGAATATGTTCAACAGCCTGAAGTGGTGATACATACCTGTAATCCCAGCTATTCAAGAGGCAGAGATTGGGAAGATCATGGTTCAAGTACAGCCCAGGCCAAAAGTTACTGAGACTTCATCTCAAGAAATAAGTGGAGGGGCTGGGAAGGTGGCTCAGTGGTAGAGCGCTTGCCTTGCATGCTTGAGGCCCTGGGTTCGATTCCTCACCACCACATAAGCAAAAAGAAAAAAGCTGGAAGTGTCACTGTGGCTCAGGTGGTAGAGCGCTAGCCTTGAGCTGAAGAGCTGAGGGACAGCGCCCAGGCTCAGAGTTCAGGCCCACTACCGGACCCTCCCCCCCCAAAAAAAGAAATAAGTGGAATATTTGGGTACATGCAATGTCATTCATCCTGCTATGCCAGTGGCTGTAAGTTAACTATCACAGTCTGAGGCTTAGTGGTGGGCACAAAAGCAGGAGATGCTATCTAAAACATAACTAAAGCAAGGAAGGGCTGGGGTTGTAGCTCACGTGGTGGAGTGCCAGCCTAATAAATGCAAAGTGATACATCAGTATCACAAAAAAGGAATCGGCTCAGGAGATCTAACACAGGGACGGCAGTTAATAACCAATCTCACTATCAAACATTCTTAAAAACCACCAGACGGATTTCCTAACATAAAATAAAAATGTGAAATAACACATGTTAGGTAAATTTAGCCATTTTACAACACGCATGTTTGTACACACAATACCTACATATCACAAAACCTGGTCTATGTAATAAAGATATACAATTTCTGTCATTGAAAACTTAATCATTGAAAGATTCATGACCACCTAGAATCTCAGCATGTGAATGAATTTGGAGATAGAAGATCTTTTCTGATGTCATAAGGATCGCAAGGCAGTATCTTACTGGATTTAGCTTGAATTTGTGTTTATTTTGCTGAGCTGGAACTGAAATCAGGACCTTGTTCATGCCGTGGAAGGAGCTCTACCACTAACACAAATTCCTGACCCCCAGACTGGTAGATATAAGGTGGCCCTTAACTCCAATGCACAATGTCTTCACAGGAAGAGAGGGGCAAGACACAGAGAAGAAGGCACCTGGAGATGAAGGCATGGCTTGGGGTGATGTAAGCTATTTGTGGCCTCAATTATATTTGCCTTCTCCTTCTACAATCTCCAATCTTATTTTATGTGATTCCATTTTATCTCTTCTCTTGTTGGATCTTTATATGTCTTTTGCAAATACATGCCCCTTCTCCCAGCCCCCACTGCCCTAAAAGTTTATAATGTATGTCTAAGACCGCCTTTAGATAACATTATACCATTTCATGTGTAGTGTGAAAAGTACACAGATAGTTCTCAATAACTTTTTCTTATCTCTGTGACATTACTGCTATTCATTTTCCTTGTTCATACTCTATAATCACCCAAGCTATTATTCCTATTATCGATTCAAGAAATCATCTTGTATTTGACAGTTAAAAACTGCTAAAAATCTTTATTCCTTTCCTGGCATCATTTCTTTCCTATTTAGATTCCGGTTTCCATCTGCCTGATTTTCTTTCAGTCTCAAAAACTTTTCAATTCTGCTGCCAATGGATCCCCGTTTTTGTTTGAGAAGGTCTTTTTCCTTTCTTTCCTTCTCATTTTTCTTCTTTTGCCATACTAGAGTTTTAAACTCAAGGGTGTTTTTGTTGTTGTTGTTGTTGTGTTTTTTCCCCTTGTTTGCTAAGCAACTCACCCTACAACTTGAGCTAGGCCTCTAGCCCTTGGGAAGGCCTTTAATTTTACTTTTGAAAACTAATTATGCTGAATCTGGAATTCTAGGTTGACATTTTCTTTTTTTTTTTCTTAAATTCCAACAATTTAAAGGTTTGATTCCACTTCTTGTTTGGAGCTTTCTTCAAAAGTTTCTGTCTTAGAAGTAGCACAGTGGCTCAAGGGGTAGAGCGTTCACCTTGAGCTCAAGAGCTGGGGGATAGTGCCCAGGCCCAGAGTTCAAGCCCCACGACTGACCAAAAAAAAAAGTTTCTATCTTTGCTTTTGGACAGTTTGAATAGGGTATACTTACTATGTGTTTTGTTGGTGTTTATCTTGCACTGAAATTTGGAATGTTTTTGTCATTATCTCAATGATCTCTTGCTGCTCGGTGTTTGCTTTTGTCTTCTGATAATACTATCACATATGTACCATTCTTTTTGATATTGTCCCATAGACCTTAGTGCTTTGATCCTTGTGATCCATTCCCTTTTGCAGTTTGGAAAATTTCCCATGACTTGGCTTTTTGACCTTTCCTCAGCTGTGTTAAGAACTCATCACAGTTGTTTTGGTTAAGAACTCATCACAGTTGTTTTGGTTAAGAACTCATCACAGTTGTTTTGGTT